>NC_133329.1:252233277-252565189 GCF_042186555.1 Aquarana catesbeiana
ATATCGTTTTGTTTATCTCTGTTTCTAGGTGGAAAAGCCAGTGGTATTGGGGTTTGTCCTACAAGGATACCAACATTTGCTCTGTACAATTTTCTGCCATCAATGGAGAAACTACGAAAAAATTAGAATGTGGCTTGTCAGATCATGGTGCATGTGAGAAGAATTCATATGGCGTGGTAACAAGCTCAGCAGAAAGTGGAAACATTCTCAGGTCTCTCACTGCTGTGTGTGGAAAGAATCTGCATTTTGCTGCTGGAGCAGGCTACAAATGTCTTTGCGTAATTCAAGGCCTTGTAGATTTTTATGTGTTTTCTGAGGACACTACATTTAAATGGGACAGCTGTGCTCCCCATGCTATCCTGAAATCAATGGGAGGCGGAATGTTGGATCTTTCAGAGTGTTTAAAGATTGTAAAGCAGAGGAAAAAACTTCTTGATAGGCCAGATCTCTTGTACAATTCAGAAATACAAGAAGCAACAGGAGCAGACAAGTGGGCTAATAAAGGAGGACTTGTGGCTTACAGATCAGAAGAACACCTGGAACGCTTTTTAGATCTCTTTGTACAGCATTTGCAATTACAAAATGATTTGCATCAATAATGACTTTTCTCTATATTATTTTTTAGGTTGTATTTTACTATATATTACAGCATATATTCATTCACTGTACTCCTATAATAATGTTATTATTATTATTACTGCTATATTATATAGAATAAATGATAAAATATAACTGACCTTTACACAGAGGACGATTTTGCACATGAACAGGCACTCCATTGAACTCCTTAAGACCACATGGTCGGATTTTCCGACGGGAAATGTTCGATGTGAGCTTGTTGTCAGAAAGTCCGACCTTGTGTATGCTCCATCGAACATTTGCTGTCGGAATTTCCACACACAAATGTTTGAGAGCAGGTTCTCAAATTTTCCGACAAAACTTGTTGTCGGAAAGTCTGATAGTGTGTACACAAGTCCGTCGCACAAAAGTTCATGCATGCTCTGAGCAGAAAGAGCCGCACTGGCTATTGAACTTCCTTTTTCTTGGCTTGTTGTACGCCACCGCGTTCTCAGGTTCTGAATTTTTGGCCAACATTTGTGTGACCGTGTGTATGCAAGACAAGTTTCAGCCAACATCCTTCAGAAAAAAAATCCACGTTTTTGTTGTCGGAAAATCCAATCGTGTGTACGGGGCATAAGGCTAGCAAGATTTTAAAAGCACTTTCAGCACCTGATTTAGGCCTCTTGCACACAGACAGAAATAAATGCTGCATTTGAAGCCATGTAACGTTTTTTTTTTCTACAGATCTGAACACTGGTGCATTGTTTCCTGTGGGACTATCCACAGAACTGTGTAAAAATCCATAATGCATTGAAGCAAGTAGACCCATAAGGTCCGGGGGGGGTGGATTTTCATTTTAGTACCTATCTCTGTTACAGCAACCGCCAGGACAAAAATGGAGGGGAAATGTTCCTAACAGGCACTCACAATGACCTGACCTGGTTCTTACCTTAATCCAAAACTTACAAATTGTATCAGTTGGAGTAACATTTTAAAGTGGACCTATACCTAAATCTTATAGGAATATTTTACATAAAGAGTTGTAAAAGGTCTGAAGTTCTTACTTTTCTGTAGAACAAATTCAAAGTTGTTTTCTCCAGGAAATGTATGTATTGCAAAACTTTGGTTTCTTTTTATCTATTTGTGTGAATGTTAGAGTATATTTCCACTTCAAATACTAGTGCAGTCTAAAGGCCACAAGGGAAGCTTAGCTGATTAACTCATCCTCCTTGATATCATCTCAACCCATATTTTTTAGTTTTGGGTCCAGCGACCCTATAAGTTTACAGACAGGGCTGGAGTTAACTTTAGGCATATGTTTGTGGGTTAAGGCTGCTTTTTCTCTGCTCAGGGCAAATTGCAAATTTCAGTTTAATTGTATTCTGCTCTGATAGAAAGGAAAGGCATCCCTAATAAATTAGAATTCCTATTGAAAGAAGAAAGTCTGCTGTTACTGTTTTAACTTCTCTGCATTTAAGTATTCATACTAAATAAATGAAAGCTATCTCTATACAATAATATGTGATGGCAAAATTTTTATTTTCTCCATATCATATATAAACTTCTCTGGATATATATCGGTTTGTGGTTCCCATCTGTCATTTTTTTTTTCTCTGTGCCTTTTTATTCAATGTTCTGAAACCTCCATAGTAGAAAGAATTAAGTTGTAGTTGCATATACAATAAATATTTTTATATAACCTGACTCTAAAAAGAACTTTTTTTTATTTTTCATTTTTGCATTTGTAAGGTCTGGAGTTGATTTACTATAGTAGAGAATGTTCAGTGAGCAAAGGGAATGTTTAATTAGCTTAGTGATTTTAGTGATTTTTGCTAAATAAAAAAAAAATTAAAGATCAATGTCATATATTGCAGTTTATCAATTCTCAGATGTAATTACTGCATTAAAAAAAAAAAAAAATCTGTTATTTTCTCCTTGTGATCTGACCAGTAGGTCTGTTATTTTTTAACTTCCTTAAAAGACCAAGCCATCTGACAATAGTGGCAGTTGGAGTGTTTAGACAAACCATTTACCATTGACAGGGGTGTTTTATAAGGATCAGCTTTTATTAATTTTATGTAAAACCTTTATCCCAAAAGGAAAAAACTGTTGCTATAACTGCTTAAAAAGTGTTAGATGAAGTTTAATTAGTTAGTCAAGTCCATCTAAATCTGCTAGTGCATCTAATTCTACTCTATCCCCAGACGGACAAATCTGCTGTCCTAAGGTGCCTCTCAGTGGCGGCTGGTGCTCAAAATATTTGGGGGGCGTAAACAAACTGAAAAATACTGAAAAAAAACATTTACAGCCTCACTGTGCCCCATCAAATGCAGCTGCTGTGCCCCATCAAATGCAGCTGCTGTGCCCCATCAAATGCAGCCGCTGTGCCCCATCAAATGCAGCCTCACTGTGGCCCCCCCACCTGCCCGCTCACTGTCTGGCACTTACCCCATTTTGGTTGCGGGTCAGGCAGCGGGTGACGGCGGCAAGCTGTGGGTCCGGCGACAGCTCCTGTGTCCTCTATGCTTCCCGTGCGTCTCTCTTCTTTCCTTCTGCTAGGTGTCCAATAGGATCGCCTGTGCCTTCAGCCAATCAGGTGACGGGTATTAGACCCGCACTTCATGATTGGCGGAGAGGCAGTTCAGTGTTACAAAAGCAACTATTCATTTGCTTTTCTACCACACCTGGGTGGGCTCTGAGCGCAATGCTCTGTGCTCTGAGTCCACCTTCTTTGAAGCCTATTAGAGCCTATGGCTCTAATCAGGTGCTTCAAAAAAACACTCCTGCTGCTGTAATTCAGGCGCCCTGTGTCCAAAAGGGGCCGGATGCCAGAATTGGGGGTGTCCACGGCCATTCTACATCTAGGGGGTGGCGCGATAGAGGGGGTGGTGCCCGTGCGCCCTTAATGGACGGGCCGCCCCTGGTGCCTCTATTGCTCCTCCATCCAGAATCCAGAGTGGAGACACCCTAAAACAGGAAGTGTTTTTTACTGGCCACCAGATTTTTTTTTTTACTGATCACCAGATGAAAAAAAACAACAAAAAAAGGCAACCACTAAATTCCTGGATTGAAAATCTGAAATATATTACATTTTTGCTTTTGAGTTAAATATTTAAGTAACTTAAAAAAATTTTTAAAAAATAAACTGTACAGCCTTGTACATAATTGGATGATTAAGTGAACATTTTCTACCCCATTGTATATATACTGACATTATGTGGTTAATTTACTAAAGCCAAAGAGTGCAAAATCTGGTGCAGCTCAAAACAAATCCACTTCCAGGTTTTATTGTCAACACTCAAGCTGAAGTTAGAAGCTGATTGGCTACCATGCACATTTGCACCAGATTTTGCGCTCTCCAGTTTTGGGAAATCTCCCCCTATATTTCTTTGCTGCATTAAAATTGTAACTTTATCAAACCTGTTTAGGTAGTGATTGCTACACATTTAAAGACTATACTAGATTGTGCAATTTTGTTTTTCTTTTGGATGTCACCTTCAGTCTTTAGCGTTTCTTTAGGGCCGGTTCACACTAGGACGCAGTGCAGGAAACCTGTGTACTGTGCGGATTTCCTACACCGTGTTCAAAATGCACTGCACTTGCTGTCTGCTTCAGCTGTCACTGCAATACTAACAGCAACCTAAATGCAGGGCGCAAACGCAGTGCGTTTGCCTGCACTGGATTGAATGGTACCTAAGTACCATGCGATCCGGTTGCTCTGAGTTTTGTAAAGTAGTGCATACACTACCTTTGCTGCAGTCTGGCGTGCTTTTAGCCAATTCAAATAAATTATCAGAAATTGCACTGCACAGGAATGCACATGTGAATTGCACAGTAACGCTCAATGGGGGTTATTTACTAAAGGCAAATCCACTTTGCACTACAAGTGCACTTGTAAGTAAAGTCGCTGTAGATCTGAGGGGGACATGCAAGGAAAATAAAAAACAGCATTTTAGCTTGCACATGATTGGATGATAAAATCAGCAGATCTTCCCCTCATTTCATAGCTTCCCCTCAGATCTACAGCGACTGCACTTCCAAGTGCACTGGTATTGCAGAGTGGATTTGCCTTTAGTAAATAACCCCCAGTGTGTTCCTGTGCGATCTATGGTGTGAAATGGCCCTTAAAGAGTGCAAAGAACAGATGCAAACGTTAAATTTATCACAGTAAAGTCATAATATAACTTCCACTGTAGGTTCATATGGACATTATGAAATCAGTGCAATATGGTGAAGAAGCATCAAAGTAAGAACAAATGCCACAAGACAGAAGAAAAATGTGTTCTAGTTTTATCAAGAGCAATTTTCACTTATTCGGTGGTCGGTGGATTGCAGTTTATTCCTGTTTTTCTTATTAAAGAGATTCTGTCACTTTGTCAATGCAGAGAAAACTGTGTAGCTATGACCATTTTATTGACTTCTGTCATATATTGTACAGTATGTAGGAAGAACATTTCACATGTAGAAGTTTGGGGTTAATTGTGTTTTTCAGTAGACGAGACTTCCTCTGTTTAAATGCTAAGAATAGCTGGTTAAACAGGTAATGACGAAGCGGAGTTGTGGTTAGGAATGCACTTTAATGCATACAGTATATTATCTTAAAGGCTGCTGTTCAGCCTGCAACACATTTTTAAAAGAGCAAAACAAAAGCCGCCAAGTTCCCGACATACAACAACTCACTTCCTATTTGTATCAGTCAGTTTCTGTATGTCGGGAACTTGGCCGCCCAGACACCTTAAGGGGCCAATACCTTCACATGTACCTGTACATGCTTCTACCTGTAGTGCACCAGAGTTAGTGGACTAAACTATGTGAGTACATGGAATATATTTTTTTTTAATAATAAAAAGTGATTTTGTACAGAGATGAGCTATGGCCATTTATCTTATTCTCTTTGAACAAAATAACTAAATAAAGAGGAGTGCACCTAGACCCATCTATATAATGTGAATAAAACAACAGTGGAAAAAGATCATAGGAGGAGAAGGACAGTGAAAACAAGAGTTTAAAGGGCAAGGAGCGCTATTTGACCTCTTATAACCTATGGATCAAAAAAAGAAGGCGAGTTTATGGTGGTGGCACATGGTGGTTCCCACGCAAGTGGAGTGATAAATTATATTCACTAAAGAAAAGTGGAGTTTGAAGCACAAAAAATACACAAGAGACTGTATTATATGATTGTTTAAAATGGCTATTTTGTTACATTCATTTGAGTTTGACTAAATTTCACTCAAAGCCTAACTGTGGGAAAAATTTAAATGATCACTTGCAGTGGTGTTTTCACCGCAAGGGTTAACTGTTTTGTCTAGTGAAGAGGAGAAACACTTTTACTTATCTGACCCTCCGCTCCCCAGGCAGACGGTGCTCCCCCAGGCCCTGGTGGTGGACTGTCCCTTGGTATCATGTCCAAGTTCAGCTGTTGCAGAACTACAAGTCCCATGAGGCATAGCAAGACTCTGACAGCCACAAGCATGACACTCAGAGGCATGATGGGAATTGTAGTTTTGCAACAGCTGGAGGTCTGCTAATTGCATATCCCTGCCCTAGACCTAAATGAGCAATCAATTATTGTAGTGCCGATACAGCCCCATTGCAAGAGATAGTTTTTAGTTGCCTGGAACTGGGATGTAACCGCTTGCCGACCAGCCGCTGCAGTTTTACTGCGGCAGAATGGCATGGCTGGGCGAAATGACGTTACCTTACGTCGCTTTGGCTTTTGGCCACTAGGGGCGTGCGCGCCTGCTGCGAGTGTCCATAGGGCGCAATGACCTCCGGGCTCCCGTGATCGCTCGTGACAGAGCGAGAACTGGGATCTGTGTATGTAAACACACAAATCCCGGTTCTCTCAGAGGAGAGAGAGATCGTGTGTTCATACTATGTATGGACACCGATCTCTCTCTCCTCCTAGACAGTCCCACCCCCCTACAGTTGGAACACAGTTAACCCCTTGATCGCCCCCTAGTGTTAACCCCTTCCCTGCCAGTGACATTTATACAGTAATCAGTGCATTTTTATAACACTGATCGCTATATAATTGTCAATGGTCCCAAAAATGTGTCAAAAGTGTCCAATATGTCCGCCGCAATCCCGATAAAAATTGCAGATCGCCGCCATTACTAGTAAAAAAAATAATATTAAAAATGCCATAAATCTATCCCCTATTTTGTAGATACTATAACTTTTGCGCAAACCAATCAATATACGCTCGTTGTGATATTTTTTTTACCAAAAATATGTAGAAGAATACATATCGGCCTAAACTGAGGAAAAAATTTGTTTTTCTTTTCATAAAAAATGTGGGATATTTATTATAGCAAAAAGTAAAAGATATTGGGGGTTATTTAGTAAAGGCAAATCCACTTTGCACTACAAGTGCACTTGCTGTAGATCTGATGGGGACATGCAAGGAAGATAAAAAACAGCATTTTAGCTTATACATGATTGGATAATAAAATCAGCAGAGCTTCCCCTCAGATCTACAGCGACTGCATTTCCAAGTGCACTTGTAGTGCAAAGTGGATTTGCCTTTAGTAAATCAACCCCGTTGTGTTTTTTTCAAAATTGACGCTCTTCTTTTGTTTATAGCGCAAAAAATAAAAACCGGAGAGGCGATTAAATATCACCAAAATAAAGCTCTATTTGTGGGGAAAAATTTTGTTTGGGTACAGTGTCGCACGACCGCGCAATTGTCAGTTAAAGCGACGCAGTGCAGTATCGCAAAAAATGGCCTGGTCATTGAGCAGCCAAATCTTCCGGGGCTGAAGTGGTTAAACATGCCACATTTCTGCATATTTAATGGACAATTATAGGTGTGGTGTTTCCTAATGTCTGGGCATAATTGCAGCAGATTGTCCAAGATAAAATTTTTTGCAAGGTCTCTTAATTCAGTACAAGGAGGTTTTAGGTCCTACACCCAGCATTCATGGGCTACTCTGATTAGGTCATTGAACTGAAAATAAATAACCAGTACGGGGATGCAATTTTTACAATACCAGGAAGTGCTTAAGCTTTACCCAATCAGAAGAGCCTAGCAATCAGGCAAAACAAAGACATCTCTATGTGTCTATACTTTATGACTGTCATTAATTTATTGTTTGTTATTAAAGTGCCACTTATGCCGCGTACACACGAGCGGACTTTACGGCAGACTTGGTCCGGCGTACTGGATTTCGTCAGACAATTCGATCGTGTGTGGGCTCCAGCGGACTTTGTTTGCTCAAAAGTTGGACGGACTTAGATTTGAAACAAGTTTTAAATCTATCCGACGGACTCTTCTTTCTAGCGGACAAACCGGTCGTCTGTGTGCTAGTCCGACGAACTCAAACTCACGCATGCTCTGAAGCAATTCCAAGACGGAAGCGCTCGGTCTGGTAAAACTAGCCTTCGTATTGAAGCTAGCACATTCCTCTTCTGTGATCTTTTAATACAGCCCTTTTTTTTTATTTATAATGCGAGAGGAATGAAGTTGTTTTTCTGCTTTATATTCACACAGAGTTCTCACAAACTACTTTCTTCATGATTTATCCTCATGTCATGACTAATATGATATATTTAAAAAGCCAGATCTCCATAAATAAAGTATTAAATTAGATTTTGGACTCATTTTTTTTTAATTGATTTCCACATTATCTATTTTACAATGTGTGCTAAATTATACAAACATTTTTTTTTACATTTTATTTTTGTAGTTTCAAGTTACCACAATAACCTTAATATTTTGTGTTGTTTTAATTAACCTTAATGAGGTTGGTGTCCCTTGTTAATTAGACATAGGGGGGTTTATTTTCCAAAGGCAAATTCATTTTTCCCTACAAGTGCAAATTGTACTTGGAATTGCACAGAAAGAGCAATTTGAAGTGCCTTCGCTGTGGATCCGAGGGGCACATGCAAGGAACCGCAAAAAAAAACAAAAAAAAAACCTTTTTCTTGCACATGATTGGATGATAAAATCAGCAGAGCTTCCCCTCATTTCAGCTCTTCCCCTCAGATTTACAGCGACTGCACTTCCAACAAGTGCACTTGCAGTGCAATTTCTAAAGTGCACTCTTCACTAGTATTTAGCACTTGATTTTAGAAATGATTTAGCCTTTTGGCAAAAACACACATAGGGGTTGATTTACTAAAGGGAAAAAGACTGTGCACCTTGCAAAGTGCAGTTGCCCTCTGCAAGAGCAGTTGCTCCAGAGCTTAGTAAATGAGCAGAAGCTCTGCTGACTTCCATCATCCAATCATGTACAAGCAAAAATACTGTTTTTTGAATTTTCCTTGCACAGGATTGGGTACTCTTTGCAAAGTCAAGCCTTACCTCATTTCCTAAGCTCTGGAGCAATTGCACTTGCAGAGGACAACTGCACTCTGCAAAGTGCACAGTCTATTTGCTTTTATTAAATCAACCCCATAGTCTTTTTGACCTGTACCTGCCTACTCACAAACAAAATGTCGTTTTGGAATCAAAACACATATAGTCAATAATGTAAGGTAACAAAAAACTCCATTTATTTTGGTTAACCAAAAATTAGGAAGGCAACACTGGAGACACTTTTAGAATCTGTGAAGCCTTTCGTCCCCCAGGACACACATCAAGTTTTAGGACAAGAAAATTGGTATCTTGTGACTAGGGAGCACAGGGAACACAGTCAGACCAGACAGAAACCAGGCAATCACTTTCGACTCTTCCGTGGAGCCTTCCCTCCACGCTTCTCTGCAGCCTTCCTCGGAGGCTGTGCCTCTGGTGGTGTACTTGGGGCAGGAGGAGGAGGAGTGGCTTCATCTGCCAGATACGTTGTAGCAGTAAGCTCCCCTCTCAAGCCCTTCTGATAGGCCTGAAAAATTAAACCCTCACAGAGGAGGCGTTGCCCCTTTTCCAATTCCAGAAATCTGGTGGCCATATATGTCCCATAAGCCTCCTCTGCATTGGGTGGTGTACTCAGGATTTGGCTTGCTTCACGTATGAGGGCTAGGGATTCCTCCTCAGTTCGGGTCATTCTCCTGGGCCTTTTGGTGAGAATGCGGAGGGGAGGCACCTGACACTCCGTGCGGCTTCTACTCGGGCCAGCCACAGCCTCCTCCTCTCTCCCACTGGTCAAGGCCACCTCCTGGCTGAGGTCATCCTGTGTCAAAAAAAGGGACATTGTAACATTGTAAACAGTTGTAATTTTGTGTTACGCAATCACACACAATTTTCAGCTCATGTCTTGCAAATATAATTCTCAACAAATAGTAAAGGCTATCTATTTGACACCACCATTATTACAGCTGATCAACAATATCTGAAGAGAAGTATATTTTTGGCCACTACTGTCTAGTGATATGTCTACATATTAATATTTGTGATGAAGTCATTTTTTATGAAGCACTTAAAAATTAATCATTAATAACATTTACACAATCACAAATTCCACAAAAAAGGATACCTGGCTGAAGCTGGGTGCATCCACTTCATCAGGGATGAAAAGGCCCAGTTCTTCCTGGGACTCAGCTGGGGTGGAGGTGGATGGAAGGCTGGAGGGAAGGGTGGAGGGAAGGGTCGAAAGTGATTGCCTGGCTTCTGTCTGGTCATCCAGGAATCGCATTTTGTGGTAGTACCACAACTTGGGTACATACACTTGGTCAGCTGCTGCTCCGGATCTGAGCGACTCCTGGATTTTATTGTGTTCCCGCTTATACATGTTTCGCAAGATACCAATTTTCTTGTCCACAAACTTGAGGTCTGCCTGGGGGACTCGAGTCTTCACAAATTCTAAAAGTGTGCCCAGTGTTGCCTTCCTTACATCTCTATTGTAATATAGTGGGTGTTTGACCTCCCACAGGTTTTTCTTTTCCTGATATAAGTCTATAAATCTGCCTCTTTAAAGGGATTCATTGTTGCTGAAAGGCCCCTTTCACACTGAGGCGGTTTGCAGGCGGTATTACGCTAAAAATACCGCCTGCAAACCGCCCCTAAACAGCCTCCGCTGTTTGTTCAGTGTGAAAGCCCGAGGGCTTTCACACTGAAGCGGTGCGCTGGCAGGACGGTGAAAAAAGTCCTGCAAACCGCTTCTTTGGAGCGGTGAAGGAGCGGTGTATTCACCGCTCCTAAACCGCTCCTGCCCATTGAAATCAATGGGACAGCGCGGCTATACCGCGGCAATACCGCAGCTATAGCCGCGCTGTACGAGTGATTTTAACCCTTTTTCGGCCGCCAGCGGGGGTTAAAACCGCACCGCTAGCAGCCGAATACAGCTGCAAGAACGACGGTACAGCAGCGCTAAAAATAGCGCTGTTGTACCGCCGACGCCCCCACTGCCCCAGTGTGAAAGGGGCCAAAGAAAAGACACAAGATCAAAACTGTAATGTCAGTCAGAACTCCCAGGATTATTTTGTGAAGAATCTAGGGGACACATATACACACCCATGTTTAATCTTACCTTCGTTTCTGACGCTCGCTCGCTCGCACGGGCATACGTAGGCCAACGTAATAGCTTTATATACACTGCGCATGTGTCATGCTCCGCGTGCGTCGCCCGCCCCTGGCGTTCTTTAGTACGATTTGTCCCCGCCCCTTCACTCTTCGTTGCGCAGTGGGAGTAGATAGAGAAAGATGGCGGAGAGAATCGGTGGAAGTAGCGCGGTGGAAAGCCCGGAGCCACAACCATCCACATCCAGGAGGAGATATAAGGCCACCAACATGGCTTTTGAAGAGATGGTGGAGATGGTGTCCATATTGAGAAGGGAGGACTACGATGGCAAAAAAGGACCGTACACAGGACCAAATATGCGTAAGGACAAAATAATTTCCTCAGTTGTCACCGCTCTAGAAGCTAAATTTGGCACAAAACGGTCTAAAGAACAATTGAGGAAGCGGTGGTCTAACATCAAAAGTCAGGAGCCAGAACAATATTGGCGAATAAAGAAAAAGAAGCTGCTTAAAAAAAGTAAGTACTTGTTGTGTTTTCCTATTGAGATACTTAACTTGCATGCTCATCCATATTTTTTTCGTTTATACAGCATCGTTCGTAAAGACCGTTCTTTGTAAAAGACATATGATACTAAAGAAAATAACGGTTTGGGTTTTTTTCCGCCAAATACGATGGTACAGGGTTGGACATATACATTTATGTCTTGATAATTTTTTGTATTCCACTAATTTGTGGATGTGGTGTAGATGTGTGGGAAAATATAATGCTTCTTCAAAAATGATTCAGTGTAATGTAAGGACAGGACACAGCAGCTGCTTCCACATCTGGACTCCCGAGCACTAGTGTATTATGTGACCTTAAAGAAATTTTAGAGGGGTAATACACACAGGAGATCATTGAGGAGAAACTTGCATGAAAATGTGTATTGTTTAGAATTGTTGTTCAGA
Source organism: Aquarana catesbeiana (assembly GCF_042186555.1). Taxonomy (NCBI): domain Eukaryota; kingdom Metazoa; phylum Chordata; class Amphibia; order Anura; family Ranidae; genus Aquarana; species Aquarana catesbeiana. The sequence continues at coordinate 252,245,183 of NC_133329.1, forward strand.
GGGAATGTTCATCCTGTCTTCTAAATTTTTCACGACAAAAAAAGGCAATTGTCCATAACTCCTAACCAACGTTTCAGATTATTTTTAAAAATATAAAATATCACTGTGTTTTGACTATACCTTTTGTTGACTTATCATAGGGGAGAAAAGACTCAGACAACAGTCCAAGGATCCCAGGACCCCCCCAAGTCACCAGCCTGAGGCTGAAGATAGCCCAAGCCCCAGCCCAAGACCACGCCCACCCGACAAGCTGGAGGAAGGAGAGGTGGAGGAAGTGTGTGACCTTTCAACCCCACCAAGTGAGTCACTGACACCCCAGCATAAGGTAATGTATTTAGGCGTGCATATTTTAACCCTTGTTTTTTTCACACATTTTAGGTGAGCTTCTGGTTGTGGAAGGCCAAGCGGCAGAGCCATTCACCACAGACAGTGCCCAAAGACTGATTGGCCAGATAATGCTGTGGAATGGCCAAATTGATAAAATGCGTGACCAAATTCACAGCATGCAACTTCGCCTGGACTCCATGCAACAGGAAATGAAGAACATGATTGATGTTTTGGGCAGAATATAATAACGTTTTGCCTAAAAACATCAATCATGTTCTTCATTTCCTTGTGAAGTTTATTTCTTCTTGAAATTTTGGTTTCAAGTGTTTTTGTTACCAAGAAATTTTTATGATGCACACGGTTTGTCATCATGTGCTATCTTCCATCATGGGATATCAATGTACTTGTTTTGTGTTTGCAACCCCTTCATCCTCAAAATTATTGAGTGGTGAGAGGAACAAAGGGATTGCACACACAAAACATGTACATTGCTCCCCCATGATGGGAGATAGCACATGTTGACTTGACCCTTTTGTAATGCTCAATTTTGAGCATCTTAAAAATTTTCTAGTTACAAGGGTGACTTCACCAGCACCGTTCTTAAAATGTTGAACTTTGTAAGTTCTTTGATTTTTTTGTATGTTTTTCAAAACACTGTTGTGAATTTTAAGATTTTAAACAAGGTGTATTTTTGTTTAAATATGCCTTTAATAACGTTTTCTAAAAAATAAATTTTTTTTTTTTTTTTAATTTTTAAAAAATTACCAAAAAAAACAAAACAAAAAAAGTTTCAAAAAATGCACCTTTCAATGTGCACACAGTAAAATGTTTTTACTACTACAATGTGTGTGGCTAATTATTTCTCAATAATATGTTTAGTACATTTTTGTGTGGTTACAGTGACAAAGGGCCTTATTAACTAAAGGTAAATGCACTTGCCACTACTACAAGTGCACTAGGAGACAGACCAAACTAAATGCAAACAAGAAGAAAAACAAGATATTTTTTCAAAAAATTTTTTTTTTTTTTTTTTCTAAAATTAAAGGTCTTCTTGAATAGCAATGGCCCCCCGACCATTAAAATAATTCACATATCGCTCACGCACTTGACGTGCGGTTCGGGGGGCCAAGCCAATACGGCCAATTTCCAGGCCTGTCATTGTTGGATCTTGTACAAGTCCGGCCTCAGGCCCAACAGAGGTTAGATATGTAGCAGAATGTCTACATAAAAAGTTATGTAGTATGCAGCAAGCAAGTATGACGTGATTAATTTTATAGTCCGCCAGATTTATTGCTGAAAGGAACAAACGGAACTGGCTGGCCAGAATCCCAAAGGCATTCTCCACAACTCTTCTTGCTCTGGCCAGCCGGTAATTAAATACCCTCCTTTCAGGGGTGAGTGTTCTTTGGGGGAACGGCCTCATCAAGTGCTCACCAAGAGCAAACGCTTCATCAGCGATAAAAACTGAGGGGAGTCCATCCACATTCTGGTCATCAGGTGGCAATCCCAGGCCACCGGTCTGTGCAAACACTCCTCCGTCAGACATCCGGACGTTTTTCCCCACATCCACAAACAGAAAGTCCAAATGTGCCGAGATCACCGCCATCAAAACTACACTATGGAACCCCTTGTAGTTATAGAAATAAGACCCTGAATGTGGTGGTGGCACAATGCGGACATGCTTCCCGTCAATCGCCCCGACACAGTTGGGAAAGTCCTAACGGTCAGCGAACTGGGAGGCCACAGTCTGCCATTCCTGTGTACTGGAAGGAAACTGTGGAGTGAAAAAACAAAAAAAATTAATATAAGGAATTTAAAACATAACTTGGATATCAGATTACACAAAAACATTAGTGAACAGCAGCAGTCAAATATTATTAAAATGTGTGTTTGTTATTTAAATTAGAAAAAACATAAGGCCCACTTATAAGATTAATCACCCCCTCTGATGGCCCATTGATCAATTTTAATGTGGGGGGAGGGGTTCTAACTAGGTTAAGAAACACACCTGACATTTTAAAACATTTGAGGGGTGGGGGAGGGATTCTAATTAGGTTAAGAAACACACCTGACATTTTAAAACATTTGAGGGGTGGGGGAGGGGTTCTAATTAGGTTCAGAAACACACCTGACATTTTAAAACATTTGAGGGGTGGGGGAGGGGTTCTAATTAGGGTCAAAAACACACCTGACATTTTAAAACATTTGAGGGGTGGGGGAGGGGTTCTAATTAGGGTCAAAAACACACCTGACATTTTAAAACATTTGAGGGGTGGGGGAGGGTCAAACAGTACAATGGAGCTGACAATATACATTGTTCAAGGGACTATAGGCTAGAGATATAAATGGACCCAGGATTGCATGGTGGGGAGGTTATTGAAGGTAAATATGCATGTAGGGCAATAAATGATTAATGTCCAAAAACAGGCATGCATGAAGATAAAGGGGACATTCACAGCATATTCCAAGCATGGTAATTAGGTAAGGAGGACATTTAGACTATACATTAGCAAACATTTAATACATATAATGTAACGTTAAAGGATAAAACTTACCTACATACAGTTCTTCTGCAGGACCTGAATGATGGCATGAAAAAGTCTCTGGGATTATTATCCCCAGAGCCTGGGGGGAGATGCCTGTCGAGAACTTCAAGCCCTGAAGACTTCTCCCAGTCGCCAAGTAACGTAACATGGCAACTAGCCTCTGCTCTGCACTGATGGCTTGCCTCATGCAGGTATCCTGCCTGCTGATATAGGGGGTCAGCATAGCCAGCAGACGCTCAAAAACGGGGTCCGTCATGCAGAGATAATTCCTGAAATCCTCAGGATTATTCTCACGGAGCTCACGGAGCAAAGGCATATGCGAGAATTGGTCATGCTGGCGCAACCAATTCTTCATCCATGAACTCCTCCTCGCCCTGTTCATGAACTGGATTCGGGTCAAAGTATTAACCCTAACACCAAGTCCCCATGCAGCACAAACTCGAGAACGAGTACGTCCACGTGACATGGCTTCAAAACGGTCGGCTGGTCAAACAAACAAACAAACTTATAACAAACGCACTGAAGAACAGCAAGGCCTATGAAGAACGACCTGAAAATCAGGAAGGAGCGGACCAGAACGGCCTGCAAGGCAGGTTATGAACTGACCAACACGCACTGAAAAGCAGATACAAACCTCACAAGCACAAACTGAACCGCAGAAAACGATCAAAATAAGCTGAAGTGTGAAAAGCGCGAATCGTCTCTAACCAAACTTCTACTAACACGAGATAAACATGAGATTAGCAGAAGGAGCCCAAAGGGTGCCGTAGTGGGGCTTGAACTTCCTTTTTATAGTCCCGTCATACGTGCTGTACATAACCGCTTTCCAAACCAGCGGACTTTTGCTGTGATCGTGTGTGTCCAAGTCTGTACCTTTTTAAGTCCGGCGCAAGGAGCCGACAAAGTCCGGCGTAAAGTCCGCCGAGCAAAGTCTGCCGTAAAGTCCGCTCGTGTGTACGCGGCATTAGACTTCAGGGTGGTGCAGGAAAAGGAAAGATGTATCCTGCTTAGCATCAACAGAAAAAAAATCAATTTTCAGTTAAGAAACTAAAGGTGAAGACCTGGAGGCTGGAGAGAGAGGACACCTCAAAATCAACCATGACCTACTTCAAGAAACAAAGTACAATGGTTTTTGGATGGCTTAAATATTGCAGAAAACTCTGTAGGTAGATCTCCAATATACAGTAAATGTAAAAAAGCCTAGTGCCCTGTACACACGATCGGAATTTCCGTCAGAAAAACCTCAGATGGTTTTTCCGATGGAATTCCGCTCAAGCTTGCCTTGCATACACACGGTCATACAAAAGTTCTCGACCGTCAAGAACACGGTGACGTACAACACTACGACGAGCCGAGAAAATTAAGTTCACTGCTTCCGAGCATGCGTCAAATTGTTTACGAGCATGCGTAGGAATTTTGCGCTTCGGAATTGCTACAGACGATCGGAATTTCCAATAGGAAATTTTTCCGGCGGAAAAATAGAGAACCTGCTCTCAATCTTTTGCTGGTGGAAATTCCGCCAGCAAAAGTCCGATGGAGCATACACATGGTCGGAATGTCCGACCAAAAGCTCACTTCAGACTTTTGCTGGCGGAATTTCCGATCGTGTGTAGGGGCATAAGAATATTTTTGAACTAAAATTGTTCACCAATTCTTAAAGCGGTTGTAAACCTAGGGAAAAAAACCTGCAAGATAAAGGCATAATGTGCTAGTATGCATCGCATACTAGCACATTATGAAATACCTTAGAACGAAGCCCTCTCAGCGGTGCCCGGTCACCGCTGAGAGGACTGATATCTTCTCCCGTCCTTTCTTCCGGGATCAAATGCTCCAGCGCTGTGAGGGGCCGGAGCCGCAATGACGTCACTCCCCTCAGTTCTGGCAAGAAGCTCTGAAGTTCCGGCACGGTAAGCCAGACCTTCAGAGCACATGCCCCGCTGACGTCAGCGGCTGCATGCATGGTGAATATCTCCTAAACCGTGCAGGTTTGGGAGATATTCCTTTTACCTACAGGTAAACCTTATTATAGGCCTACCTGTAGGTAAAAATTACAATGTGGGGTTTACTACTGCTTTAAAACAAAAGCTGGCTACAGGAAACATTTGAAATTTGTGATCACATGTCCAAAATCTTCTACTTGTTGCATTGTATCAATATTATTTTAGTCTTGCAATTCTGCAAATTAACCACGTGAAGACCAGGCTTTTTCTGGCACTTTTTGTTTACATGTTTAAATCAGTATAAATTCTTAACCACGGACAAGCCACTAAAATACGCACCACATCCCTTAATTTAAATAAATACAAGATAATTTGTGGGAATGTTGAGGTGCAAATATTGATACAGTGATCCAGGAAGATAATGTAAAATTATTTTATTTAAATAATGATAAAAATGATCTAAAAAAAAAAATATATAGCAAGTACATGAAGTACAGTCCTTATGGGTACAGCAGATTGGATGTGGATGGAATAGAATAGAAAAAGATATAATAATCATATCAATGCAAAGCTTTTAATTGAAAATGTGTATTTTTCTTTTTCAATTAAAAGCTTTGCATTCATATGATTGTTATATTTTTTTATATTAGAAGGCTTGTACTCCAAGTGGACAGCATCCCATGAGGAAGCCCAGATTGTGGGCAAAACGTGTTGGGAATTCGATCCAATTTGCTGTACCCATAAGGACTGTACTTCATGTACTTGCTATATAATTGTTTTTAGATATTTTTTATCATTGTTTAAATAAAATAATTTTACATTATCTTCCTGCATCACTGTATCAATATTTGCACCTCAAAAATTCTATAAGTTTAAATCAGCATGTTTTGATAAAAAAAATTACTGATAACCCCCAAACATTATACATTTTTTTTTTTTTTTTTTTTTTTTTTAGCAGAGACCCTAGGGAATAAAATAGCGACTGTTGCAATTTATTATGTGACACGGTATTTGCGCATCGGTTTTGCAAACGCAATTTTTTGGGAAAAAATACATTTTAATAAATAAAAAAAAAACACAATAGTTACCCCCATTTTTTTGTATAATGTGAAAGATGATGTAACACTGAATAAATAGATGCCTAACATGTCATGATTTAAATGTGTGCACGCTCGTGGAATGGCGACAAACTACAGTACTTAAAAATTTCCATAGGCGACGCTTTAAACGCCTTTACAGGTTACCTGTTTAGAGTTACAGTGGAAGTGTAGCACTAGAATTATTGCTCTCGCTCTAACATTCGCGGCCATACCTCACATGTGTTGTTCATACTGTTTACATATGCGTGCGTGCATGACTTACAACTTACGTATTATTTATAACATAAACAAACAGTCAGGAAAAGCCTTCCAGCAAGTGTTCTAGCAATGTGAAGGTTAGAAGGATGCTTGTACACAGAAGAGCCGTCTGGCGCACGCGCATGCACAATAGCGCTAATAACGGCGCACGGGCACATGCAGGAGCGTGCGCATGCCCCTTGTGACAGCACTTGGCACCAAGATGTGCTCTTTAAAGGGGACTGATGCATTGCTGCCTTGCTGTCCGGTCTACAGCGTTCCTGAAGACCCCTGCTGCCCTGTTACCTTGTTACCTTGAATCTCTGAATCTATTATCTAACTTGGACTGTTCCTGACTACCCTGTTTGCTGCCTGCCCCGATCCCAGCTTGGACTTTGACTATTCTTTTGGATTGCCCTTCTGCCCCTGATCTGCCCGCCTGTGTTTTGACCTTGACTTGTTTAACCTTCCTGCTGTCTGCATCCTGCTGCTGGACTACAGAACACCTCCCTGCTGTCTGCATCCTGCTGCTGGACTACAGAACACCTCCCTGCTGTCTGCATCCTGCTGCTGGACTACAGTACACCTCCCTGCTGATTACAGGATCCAGCCCTCTACTCCAGCCTTCCAGTCAGGCACTTGTGCCCCTTTGTACTCTCGAGCCCCCGTCAACACTACCAGGGGTTCCCGAATCAGAGGTATACGAGAGGCCGTTCCCTGCATTCTGGGCTCTACCTACCAGGTACGTGAGACAAACACTTTTATTACTATTATAAGGAATGTAAACATCCCTTGTAAAAGAAATAAGGATGAAAGGTCCTCTTTATGGAAAGATCTGGGGTCAAAAAGACCCCTAATCTCTTCTTTATCTTTAAAAGCAAAAGATCAAAATAATAATAATCAATGTTTTGATCTTTCGCTTTAAAAAAAAAAAAGCCTGGTTTAGGGAAGAAACCGGAGAAGAACTGGCAGATATGCCAATATCCAATATGGCCGCACTAGTCCACGCATGTGCATTAGCAACTAGCATGGACGGCAAACGTGCGTACGTAAAACGTGCTAAAAACGTGGATTATCGTCAGCTCTGTATCCTGTGTTCCTGTGTTCCTTGCTCCTGTTTGATTACCTTTAACAATAACAATAACAACATTGTTATTTGCGGTATTTGGTGGAGGTTTGGGATTGACTGTTTTTGTCTTTTTGCAATTAATGTCTTATGTCCAATAAATCATATTTATTTTGATAGCATACTGTCTGGGGTCACTATTTACCAACCTGTAATACCTTAACTGTATTAGCTAGTAGATTTATTATTGCTGTAATGAATCAGTTGTTTTAATAAAATGATTTTATACTATTGGAGCCTTTCTCCCTTCTGATTTTAAGGTAATCCTGGTGATACTGTGAGAAAGAAGAGGTGCAGCCCCTGGGGGATAAAGCGCATAAAGACCTACTCTATTGCGGGGAGGTCATGGTTTTCTGGTGAGTTCTTGTGGTGGTACACAGCGGTGGAGTGAAGCACCAAAGAAAAGAAACATCACATGTATTTTTTTTTCAATATATAAAGTGTTCCATTAAAGTGCAACATTTGAATGTTGCACTTTAATGGACACTTACTTAAAGTGTTACACTTTAATAGACATTTATATTTTTTGTGGAAAATGCACTTTTAATTTATTTATTTATTTTTATTCATGATTTGATTTAATTTTAGGAGCACTGTATATTGAGAGCATTTGAAATTTGTGACACCAGGCCCAAAATCTTCTATTTGTTGCATTGGGGGTTATTTACTAAAGGCAAATCCACTTTGCACTACAAGTGCACTGCAAATGCACTTGAAAGTGCACTTGTAAGTGCAGTCGCTGTAGATCTGAGGGGGACATACAAGATAAATAAAAAACAGCATTTTAGCTTGCACATGATTGGATAATAAAATCAGCAGAGCTTCCCCTCATTTCAGATCTTCCCCTCAGATCTACAGCGACTGCACTTCCAAGTGCACTGTCAGAGAACTTTCAAGTGCACTTGCAGTGCATTTGTAGTGCAAAGTGGATTTGCCTTTAGTAAATCAACCCCATTGCGTCATTATTTTTTCAGTCTTGCAATTCTGCAAATAAATAATTGCACAATAAAACGTGGACAAATGTGTAATGCGTAATTCTGTTTTGTGCTGAGTTTGTGTTAAATTCTTTAAAATGAGAAAATAAACAAAATATGTAATCTGAAAATGCATCAAAACATTTGTATAAGACCACAGCTGCCTTCTCTAAGTAAAGGACATTATTCCCTAAAATTAATCTGTTGACACTTTTTGTATTTCACTATTTTCAGGTATTTTGACATGAACATTCATTTTTCTGTGTGATTTTTGCCATATACTGTATTTATAACATATTTGGACACTTATAGATCATATTTGCAGTTCATGTGTGGGTGTTTATCTTGGTTGTATAGTATCGTACAGTAAATGAATACAATGTTTTTTTTTTTTATATTGTGTTTATTCTGTTAATTGCTTATGTGTTAAAATTACCTTGTAGGTACTTGAAATCTGAAGAGATTTACATTGTCAGTTGTAAAGAGGCTTATTTGTACAGTGAGGGAAACCATCAATAATTAGAGTGTTGAATGGTATCCACTGGCTAAAATTACACAAAATGGTATGTTAAAAGAAGTCCGAAGCCCATTTTATCATAACAGCTCAACCTCACTTTACTGTAGTGTTATGCCCTGTACACACGATAGGATTTTTTGACAACAAATGTTCGATGTGAGCTTGTTGTCGTAAAGTCCAACCGTGTGTATGCTCCATAGAACATTTGTTGTCGGAATTTCCGCTAGCAAATGTTTGAGAGCAGGTTCTCAAATTTTCCGACAAAACTTGTTGTCGGAAATTCCGATCGTGTGTACAAAAGTCCGACGCACAAAAGTCCACGCATGCTTGGAATCAAGCAGAAGAGCCGCACTGGCTATTGAACTTAATTTTTCTCGGCTCGTCATACGTGTTGTACGTCACCGGTCTTGACGTTCGGAATTTCCGACAACATTTGTGTGACTGTGTGTATACAAGACAAGTTTGAGCAAACACCCGTCAGGAAAAAATCCATGGTTTTGTTGTCGGAAAATCCGATCATCTGTACAGGGCATTAAAATACAGAGGCTGTAAACACACTGTATGCTTTCCCTCCAGAAGCTTTTTTGACATACCTGCAATTGTAATGCCCTATAAGTCTTCTGCTCCAGAGGCTCTGTCTGACAGAGTCTCACAAGAAATTAAAGAAAAAGAGGGCTACATTTTTCTCTTATATGTCCATAATACTTTACTACTAATAATAATTTGACAACAGAAAAATAAATGATAGCACACATTTTGGGGAGTAAAAAATCCACTCTTATCAGGGCTTAAATAATGTTGTGAAGCCACATATTGGACTCTATTTAAAAACCCCTAAAAGGTAGTCTGTCAGGAAAAAAACAAGCTGTCTGAATCAATGTATAATAATGATACTAATGTCACAGGTGCTCTTGCTGCTAAGATTTAAAAATGCAATTTTCAAATTGTTTTTTTTAAATTAGCTAGGATATCTCTGGTCTGGTGGTTTAGGAATCCAGTTCTGGAGATGGGAAATTCTACCTCCTACTGTCTCAGAAAATTCTATCAATGGGTGCCATCCTGGAGGGCTGTATAGGGAGTCCTAGACCAGTGTTTCTCAACTCCAGTCCTCAAGGCGCACCAACAGGTCATGTTTTCAGGATTTCCCTCAGATGAAACAGCTGTGGTAATTACTAAGGCAGTGAAACTGATCAAATCACTTGTGCAAAATAATGGTAAGCCTGAAAACATGACCTGTTGGGGCGCCTTGAGGACTGGAGTTGAGAAACACTGTCCTAGACACCTTGTCATTGCACTGGACTTGGTCACCAAGGGAATCTTGTCTCATGATCAACTTTTTGGAGCTCTGAGCAGTTTGGTTGTCCTTTAATGCTGGACACCCTGACTGGAGGGTGATCTGAGCAGGATTCAGTTGATCAATGTCACAGCAGTGGCCTACATCAACAACCTGGGAACCAGAACTCTTGTTGTCACAAGAGGAGTAGAAAGTATTCTAGCTTGGATAGGACTCCACATTCCAGCCTTGTCTGCCATTCACATTCCAAACATGGACAATCAGCATGCAGACTATCTCAGAGACAAGAAAAGAATGGCTGCACACCCCAGGAACGTTCCAATGATTTTATTCCAAAAATAGCAAATGACAGCCAACAAAGACAGAGGGGCTGATTTACGAAAGCCGTGCACCATCAGAGGCGCACAACGAGGCGCAATGCACATTTTCAAATTTACGAAACAGTGCGCCAGGAAAAGAGCGCAAATCCCCCATTTATGATAGCTATCTTGGCGAAAAGGAGAATGCAATCTATGCGCCACTATGGACATGGCGCACGGCATCTATTATGGGGTGATGTGGGGTGATGTGAGGAAGTTTAGTAACAACTAGTAACAAAGTAACAAATATGCCAAAAATAGAATGAGAGTAACTTTTTGTAACTTTAAGTAACTTTTTCAGAGAAAACCTGCTGTGCCCGCAAGTACAATTAGAACTATGTGAGATCAATGTAAGCAGTACGCATGCGCAAGCAGCTGTTGCGCTCGTTTAATTGCATTTGTTCACTGCGCGGCCAAAATCTTAGTAAATGTTAAGCAACGTACATGCAATTGCATGGGTTGAACGAGCGCACCTCTAAACTTGACATTATTTTTTTTTTACGCTGGTTCCCCTTGTATTTTTTTAAGGAGATTTGCACACAGGTCATGTTAGCATGTTACTTTGCCAACATGTGACATGCACCTTGTTAAAATGATGTAAAAAGACTTTCGCTCCTCTAGCTCCTCCTAAAAGGGCATTTAACCTTCCCCCCCTAATGCATATGATTTTCTTGGGCTAGCTTTTGCTTTTAAAGGGGAACTCCACACTCCAATGCTCTTGTCCCCCCCCCCCCCCCCCTTATCCCTTGGATTTCCATGGGCTAACTTTTGCTTTTAAAGGGGAACTCCACACTCCATTCTTCAATGCTCTTGTCTCCCCCCTCTAGCCCCTTGGATTTCCATGGGCTAACTTTTGCTTTTAAAGGGGAACTCCACACTCCATTCTCCAATGCTCTTGTCTCCCCCCTCTAACCCCTTGGATTTCCATGGGTAAACTTTTGCTGTTAAAGGGAAACTCCACACTCCACTATTTTCTCCAAAGGCTTTGAGCTGCCTTCACCAATCCAAACCACATCCTTTTTCAGAGCATACAACAGGGCCAGCTAGGAAAGGGGCGAGAAGAGCGATCGCCAAACCCCCTCCTGAACCATACAAGGCCACATGCACTCAACATAGCTGGCTGCCTTTGGGGCATGTTGAGCTCAGCCCAATACCAACCACAAAGCACCTTGTACCCACTAGTTTAAAGGGGCTTTCCACATTCCGTAAAGCCCCCTGTCTGCAGCCCCCCACAACCCCAGCCTAAGGTTGTGTGGAAGAGGCCCTTGTCCTCTTGAATATGGGAACAAGGTGGTTGGCTTTTGGGGTGCCCGAGCCCCTCCTGCCCCCACGCATCCCCCCCCCTTTCATGGGCTGGCTTGCTGTGTGTTTGGCTAGCGGTTTGTTAGTGTGTGGGACTGGCACAATATTTTTTGAGTTTGGGGTGGTATTTTTCATGTGGGGGTTCTTATTTTAAGCCTTAACAGACCCAAATGGCCTTGCATGTATTGGGGGGGGGGGGGGGGCAGGCTATTTTTTGTTTTGGGTTAAAATCTTGCAGCTGCAATGTAGATTTGTAAGTTTTCACTAAAGCCATACATCTTTGAAGCAGCATTCTTTACCTTGCCCTGAAAAGAGGCAAGTGTGTGTGTGTGTGTGTGTGTGCGTGTGTGTGTATTTTTGATGTTGTCGATCTGTGTTGTTTGTAGGTTGTTAGTTTCATTTTCATTTAATTGTCTGTGCTGCATTATTTGGAAAGTCTTCCTCAAGCTGTTGTGACTACTAAATGTTTAAATCCTTAAGAGACTGTCCGTTTGTGGGCGCAGTCCTTTTAAATCCTGTTAATTTTCTCTGCAAAATGGTCAGACCTCAAAACCATATTCTGTTAGTGTCTCAAATTAACATACTTGTGTTTTTTGCTTTCCTTGCTCTTTTCCAAGTCCTGTTTTGTTGACCAACAAAATTTGTAGCAAATTTTTATGTTGTATGTGTTTTGTTAATAATTGGTTCTGCAGATGCATGCTCAATCCAAGTAATGCATTTTACACCCCCCCCCAAACAACTTTCACGCAACAGATTTCCCAGCTGCAGCTTAACTAGGCTGATTGGCAAAACAAAAAAGGTGTGATTTGTCTAAAAGCTACTATGCTGGTGCTTTTATGATAGCATATGCTGCCATGGATAGGCACAAGGAAAGGAAAATTAGAGAGGTAAGTATTACATTTTCCATTTTAGCGCAGTGGTTCTCAGCCTCAGTCCTCAAGTACACCCGACAGGACATGTTTAGGGAATTTATCTTGGCTAAAATAGCTGTCCAAAATACCAAGCCATTGACTCTGATTTAAAGCACCTGTGCAAGATGAAGGTAAACCTGCAAACATGGCCTGTTGGGAGTACTTGAGGACAGGATTGAGAACCATTGATTTAGAGCACTGAGCTAAAATCTAGCTCAAGACAATCCTATTCTAATTGTGGGCATTTGAGGGAAAACAAGTGAGTGTTAGAACCCCTGCTTGTCTTTTTTAGGTTGGGCTTTGTGTCCCTTTTCTGAAAATTGGCTTTACTTCCTGTCACATAGCCAAACAGGAAGTGATGGTAAAACCCTACCAATGTCTTTCTTTGGGGACACATAGGTCAATCTAACTAATGTCCCCATTAGGCAAATTACACTCTAGCACTTTGTTGTGTACACCCCAAATTATTAGGTATTTTGGAGTTTATTAAAGGCAAATCCACCCTGCAATACAAGTGTACTCGCTGTAAATCTGAGGGGAAGCACTGGTGATTTTATCATCCAGTCATGTAGAAGTAAAGATGCTGTTTTTTATTTTCCTTGCAGGTCCCCCTCAGATCTCCAGCAACTGCAATTCCAAGTGTACTTGTAGTGCAAAGTGGATTTGCCTTTAATAAAACAACCCCACAGTCCAAGGAACCTAATAATTTGGGGTGTACACAGCATAATGCTAGAGTGAAATTTACCTAATGGGGAAACTATTAAGATTTACCTGTGTGTCCCCAAGGAAAGACATTGGTAGGGTTTTACCCTCACTTCCTGTTTGGCAGGAAGTAAATAAATTTGAAGGAGAAACTGGCAAAATTTGGGAGGTGTCTTCATCCTATCAGGAGTGCAGACACCCCCAAAAACTGACAAGACTTCTAATCCCTCTGCACTCTATCCCCAAGCAAAAATAAGAAAGGATTTCATTTAGTTTGACTTTGCAAAGACACATTCCTAAGTTCAACTGTGATGTATGTTAATGGCCCATTTAGACCTTGTTTAATAGAAAACACCAGTTGCCTTTCACTATAAACATTTGTTAGTCCAGTCCTGGAAATCTGCATCTGCTTTACTATTAATTTCACTAAAATCTGGGTTCCTGCATCTAGATGCGCCAAATGCATCTAGATGCGCGACCGCTGTGTATGTGAGATGCGCAACTGCTGTGTGAGAGGAGGTATGTGCCCGTGGCGCATATCTGGTTCCCGGAAGCGGTGGCCAGCACACAGGAATGACATCACGCCCCTCCAGGAAGTTGCTTGTACTGCTGCTAATTTCTGCCCACCACCATGCGCCGCTCACTGTTCTCTGAGGAAGAGACGATCCATATTTGCAAATTAAGGTAATTTTTGATTTATTTTTACATGGGGTGGTGTTTGTGTGGGTCATGTGTGTATGTCTAAATGATTTGGCCTCAAAACACATACCTACTTCCTGTGTACAGATTCACTTCCGGGCCAATGTATATTGCTTCCTGCTTCAGTGTGTGTGTGTGTATATATAGATATATCTATATATAGATATGTCTAAAGATGTAGGTTCTTGTGTCCACCAGCAGAGAGGGTAGATGCCACACTCCCAATTCTGGAGGCATAATAATGGTCTAGCACAGGGGTCTTCAAACTACGGCCCTCCAGTTGTTTAGGAACTACAATTCTCATCATGCCTAGTCATGTCTTTGAATGTCAAAATTTTACAATGCCTCATGGGATGTGTAGTTCCGCAACAGCTGGAGAGCCGTAGTTTGAAGATTCCTGATCACTCTAGCATGTCTTGAAAAAAGGTGGTTTTGAGGGGGCTGTACAGGGCATTAAAATACAGAGGCTGTAAACACACTGTATGCTTTCCCTCCAGAAGCTTTTTTGACATACCTGCAATTGTAATGCCCTATAAGTCTTCTGCTCCAGAGGCTCTGTCTGACAGAGTCTCACAAGAAATTAAAGAAAAAGAGGGCTACATTTTTCTCTTATATGTCCATAATACTTTACTACTAATAATAATTTGACAACAGAAAAATAAATGATAGCACACATTTTGGGGAGTAAAAAATCCACTCTTATCAGGGCTTAAATAATGTTGTGAAGCCACATATTGGACTCTATTTAAAAACCCCTAAAAGGTAGTCTGTCAGGAAAAAAACAAGCTGTCTGAATCAATGTATAATAATGATACTAATGTCACAGGTGCTCTTGCTGCTAAGATTTAAAAATGCAATTTTCAAATTGTTTTTTTTAAATTAGCTAGGATATCTCTGGTCTGGTGGTTTAGGAATCCAGTTCTGGAGATGGGAAATTCTACCTCCTACTGTCTCAGAAAATTCTATCAATGGGTGCCATCCTGGAGGGCTGTATAGGGAGTCCTAGACCAGTGTTTCTCAACTCCAGTCCTCAAGGCGCACCAACAGGTCATGTTTTCAGGATTTCCCTCAGATGAAACAGCTGTGGTAATTACTAAGGCAGTGAAACTGATCAAATCACTTGTGCAAAATAATGGTAAGCCTGAAAACATGACCTGTTGGGGCGCCTTGAGGACTGGAGTTGAGAAACACTGTCCTAGACACCTTGTCATTGCACTGGACTTGGTCACCAAGGGAATCTTGTCTCATGATCAACTTTTTGGAGCTCTGAGCAGTTTGGTTGTCCTTTAATGCTGGACACCCTGACTGGAGGGTGATCTGAGCAGGATTCAGTTGATCAATGTCACAGCAGTGGCCTACATCAACAACCTGGGAACCAGAACTCTTGTTGTCACAAGAGGAGTAGAAAGTATTCTAGCTTGGATAGGACTCCACATTCCAGCCTTGTCTGCCATTCACATTCCAAACATGGACAATCAGCATGCAGACTATCTCAGAGACAAGAAAAGAATGGCTGCACACCCCAGGAACGTTCCAATGATTTTATTCCAAAAATAGCAAATGACAGCCAACAAAGACAGAGGGGCTGATTTACGAAAGCCGTGCACCATCAGAGGCGCACAACGAGGCGCAATGCACATTTTCAAATTTACGAAACAGTGCGCCAGGAAAAGAGCGCAAATCCCCCATTTATGATAGCTATCTTGGCGAAAAGGAGAATGCAATCTATGCGCCACTATGGACATGGCGCACGGCATCTATTATGGGGTGATGTGGGGTGATGTGAGGAAGTTTAGTAACAACTAGTAACAAAGTAACAAATATGCCAAAAATAGAATGAGAGTAACTTTTTGTAACTTTAAGTAACTTTTTCAGAGAAAACCTGCTGTGCCCGCAAGTACAATTAGAACTATGTGAGATCAATGTAAGCAGTACGCATGCGCAAGCAGCTGTTGCGCTCGTTTAATTGCATTTGTTCACTGCGCGGCCAAAATCTTAGTAAATGTTAAGCAACGTACATGCAATTGCATGGGTTGAACGAGCGCACCTCTAAACTTGACATTATTTTTTTTTTACGCTGGTTCCCCTTGTATTTTTTTAAGGAGATTTGCACACAGGTCATGTTAGCATGTTACTTTGCCAACATGTGACATGCACCTTGTTAAAATGATGTAAAAAGACTTTCGCTCCTCTAGCTCCTCCTAAAAGGGCATTTAACCTTCCCCCCCTAATGCATATGATTTTCTTGGGCTAGCTTTTGCTTTTAAAGGGGAACTCCACACTCCAATGCTCTTGTCCCCCCCCCCCCCCCCTTATCCCTTGGATTTCCATGGGCTAACTTTTGCTTTTAAAGGGGAACTCCACACTCCATTCTTCAATGCTCTTGTCTCCCCCCTCTAGCCCCTTGGATTTCCATGGGCTAACTTTTGCTTTTAAAGGGGAACTCCACACTCCATTCTCCAATGCTCTTGTCTCCCCCCTCTAACCCCTTGGATTTCCATGGGTAAACTTTTGCTGTTAAAGGGAAACTCCACACTCCACTATTTTCTCCAAAGGCTTTGAGCTGCCTTCACCAATCCAAACCACATCCTTTTTCAGAGCATACAACAGGGCCAGCTAGGAAAGGGGCGAGAAGAGCGATCGCCAAACCCCCTCCTGAACCATACAAGGCCACATGCACTCAACATAGCTGGCTGCCTTTGGGGCATGTTGAGCTCAGCCCAATACCAACCACAAAGCACCTTGTACCCACTAGTTTAAAGGGGCTTTCCACATTCCGTAAAGCCCCCTGTCTGCAGCCCCCCACAACCCCAGCCTAAGGTTGTGTGGAAGAGGCCCTTGTCCTCTTGAATATGGGAACAAGGTGGTTGGCTTTTGGGGTGCCCGAGCCCCTCCTGCCCCCACGCATCCCCCCCCCTTTCATGGGCTGGCTTGCTGTGTGTTTGGCTAGCGGTTTGTTAGTGTGTGGGACTGGCACAATATTTTTTGAGTTTGGGGTGGTATTTTTCATGTGGGGGTTCTTATTTTAAGCCTTAACAGACCCAAATGGCCTTGCATGTATTGGGGGGGGGGGGGGGCAGGCTATTTTTTGTTTTGGGTTAAAATCTTGCAGCTGCAATGTAGATTTGTAAGTTTTCACTAAAGCCATACATCTTTGAAGCAGCATTCTTTACCTTGCCCTGAAAAGAGGCAAGTGTGTGTGTGTGTGTGTGTGTGCGTGTGTGTGTATTTTTGATGTTGTCGATCTGTGTTGTTTGTAGGTTGTTAGTTTCATTTTCATTTAATTGTCTGTGCTGCATTATTTGGAAAGTCTTCCTCAAGCTGTTGTGACTACTAAATGTTTAAATCCTTAAGAGACTGTCCGTTTGTGGGCGCAGTCCTTTTAAATCCTGTTAATTTTCTCTGCAAAATGGTCAGACCTCAAAACCATATTCTGTTAGTGTCTCAAATTAACATACTTGTGTTTTTTGCTTTCCTTGCTCTTTTCCAAGTCCTGTTTTGTTGACCAACAAAATTTGTAGCAAATTTTTATGTTGTATGTGTTTTGTTAATAATTGGTTCTGCAGATGCATGCTCAATCCAAGTAATGCATTTTACACCCCCCCCCAAACAACTTTCACGCAACAGATTTCCCAGCTGCAGCTTAACTAGGCTGATTGGCAAAACAAAAAAGGTGTGATTTGTCTAAAAGCTACTATGCTGGTGCTTTTATGATAGCATATGCTGCCATGGATAGGCACAAGGAAAGGAAAATTAGAGAGGTAAGTATTACATTTTCCATTTTAGCGCAGTGGTTCTCAGCCTCAGTCCTCAAGTACACCCGACAGGACATGTTTAGGGAATTTATCTTGGCTAAAATAGCTGTCCAAAATACCAAGCCATTGACTCTGATTTAAAGCACCTGTGCAAGATGAAGGTAAACCTGCAAACATGGCCTGTTGGGAGTACTTGAGGACAGGATTGAGAACCATTGATTTAGAGCACTGAGCTAAAATCTAGCTCAAGACAATCCTATTCTAATTGTGGGCATTTGAGGGAAAACAAGTGAGTGTTAGAACCCCTGCTTGTCTTTTTTAGGTTGGGCTTTGTGTCCCTTTTCTGAAAATTGGCTTTACTTCCTGTCACATAGCCAAACAGGAAGTGATGGTAAAACCCTACCAATGTCTTTCTTTGGGGACACATAGGTCAATCTAACTAATGTCCCCATTAGGCAAATTACACTCTAGCACTTTGTTGTGTACACCCCAAATTATTAGGTATTTTGGAGTTTATTAAAGGCAAATCCACCCTGCAATACAAGTGTACTCGCTGTAAATCTGAGGGGAAGCACTGGTGATTTTATCATCCAGTCATGTAGAAGTAAAGATGCTGTTTTTTATTTTCCTTGCAGGTCCCCCTCAGATCTCCAGCAACTGCAATTCCAAGTGTACTTGTAGTGCAAAGTGGATTTGCCTTTAATAAAACAACCCCACAGTCCAAGGAACCTAATAATTTGGGGTGTACACAGCATAATGCTAGAGTGAAATTTACCTAATGGGGAAACTATTAAGATTTACCTGTGTGTCCCCAAGGAAAGACATTGGTAGGGTTTTACCCTCACTTCCTGTTTGGCAGGAAGTAAATAAATTTGAAGGAGAAACTGGCAAAATTTGGGAGGTGTCTTCATCCTATCAGGAGTGCAGACACCCCCAAAAACTGACAAGACTTCTAATCCCTCTGCACTCTATCCCCAAGCAAAAATAAGAAAGGATTTCATTTAGTTTGACTTTGCAAAGACACATTCCTAAGTTCAACTGTGATGTATGTTAATGGCCCATTTAGACCTTGTTTAATAGAAAACACCAGTTGCCTTTCACTATAAACATTTGTTAGTCCAGTCCTGGAAATCTGCATCTGCTTTACTATTAATTTCACTAAAATCTGGGTTCCTGCATCTAGATGCGCCAAATGCATCTAGATGCGCGACCGCTGTGTATGTGAGATGCGCAACTGCTGTGTGAGAGGAGGTATGTGCCCGTGGCGCATATCTGGTTCCCGGAAGCGGTGGCCAGCACACAGGAATGACATCACGCCCCTCCAGGAAGTTGCTTGTACTGCTGCTAATTTCTGCCCACCACCATGCGCCGCTCACTGTTCTCTGAGGAAGAGACGATCCATATTTGCAAATTAAGGTAATTTTTGATTTATTTTTACATGGGGTGGTGTTTGTGTGGGTCATGTGTGTATGTCTAAATGATTTGGCCTCAAAACACATACCTACTTCCTGTGTACAGATTCACTTCCGGGCCAATGTATATTGCTTCCTGCTTCAGTGTGTGTGTGTGTATATATAGATATATCTATATATAGATATGTCTAAAGATGTAGGTTCTTGTGTCCACCAGCAGAGAGGGTAGATGCCACACTCCCAATTCTGGAGGCATAATAATGGTCTAGCACAGGGGTCTTCAAACTACGGCCCTCCAGTTGTTTAGGAACTACAATTCTCATCATGCCTAGTCATGTCTTTGAATGTCAAAATTTTACAATGCCTCATGGGATGTGTAGTTCCGCAACAGCTGGAGAGCCGTAGTTTGAAGATTCCTGATCACTCTAGCATGTCTTGAAAAAAGGTGGTTTTGAGGGGGCAGGAGGCGGAGCCTAGCAGAGCAGACATGCATTGTTAGAGCTCCACACCGCTGAGGAGAGAAGAGAAGGACAAAGCGGAGCCTGCAGGCTCAAAAGGTATCCATTTGAACCTTTTTGCCCCAGGGAACAAACTGTGAAAGTTTGGGCAGGAAATATGGTACTGGGAGGAAACCGTGGCAGAAATAAAAATCACCTCACAAAGAGCTCACAGGCACTCACTGCAGCTGAAGCAGCTCCAGTCACCTCACAAGATACAGCATCAGGGCGCTCTCACAGACAGAAAATGTCACAGCAAGACTCTCCATTTGAGTCAGATACAGAACAAATCCTCTCACAAACTTCTCCACAAGCCTCCTCAGTATCCCCAGTAATATTATTACAATTTGAAAAGATGCTTCATAAGGCTTTAAAACAAACCTCAGACCAAATAACAAAAAGCCTAACCAAAGAAATAAGAGAGCTGGGAAACCGCACCGCAGCCTTAGAAATAAAAATGGATGAAATTGAAATTACAACCCAAGAAAATATAACAGAATTGGAACAATTAAAAAAAGAGAATTTAATACTTCAAACTAAGCTTGAAGATTACGAAAATAGAGCCAGACGTTCAAACTTGCGCATAAGGGGAATACCTGAAACTGTGACAGACCTGCAATCTACTATTACTGCTCTATTACAAGAACTAAAGCCAGATATCCCTATTGAACGTTTAGAACTGGACAGAGTACACAGAGCCCTCACAGCCAAAAAGAAAGATGGACCCCCACGTGATATAATCACAAAATTTCATTATTACAGAACGAAAGAACAAATACTAATTGCTGCAAGAGAAAAAAAGGAACTTAATTTTCAAGGACACAATTATCAAATTTTTGCTGACCTATCCCAACTTACTATTACTAAAAGACGATCCATGAAACCCCAACTAATGGAACTGCAACGCCACAACATTATGTATCAATGGGGCTTCCCCTTTTCAGTCAGATTTAACTAACAAGGTACAATTTACAGAAGCAGATCAGCAGATGAACTACAACAAACCCTTTTAAAATTAAATCTGACAGAACCCACAAGCAGCAACACTCCCACACGCAGAAGAATTACATCATCTTCACCTTCAGGCAGCACCCAGAAAATTTCAGAACAAAATGGGAATCATCATTCTCACAAAAGAGGCCGTTATGCCACATCATCCATGGACCAAGAAGATTCAATGGACTGACATCCTAATTCCTGATATCTCTTCATTTATTATACTAAGAGATGGTTCTCTATAAAAAACCTGTATTTATAACTGAATGTAACTGCATTCTGATAGTCACACACTGTGTGGGATCATGTTACATTCCAGTTATATTTCTTATTACTTCTGATTCATATAGCCTTAGAATATATAAGTGAAATAAGGAAATTCTTGTTCAGTTATATATTATCAGGTAATAACAATAGATTTATTACTTTTTAGGACAAATATGTTCAATAATCCAGAAGTAATGGAAGCTTTTTCTTTCTTTTCTTAAAACAAATATATTATTACCTAACTAGTTCCTAGAATTATGTTTTTGTTTATTCTAATCTGAAGCAATACAACCTCAATTTTATGAGTTAACATATCTAAACAGTTACATATGAATAAAATATGTAATTGTTTACTCTAAAAGGGTTAAAAACCCAAAATAATTCAAACTATCTTCATCAATACCAAAGTTATTAACAGTACCTTTCTAACTGAATTATTTAGCCTAGGGCAAGACTAACCATATACAACCACCCTGGAATAAATAATTTCAACAAAAACTATATTCTGCACTCCAATTAATGAAACATCATTTTGATGTCTTTTGACATAGCACTTCTCTCCTGTAAGCGGAAGATCCGTGTACCCCCATTAGCCCTCCTCATTCTCCCAACCATATTATGTGGGAGTGTGACGAAGGCACTTATTCCCCTGAGAGAGATATTTATTCTCTTTCACGGGTAAATTGTGATTACTTGCAAAAAATAATTTATACAATGTATCATCTAATCTCATATGTTTTTTGTTTACTCTTTACTCCAGAATTCACTGGTTTCTTTTCTATCTATTCATCTCTTCAGTCCACACAGGTTGATCTGCGCAGTCAGCTCTGCATAACAAAAAGTAAGTCAAAACTATTTGATCTATTGCCATGGCACCACTGAATATACTTTCCCTGAATGTTCAGGGAATAAATGTCCCTCAAAAAAGGACCAAAGCCTTCCGTACTTTCCATAACAAGAAGGCTCACATAGTATGCCTCCAAGAAACACACTTCACCAAAGATTCTACTCCAAAATATATTTCTCCTTTTTATCAACAAATTTACACGGCTTCTGCCTGTACCAAGCAAAGGGGAACTCTAATTGCATTTCACCGATCCACACCATTCACCTTATCATCAGAAATTAAAGACCCAGAAGGTAGATACCTGATACTCATGGGTTATATAATGGATACAGCAATCACGGTGATTTCCTACTACGCTCCTAACAAACAACCTACACCATTCCTCTCACATATATTACAAGTGATTAATACACACAAAATAGGAACAGTGATAATGTGTGGGGATTCGAACCAGGTCCTCCTCCCATTTCTAGATAAATCACCTTTTACACCATCCAAAATAACCTCTAGATTACCTTTTTCTCAACTTCTTTCCAAATACAATCTGGTAGATTCATGGAGAGAAAGTAACCCAATGAAAAAGAAATTCACTTATTTCTCGCACCCTCATCAAACCTTCACCAGAATAGATCATATTTTTCTAACAATAGGAATGATACCAGAAATTATTGCATCAGATATAATTCCGATTCCGTGGTCTGACCATAATGCAGTATACACTACTATAGCCTCAGCCATACCAAAAGCGCATGACCCAACGTGGTACTTACCGGACATAATGCTCAAACACCCACTACATCAGATGGCCATTGAACAAGCTTTAAAGGAATACATATCAATTAATAACACAACAGACATCTCCCCAATAACACTGTGGGAAGCTCATAAGCCTGTCTTGCGTGGTACAATACAACGACAAATGGCACTATTTAAACGGGAACGCAAAAATCTAGCAAAAAAACTAGAACTCAATTTTAATGCAGCCTACATATCATTTCAAGATAATCCATCTCAGAGTACAAAATCTCATCTGGAAAAATCTAGATTGGAATACGATCTATTTCTCACTGAGTCAGTTGATAAATCCCTCAAACGCTCCAAACACAATTTCTACATGAATACAAACAAACCAGGTACATATTTGGCTCGGGCATTAAATTCAACTAACAAATCTTTCAAACCAATACGTTTGAAATTATCAAAAAATGTTTACACTTGTAATCCAGTTAAAATAGTCCATAAATTTCACTCACATCTCGCAACTTTATACAAGACAAACAATGAATTTAATCCTACAGAGGCTGAATCCTTCTTCTCAAAAATAACCTTACCTGAGTTATCTCAGAATCAAAAAAGCAGTTTGGATGAGCCTATAACTATAGATGAAGTTGCTAACGCCATAAAAGACCTAAAACTTAACAAAAGACCAGGCCCAGACGGCTACTCGGCTTTATACTATAAAACATTCTCAGAAATACTCTCTCCCATTCTCATTGAAACTTTTAACAAACTTCTAGATGGACATTCTTTTCGGCAAGAAACACTAATGGCAATTGTTTGTATGATCCCAAAACCCCTTTCTGATGATACTTCCTGTGTGAATTATCGGCCTATCTCTCTGTTAAACCTCGATATTAAATTATTAGCAAAAATAATAGCAAAACGCCTCAATAGCATTATAGGAAAATTAATACATAGAGATCAAGTAGGCTTCATGCCAAATAGACAGGCAGGCGATAATATACGCAGGGCAGTGTTATTGGCACATATTGCTAAAAAACGGAAAATTCCTTTATGTTTTCTATCTCTCGATATTAAGAGGGCATTTGACACAGTATCCTGGCAATATATGCAATATTCATTACAAAAATGGGGTTTTGGACCCCACTTTTTAACATGGATCAAAGCATTATATAATAAACCCAAAGCCTATATAAAATATGCTGGATACAAATCTGAAGCCTTTAATATCGAAAGAGGTACCCGACAGGGTTGCCCATTATCTCCCTTATTATTTGCCCTTATACTCGAACCCATGGCCCAATACATCAGAACAAACCAAACTATAACTGGCATTGAAGTAGGAGGTATTACACACAAATTATGTATATTTGCAGACGATATATTACTTTTTCTATCATCACCACAGGTCTCTGGTCCTAACTTAATACCAGCTCTTGATGGATTTGCAGCCCTATCCGGCCTTATGATTAATCCTAAGAAATGCCTAGTGCTTAATATTTCACTCACAAACATGGAATTGATCCCGGCTAGGGCTGCACTCCCATTCACATGGGCAGAAAAATCAATCCCATATCTTGGAATTCATTTAACAGCATCTCATTCTGACTTATTCTCAACCAATTATCCTCCTGTATTAAGACAGATCACAAATCTAATAAAACAATGGTCGCAACTTCCTTTATCCTGGATAGGGAAGATTAATGCAATCAAAATGACTATTCTACCCAAATTGCTTTATCTATTCAGAGTCCTCCCTATTCCAATTCCTTCCTATTTTTTGAGAATAGTACAAAAAAGAGCAACTTCGTTTATATGGGGCTCTTCTAAACCACGTATACCTATACACACACACTACATCTTCCCAAAAATAAAGGAGGCCTGGGATACCCTAATTTTACTAACTACTACAGAGCAGCACATTTGGCCAGTCTGTCCAAATGCCATGCAAAACAGGAAATCCCATTATGGGTATTTATAGAGGCTTCAGAAAATGACCCTCTATTAATATCAAATTTATTATGGCTTGATCCTAAAGACCGCTTTAAAATTCATAATCCCATAACTAAACACTTATCTCTCTGGGATAAACTAAAAACCAAATATCAGTTACAATCTCCACACAATCCTCTCCTTTCTTTTATCAGAAATCCGGCCTTTTATCCGGCATGGATCTACCCAAATTCTTTTAAAGCTTGGACAACATCAGGCATTCAGACACTAAATGACTTCATAGCATCTAAATCATTCCTTTCATTCCCATCGCTTAGAGAAAAATATGATCTACCAAACTCTGAGATATTTAGATATCTCCAAATCAAAAATTTCTATACACCATTCCTAAAGGGGGATACACCATTATCCCAATTATCCATTTTTGAATCAATATGTACAAAAGATCCATTTGCTAAAGGTACAATTTCATCACTTTATAATCAATTATATGGAGTAGCAAATCTTAATAGACCCTCTTACGTTCAGAGGTGGGAGGAGGACCTGGGACGAACTTTAGAAGACACGGACTGGTCTAATATATGGCTCACATCTAAGTCATCTTCACCCAACATCTTAGCACTGGAGACAAATTATAAAGTCCTAACTCGCTGGTACCTTGTACCCGCTAGAGTGGCAAAATATTCACCTAATACCTCAACTCTTTGTTTTCGAGGATGCCCAGAAATAGGCACATATTTACACATATGGTGGGCGTGCCCAGTAATCCAAACCTTCTGGAAGGAAGTCTTCGTGATTGCATCTAAAATATTTTAAAAAATAATACAACCAGATCCATATTTAACTTTACTTAATCTAAAACCGGAATGGTTAACACTCTCTCAATTCAAACTTATGATCCAACTAATAACGGCTGCAAAACAAACAGTGGCCAAGGCATGGAAATCTCCTACATTGGTACTAGCAGAAACAATTCACAGAATGAATAATACAATGTCCCATGCTAAGATGGCAGCCATCGATCAAAATCAAATTCCAAAATTTGAAAAACTTTGGCATCCTTGGATAAAACAACAGTTCCTGTCAAATTTCAATGACTCTGTCCTGTTGCCATGGTAACAGATTAAATGACTTACAGAGACACCCATTCTAAGGCTTCAAAGAGAACTAAAAAGAATAATAAACTGACGAGCGGGACAACCTTGTGGACCATACCTCTACCTTTCAACCCTTTTTCTTCTTTCTCTTTCCTTTTCTCCACCTTACGATTAAAGCTCATTATCAGAATTTATTTGACCTATATACACTCTACTTGTTAACAATATGTATAGTAGGTATAAATCTTTTAAATACCTACAAAAGTAACTAAGGAAATGATATATATCTTTAATTTAGGTTTACGTGAACCCAATGTTTAATATTTGAAATTTCATGATATTTACCTATATAAACCCTACTGTAAAACAATGAGCTTACTTTATAGATCCTTGTAAACTTACTTTATGTATCTTTATGTATCTTTATAACATTGTATACTCAATAAACTTCTTTTGACAAGGAAAAAAGGTGGTTTTTCATGTGCCTTGTATAAGTGGGTCATGGCACATCTACATTCCAAATTTGGCACTTAAGATGGTCATGCACTATGCAATCTGATTGGCCAATCTCTGTACAACTCGATATTTAGGCAAAATAGGTAATAAGAAGACGCACTTGAACAATTCATTCAAAATATAGGAAATAAAACAGGCTCTTGCACTAAATCTAATTAATTTAAGATCTATCTGATTTCAGTGTATGGTCACCTTTAAAGATCAAGATCTGAAAATATGAATTTATTGGGTTTAGAAACACTTCTCTGTTCTTTGTAATGTATTGAAAGATTTGGGTAGAAAAAGAAAAAAAAACACATTTCAAAGATATATTAGAAGTGATAGGAATGAGATTAGCATCAAAAGGGTTAATTAACTGAGTACACCTACTAATTGCCTAACAAGACACATCCAATGAGATGAAATTAACCAATTGTATTGGGCGTGTGCTATTATCAATGAGAAAACCGCAGTTACCCTAGCCCCAGTTGCAGTTTACATATGCGGGTATTTATTATCATTATTTGTGCTTCAATGTGCGCCGGTTCGCGCGTTCAATTAATGACTTTTCCGGCGCACCAATTAATGTATGAACTGGTGCAGTGCCTTCTTCTTATTAAATCACCCCCAGAGTGTCTGAACCCAGGAGGTGATGGGTGTGTTTCACACTGACCTCAGTGCTTCTGCAAACCTCTGGTTTGCAGAAGCACTGAGGTCAGTGTGAAACGCACCCATCACCTCCTGGGTTCAGACACTCTGTCTTTGTTGGCTGTCATTTGCTATTTTTGGAATAAAATCGTTGGAACGTTCCTGTGGTGTGCAGCCGTTCTTTTCTTCTTATTGATCATTGGTGACGAGCCGTGGCTTGCACCCAGCGCACCCAGACTGTAGTGATTGCTCACCTGGAGCGCCGTCTTCCTTGTTTGAATCTACTGAAGACTATCTTAGCCTGCAAAATTTGGACCTGGGGGAGTGGTCCTTACACCCAGAGATGTTTTGTAACCTAAATAACAAACAAATCTTCTTTGCGCTTAGGAATCAGTTGTGAAAGAATTAAGCTACTAGCACTATACTTGGTGGAGTATATCAATAAATTGTTATGAAAATGTGCAGCGCTATATTAAAACGAAAGTGCATACAAATGCAGTAATGTTTAGCACAGAATATCTAGTGTGAAATATACAATCATGAACATTCTACATATAATAACGTTCCCAAATAAAGTGCAAAGTGCATAAATCGTGGCAGTGCTGTGAGGACCTATCCAAAGTAAAAATAACAACTAAATCCCTAAAAATTGGGCTCATATGACAGTCCTTAAGATAAAGAAGAAAATTATATTTCCAGTTAGCCAATATTTCACAGTCCTTTTTTAGATGCAAGCATCACCCAGGAGAAGAGTGTTTCTTACTATAGCAGGTAACCCCAGCTTCAAATATGTCCTCAGTCAAACCTACAATCCACGTTCAGCAGGTTACATGCAGAGTTTTTACCTTGCTTGCAGGACCTCTCACATGATTGCCATGTTGCCTACATTTGGGTGAAGCGCCGTGTGCACAATAGTGAAGCGAGTACTAGAGATACATCACTAGCCTAGCTCACTGCTCATTAAATGGACAATGCCAGATGTGGCCCTCCTGTCTTCCAGGTTTAACAACAAACTGGACATGTTTGTCTTTATATGCAGAGATCCTCTGACTAAAGCAGTGAATGCTCTGGTGACTTCAATGGGTCAGTAAAGCCTGATCTATGCTTTTCCTCCTCTGGAACTCTATCCCCATCTACTCCACAATGATCTTCAAGAAATATGTGGTACTCCCATCTGATCAAACTTCTAGCAGACATCTTATGTTTTCTTCCAGATGAATCGGATCTCTTTTCCCAAGAACCAATATACCCCCTGCTTCATAGTCACTGGCCTTAATGGCATGGCTATTGAAGCTCAGGTCTTGAGAGACAGGAGCTTCTTTGATTCGCTCATTCCTATGCTCATTCCTATGCTGTTAAAAACTAGGAAGTCTACATCCTGCATTGTCTACCAACACACTTGAGAGGCATAGTTCACCCGTTTTCATCCCAGGAAATGTCCGATGGGAAGAATTCTAAACTTTCTGCATTCAGGCCTGGATCAGAATTTGGTCCTGGGTACCACCAAGGGGCAGGTCTTGGTTCTTGTAATTTTATTCCAAAGACCATTAGCCACCCATTCATTAAGACCTTTGTAAAGGGTGTCTTTTATGTGGCTCCTCCTGTGCAACTATCTGTGACTCTATGGGATTTGAATCTGGTTTTGTTGAGATTTTAAAGACCAACTTTTGAACCTATCAGGGATATCCTCCTTACCTCTCTGACTCACAAAGTTGAATTCCATGTCGCCATCACCACTGCAAGGTGTGTTTCTGAACTGACAACTTTCTCCTGTAGAAAACCTTTTTTGGTCTTTGGTTATCAAGAATAAGGTGGTATTAAGCCTAGAGCCTCTTTCCTTTCTAAGGTGGTTTCGGCCTCTCACCTCAACCAGGACATTGTTCTTTCATCAGTCTCCTTCAGTCTCCTTCAATTGCCTGGATGTAGATCAAGCTGTGCATGTTGATATTGTAGGCACGGCTTCCATTAGATATTCTAACTCTTCCTTTGTCATTCCTGATGGACTCCATAAAGAAGAACCAGCTTCTCACCTATTTTTCAGTTGTTTTCCGACAGATCATAATACAAGCTTATGGACTTAAAGACAAGATTCAACCATTTCCTCTCAAAGCACACTCTACTTGATTTGTAAGTATTTTTCAGGCTTTTTAGCATCAGGGATTTATTTCCCATATTTGCAAGGCTACCACCTGGCACACAGTTTTACAAGGCAGATGTTAAAACCTCATCTAATGCCAACTTAGGGCAGAAAGTCCTTCAGGCAACTCTTTGACAGTTCCATCATTTTGTTACATTGTCCTGTTAAGTGTTTTGTTACTGTTGCTCACTTCTAATTTGAAATGCTTCTGAATGTCCCAATTGTCTCTGAAAAACTCAATCCTATGTCCCTCAATGAACAAGAAAATAGGATCTTTGTACTTACTGTTAAAATTAACTTCTTGGAGTTCATTAACAGATACAGCTCCCACCCCTCTGTGTTTGTGATCTACAATGTTGTTTTCCTAGTTCTGCTTTTGTACAAAGTTGAAGCATGCTAGTAGTTGTAAGGAATTTACTTGGCTGGCTGCTGTTTTTTATTTGCCAGTGCTCAAATCCTCCTGTAGGCATCAGTATTTAACTCAACTGTCTTTAAGTGATATTAAAGGTTAAATTAAAAAAAATAAAAAAAACAAATAAACATCTTATACTTACCTGCTCTGTGCAATCATTTTTCTCAGAGTAGCCATGATCCTCTTCTTCTCAGGTCCCCTGCTGGTGCTGCTTGCTCCTCCTCTTCTCTTAGTGCCCCTATAGCAGGCTGCTTGCTATGGAGGCACTCGTGCATGCTCACTCCTGAACCCCGCTCTATATGTCCATAATACACACAGAACAGGGCTCAACCCAGCCCCCGCTCCCTCCTCACTGGCTGGGATTGACAGCAGTGAAAGCAGACACTCTTGTGCATATCTCTGGATCACGGTGAGGCTCGGGTAAGTATAAGGGGGGCTGTGGGGGGAGCTGCATACTGAAGGTTTTTAAGCTTTATGCATAAAATGCAGTGAATGGCTGTGCAGAAGGGGCTGTCAGGACAAGTCTGATCATTGTAGGAAAGCACACTGACTGACCACGATGCGTTCTCCTGCTTATTGCGGTCAGTTTTCAACAGGAAAGCAGAGGGACTGACGGGAACACCAGGGATTTCACATAAAGGAAGCAATACAAAGAGAACAGGATACTTTGTCATACAAGTACATGGTACAGCAAGAACATATCTGGAATATGAAGTGTTGGCGTAAAAAACGCTTTAAGATAAGATCTCGATCCTTATAACTGAGGAATCTCATCAAGAAAAGCCTGAGGTTCACTCTGGGGGGTTTCACACCTGTTGCGACCTGGTGGGCTTGTTCCACTATGTATGCGGAATATATATTATCCAGATGCAGTGTATCACTGGAGAAAGTTTCAGCACCCTCCAAGAGGCTGATGATTTGCACAAGATTGCGTTCAAGGTGGTTCTCACTGTTTACTGCTCATTCAGATAACTGCTGGAGCTGGAGTTGAATCTCCTTGATAATAGTTTTATGTATGGCCACCGTATCTTCGATTGCTGGCACCCGCGCCTCTGCCTCAGAAATCCCCAGCAAGTCCGGGAATCTGTCCAGACCATGGCGTATGAGATTTCAGTCCACCGCTAATTGGTCTATGTGTTCCAGCAAGGAGGATTAACAGGCTTCAATAGCCTGTAGAATGACTCTAGTGTCAGGAGGATCTGCAGCTGCTGCAGGATGTGGAGGCAGCGGGTCTCGATCATACCTCCCAACTTTTAGAGATGGGAATGAGGGACACCTATCAGCAAAAGTAGGCAGGAATAGGACACACCCCTTGCCACGCCCCCTTAAAGGAGAATTGTACAAAAAAACATGATTGGTTAAACCCACAAGTGCTTTTTTTACCACTACTATTCCTTTATATTGGCTTTTGGAATTTACAAATGCAGCAATTTAGAAATCAGATGAAAGGTTTAGCGCTGGAAAACACTTTTTGATAGATAAAAAGTGCATTTTATAAACAGCTATATAGATCAGACCAAAATGAGGGACAAATGAGGGGCAGAGGGACATTGCTCCAAATCAGGGACAGTCCCTCGAAATCAGGGACGGTTGGGAGCTATGGTCTCGAAGAGGAGATGCCATGTCTGGAGAAGGCTGAGCACTGCAAAAGCAAGGCTTCAGCTCCTGTTGTAAGATTGTGACATGTGTGGAGCAGGACCTGGTGTGTGGCTGGGCAGGTGGTGCCTTTATTTTCTGTCTGTAGGGTTTTGTGTATAAAGTCGCACAGACCTGGCTGATTTGATATCTTTTAAAGTTAGTCTGATCTGTGACGATAGGAAGTTATTTGGGTTTGTTAGCTTACGTAATGTTTTGTGTTACCTTTTATTGCCTTATGCTCAGCTCTGTGTGGGCCACTCAGTGCTTCTTCAGAATTAAGTTTTTTCTTTTAAAAGGTTGCCTTTGCTGCTGACAAGGTGGTACGCAGTATTTTTCTTCTCAGGGGCGTAGATAAGGGGGGGTCAGGGGTGTTCAAACCCCCCACCCAGAGCATCCTGGCAAAATGCCCAGACAGTGTCCCCGCTGTTTAGCCTCAGCATCAGCACAGTAGAAGCAATCAGAGTTTCGGAGTGCAGCAGCCAGCCCCCCTTCTATTGCGCCCCATCCCCTCAGTTTAATAAGATGTCCCCCTGAAAAGCATGAAATTACTGAGAGGGCTCAGATGCCGACAATTCACAGTGCACAGTTGAGGGAACGCCTAGACTCCTCCTCAAGGTATCATATGACACGGCCGAAGCGAGACTGGGGATGCAGAAGTTTTCCTACTTCTGTGCCGTGCTGAATCTGAGGTCTGGTAAGTGAGGAGGCATCAATTTTCTGTTTTAGGAAGGAAGAAGTAAGAATTCCAGCCTGGGGGAGTTTCTCTTGGTGGGGGGTTAAGGAAAGGGGGTGGGTTTGCTTTTGGAGAAGTGGGGGGAGTTTCTTGTAGAGAAGTTTACAGGGGGTGGTTAATGGCAGGGATTTGCTTCTGGGAGGGACTTTGATTGGATGAAGGGAGATTTTCTTCATAATTAGAAATCTTTGCTGGGGGAGAGCGTATTGATTGAGGGAGATATTTTTGCTTTGGTGGGTCGGTTTAGAGACGGGGGGGGGTTTAATTTTGGGGGGGATATTTGAGGGAGGGAGATATTTTACAGTGGGAATCTTTGCTTGGGAAGAGAGGGTTCTTAGGAGGGAGAGGGGGATTTTTTTTCCTTTAAAAGAGATGTTTTTTTTTTAAATTATACTTACCTAGGTGGATGGAGCAATGATCCAATGTTGCATCTGTCCCCAGCCGCTTCTGAACCCAACAACAGAGCGATCAAAGACCGCTGATTACTCAGTTCTCAGCCTTCAGTGAGCAAAGAGTGGTGACTGTCAGTCCCTGGCTCTGCCCCCTCCTCCCTTAAGCTCACTGGAATGCCAGGTTGTGGAGGGGGCAGGAGCGGCTGGCTCAGGGTCCCAGCGGCTCACTGAGAGGCTGAGCAAGCTGCTGGTCCAGGCATCTGGGTGAATCCTGACTTTAAAGTTAGGATCTTTAAACAGCCTGGACCTGCTGAGCGATGTCAGCTGACAGCGGGCTATAGCTGGCTGTCAGCTAAAAATGAGGGGGGGCGTGTCCAAGATGGCCACTAGAGCGGACGTGCACTTGGAGAGCTCCCGCTCGTCCTCCAACTTATAGCCCTCTTACCTTGCAGACCGGCGATCCTAACCGGCCCAAAACGAAGGAGCCATCAGCGGTGACCAGCATGACCAAGGGGAAAGGTGCCCTTTCCCCTTGGTCACGCACAAAGTAGCTCCCATTCCCGCTGCACGGAGCCCTCGTCCCGCCACAGCAACCAACATGGCGTCCCAGCCTGAGCGGAATGACTCTGATCCTGCAGAGAAGGAACAATCCAACTTTGATGGCTTTATGCAGGCAATGAATACCTGCCAAACGACCCTCACGGGTAAGATTGAACGTATGCAGCTGGACATTAGTTTAATCCACAAGGATATGGACAGCTTTTGCTCCCGCCTCACAGAGGCTGCGCACCGCAGAAGACACACTGCAGGCGCATACAGTCTCACTCCGAACGCCGCAAACTAAGATTAAAACCTTGGAGGCCTGTGCAGAGGATGCCGAGAACAGGAATAGAAGGAACAATCTCCGCTTAGTGGGATTGCCTGAGGGGGTGGAAGGAACGGACCCCACAGCTTTCACAGAACACCTGCTAAGAACCCTTCTCCCGCACGCAGCATTTTCCAACTTTTTTGTGGTGGAGAGGGCGCATAGAATGCCTGCTGCCCAGGGGCCCCTGGAAGCTCCTCCACGTACTTTCTTTCTGAAGCTTCTAAATTTTAGAGACCGAGACCTGGTCCTGCGTGAGGCAAGGAAGATAGAACAACTGAGACATGAAGGGGCAAAACTGATGATATTCCCTGACTACTCGGTGGACACTTAGAAGCTGCGCCGCTCCTTTGACCATGTGAAGCTCAAACTGCGCAATAAAAAAAATCAAATATAGCATGCTATTCCCTGCCAGGCTGCGTGTCCAGGATGGCGTGTCTGATCTGCCCGTGCACCTGACTAACACCCCTGCATTTGCACTATACGCTGCCATGAAGAGAAGTTACCTACTTTTTGAGCTCTGAAACGGTTTGCAACAGTTTTAAGTTTTGTACCCCCGGAATCTTTTTCTTTTCTGGGTGATCTCATATTCTGCAGGGAGCATTAATACGTTAAAAAGCACTGGAGGACTCACTGTATGTACTGTGACACTCAGGTGTCCCTCTGTTCATTTCCCCCATTGGCAGTTGCCATGGTTATTTTTGGGATGAAAGCACACCGAAGTTTGGGGGGTAGTGCGGGGTGGGGGGGTTGGGGATGTTGCTGGAGCATGTGTTTGGTCTTTTTCACTACTATTTTTTTTGTGAAATTTTATGCTTATAGTTTTTTCTCAGGAATGTTTGCAGCTCTGATCTCTCTCCACCAGGTGGCGTAGGAGATCTTCCTGGGGATGTTCTCATACAAGTGAATACTGTGATGTTATTTCTGTGCATGCTCATGATGCTCTGTGGCCCTCTGAAATATTTAGTAACACTATGATGACTCTCCTGACTATTTTGTCTTGGAATGTTCGCTGTTTGAACTCCAAGATCAAGCGGTCACTGGTGTTTAACTATCTAAATAAATACACTCCCCATGTATGTATACTGCAGGAGACTCATTTGGTAGGGAGGAGGACGCTGGCCCTCCGGAAGCCCTGGGTGGGGGCATATCATCATTCTACCCATTCCTCCTACTCTAGGGGTGTCAACGTCCTGGTCCACAAGTCTCTCGGATTTACCTTATTAGACCTCCACCTTGACCCAGAGGGGAGATATGTGGCCCTTCATGCAATGTGTGATAGATTGGAACTTTTGATTGTGGAACCACAAACTTTTGATTGTGGGCCACACTTGACATTCTCCGAAAACTTACCCCACTGATAGCACAATATCCCTCGGCGGGTGTAATACTAGCCGGGGACTTTAACATGACCCCTAGCCCTGCTCTGGACAGACTTAGTGCGGGACCCCTGGGTGACTCCCCCCTATCCCAGTGGGTGGAGAATTATGGGTTTAATGATGTTTGGAGACTGAGGCACCGTAAGAAACAGTTTACGTGTTACTCGGCTACATACGCCTCCTTCTCCAGAATTGATTTAATCTATACCGACTCCCTGCTCTCCCGAATACAGGAGGTGGAGACCCTGCCCCGTGGCATATCAGATCACACACCTCTCTTATTAAAATTGCAAACAGACCTGCCGGCGGGATCTGCACTGTGGCGGCTATCGGGCTTATGGGTCACTGGCAAGCGGGTGGCCCCCCTGGTCGAGGGAGAACTGGGAGTCTACTGGGTACACAACAGAGGCACAGCTCAACCCCCCCCCCCCCCATGCTCTGGAATGCCTTTAAGGCATATACAAGAGGGCAATACAAAACAGCCATTGGGAAGGTTAGGAAAGATACGAACCTAGCATTGGAGGAGGCGGAAAGGAAGGTCATACTACTAGAGGACAGATATGTAACCACTAAGGATGCACTACCATATGACGCCATGCAATCCCTCCACTGGGAAATTTCCTTACTGAGAGTAGAGACCACCAAGAAACAGTTGCTTTCTCAGTCACAGAGAATTTTTGAACAGGGGGGGGAATACAGGTAGACTGTTGGCATGGCTGGCCAGGGAACTCTCTTCCACACCACATATTGCACACATTAACGATGACGATGGGATGATACATCCTGACCCTACTGGTATCAATACTCAGTTTGCTAGGT
The DNA here is from genome assembly GCF_042186555.1 of Aquarana catesbeiana. Lineage (NCBI taxonomy): Eukaryota > Metazoa > Chordata > Amphibia > Anura > Ranidae > Aquarana > Aquarana catesbeiana. The sequence continues at coordinate 252,280,300 of NC_133329.1, forward strand.
ATTATGAACACTTTATACATCTAGAGCTGACTTTACCCCTGATAGCCTACACAACTTTCTAGATCAAATAGAATTTCCACAGCTTTCAGATGAGGCTCGCAATACCCTAGACACCCCCATCACGGTCAAGGAGGTGCAGTTCGCAGTGGCAGTACTCCAATCGACCAATACTCCAGGCCCTGATGGCCCCCCAGCGGAGTTCTACAAGACTAACAGTGAACTCCTAGTCCCTAAATTTCACGGCCTGCTTCTGACCATGCTGGAGGAGGGATGTCTTCCTCCCTCTATGTCAGAGGCGGTGATCGTGGTAATACCCAAGCCCAATAAAGACCCTGCGATCTGTGCTTCCTACCGCCCTATATCGCTCTTGAATGTAGACACCAAAATAACCACTAAAATCCTCTCAACTAGACTAAACTCGGTCATCATATCCTTAGTTCATTGTGATCAAACGGGATTTATGCCGGGTAAAGGTACCGATATAAATTTACGTCGCTTGTACACGAATATATCTCGGGCTGGGAGGGGGACTACCCAGGTGTCGTGGCCTCCCTAGACGCCGAGAAGGCCTTTGACTCGGTGGAATGGGAGTTTCTGTGGCAAGTACTTGACAGATTTAACTTTGGTCCCAAGTTTGTCTCCTGGATAAAACGGATGTATAGGCACCCGTCCGCAAGAGTCCGCACAAATGGCATGCTTTCTCTCTCCTTCTCCCTGGGTATGGGAACTAGGCAGGGATGCACACTATCCCCAGGGCTATTTGTCTTAGCTATAGAACCCCTGGCCATCCTCCTCAGATCTTCCCCAACAATTAAAGGGATATCAGTGGGTCCGCTGACTGAAAAGCTTTCCCTATATGCTGATGATACACTGCTGTACCTCCCAGACGCGCCTGCGTTCTTGACAGCCGCCCTGGAAATTATTGTTTGCTATGGATCCTTCTCAGGCATCCGGATTAATTGGACTAAATCGACCCTTTTTTCCTTATGTCAGACTCTACCCCCCCCCAGGGCCAAAGATACCACTAACTATGGTCTCCAAATTTAGATACCTAGGGATTGAGATTCAAAGAGACCCCTCTCTATACCTGACAGACAATCTATACCCGATCCTGCATATATTCTCCGCTAGGTGCCAAGCTTGGAAATCCCCCCCCCCTTTCCCCTGTGGGAAGGATTAATCTCCTTAAAATGTCATTCCTACCTAAATTCCTATATGTCTTTTGCAACACCCCCATCCCCATCCCTAATTCCTTCTTCAAGAAACTAGACCAAATAATTACCACCTTTGTTTGGGGGGGGGGTGGCCCCTAGGGTAGCCTGGACCACCCTGCAGCTCGCTCTCTCATTGAGAGGCCTAGGGCTCCACTGCTTTAAACAGTACTATTGGGCAGCGGTTACTGTTACAGTCTGGTGGTGGTTCTCCCAATTAAAATCTAAACTTTCAGATAATCTAGAAGCGGCCATAATGGGATCATACTAAACACTGAGTAACTTTTTGTTCAGGGGCCCCAAAGCACATCCCGAAATGACAACTCTCATGCGAAAAACTGTCAGAGTCTGGGAGCAAATGTCTGTGAAACTTAACGGCTCCAATACCATCTCCCTGTTTACACCACAATGGGGCAACCCTAAACGAAAACACAGATGGTTCCAGATCTGGCATTGTGGGCTAGACATGAAATTAAGGTGGTTCAACAAATGATGTCAGGGCAGAATCCTCCCCTACGATACACTGAAGGCTAACTTTCAGCTTACCTCCAAGATGTTTTTCTGGTACCTACAATTGCGACATGCAGTGCAGGCACAGTTCCCAGAAGGGGTTACCATATAATCTCATGGAGTAGAGAAATTCCTGATTTCTAAAAACATAGGGATAGGTATATCCAGCTCAAGCTCCTTCACAAGGCATACTATACACCGCAGAGACTCTCTAGAATTTACCCGACCCAAACAGATAGATGCCCCAAATGCAATATTGAGCTTGGTACCTTTATACATGTTGTCTGGTCTTGCCCTGTTATACAACAATTTTGATCGGAAGTGATAGATATTAACTCAGTAGGCCTTCTGCAAATAGAAATGAATCAAATTGTTCTCCTTTTAGGAATATGCAACAATGTCACACCTAACACACATAAGAGACTATTTGTGTTCTATACCTCGTTCTATGCTAGGAAAACTATCTTAATTAAGTGGAAGCAACCTGACCCTCCCACGGTCTCCCAGTGGAAAGCCCTGGTGAACTCCATGCTGCCGCTCTATAAACTTACCTATATAAGCCGCAAATGCCCTAAGAAATTTGGGAAGATCTGGGGGGCATGGACTAAGCAATAAAGACCTATACACCCTGAGTGTGCTTCTGGTGAGGCACCCCCTCCTCTCTCTCTCTCCTCACCCCCCCTCCCCTTCCCCTTCTCTCCTTTACCTCCTCCTCTGCCCTACAATTAGATTCCATGGATATCGGATATGATCCTAACACAAAGCACACGTCAAAAATACAATTGAGTAAACAATATAACTACGCACCAATGTGAGCAACAAAGTCTTTATTCAAATCATGTAAACATAACTGTTATATGATCCATGCACAATTTTATACAAAGTTACTTGATTATCCCATGTATGGCACTATTCACTGTAATTGTATATATGTTCTGTACAGTCGCAATAAGTTTGATTGTATGTATAAATTTCTCCCTTTGGAGACAAATACAAATTTTTCTGTTAAAAAAAAAAAAAAAAAAGGGTCACAAAAGTGCAGAACGAACTGCGCTCCTCCCCAGGAGAAGTACAACCAAGCAGTATGCCGTCCCTTCAGAGCACATGCACCAGTGACCTCACTGGCTGCTTTCCATGTGAATATCTCCTAAACACCACAAGTTTAGGAGATATTCACTATACCTACAGATAAGCGTTATTATAGACACAAGTTCAAAAGCTGGGTTTGCTACAGATTAATAGGGCGTACACACGGTCGGACTTTGTTCGGACATTCCGACAACAAAATCCTAGGATTTTTTCCGACGGATGTTGGCTCAAACTTGTTTTGCCTACACACCGTCGCACAAAGTTGTCGGAATTTCCGATCGCCAACCACGCGGTCACGTACACCACGTACGACGAGACTAGAAAAGGCCGGTTCAGAACCAAGCGCGGCACCCTTTGGGCTCCTTTTGCTAATCTCGTGTTAGTAAAAGTTTGGTGAGAGACGATTCCCGCTTTTTCAGACTCGTGGCTTTCAGATCGTTTTCTGCCATTCAGTTTGTGCTTGTGGGTTTGTATCTGCTCTTCAGTGCGTGCAGCAAGTTCCGCGTGACTTTATGTAGTCATTGTATTCTTGTTCGTTCGTTACTGTTTTTCAGGTCGCTCTTCACAGGCCTTGCTGTTCTTCGGTGTGTTCTGTTACTTCGTTCTGAGCAGCCGACCGTTTTCTAGCCATGTTTCGTATGCGTACTCCTCGTAGAGTTCTCGCTGTGGGGGGGCTTGGTGTTGGGGTCCTGACCTTGACACAAGTCCAGTCCATGAACAGGGTGGGGAGGAGTTCATGCACCAAGAATTGGTTGCTTCAGCGTGACCAGTTCTCTCATATGCCTTTGCTCCGTGAGATCCGTGAGAATAATCCTGATGATTTCAGGAACTTTCTCAGGATGACGGACCCCGTGTTTCACCGTTTGTTGGCTTCGCTGACCCCCTATATCAGCAGGCAGGATACCTGCATGAGGGAAGCCATCACTCCGGAGCAGAGGTTGGTCGCTACCTTGCGGTATTTGGCCACAGGGAGAAGCCCGCAGGACTTGAAGTTCTCGACAGGCATCTCCCCCCAGGCTCTGGGGATCATTATCCCAGAGACCTGTTCTGCCATCATACAGGTCCTACAGAAGGAGTATATGAAGGTAAGATTTTTATCCTTTTATATCACATTTTATTGTATTGAATGTTTGATAATATATTGTATTTCTTTCCTCATTCCCTAATTACCATGATTGTAATATGCTGTGAATGTCCTCTTTGTCCTCATGCATGCTGGATTTTTATGTAATTATTATTTTATGTCCTTCATACATATTTGTCCTTCACTAACCTCCCCAGCATGGTGTCTCCTGCCCTATATTCACCTCATGTAGTCACTTAACAATGTATTTTATCTGCTCCATAGTAGTGCTTTACCCCAAACACCCCCTAAAATGTTTGGAAATGTTATTTTTGATTTAAATTCAGGCAGAGTGCCATAGGCTTTTTTTTGTGGTGTCCCCAAATCATTTTTAGTAACCCTCCCTCCCCCAACTGCTAAGTCAGCTGATTCCAATTCTCTATCCTCAATCATCTATCTGCTGACTTTGCCAAACCCATACACACTATACCCACCTCTTTACTGGTCAGATTTATGGATGAATTCCCCAAAGCATGTAGTGCAAGGGCCTACCTGTATACTTTCCAATGGTACTGTTTAAAGTTTTTGTATCCTATTATTATCTTGATAGGTAATAGCAGAATGTCCAAATGTCCTCAAATGTGTACAGTGTGTATTTATATCTTTGTATTCAGACACTTCTTACCTGTCCAGTGGTCTGCCAATAGTGTAACTAAGGAGGGGCTGTTCCAAGTAATACCCATTATTTAGGCATTCATCTCTCAATGAAGTGAATAGGGTTACCTGTCCAAGATTTCCACACACCCCCTATAATGTTAGAAATGGCCCATGGGGGGGGGGGAGAATATGATAGGTGTACCTTATACTTTGGTGTTGTTAAATTCCCCTTAATAAATGCTATCTGGAGGTTGCCCCATAATGTTTGTGTCTAATCTGCTTGCCATGTTTCAGAGTAAAAATAGTAATGTTTATTGTTTTTTCCTCAACAGTTTCCTTCCACGCCACAGGAATGGCAGACTGTGGCCTCCCACTTTGCCGAGCGGTGGGACTTTCCTAACTGCGGAGGGGCAATTGATGGGAAACGCGTCCACATCATCCCACCACCCAACTCGGGTCGTACTATTATAATTACAATGTTGGCGGTGGTGTCGGCTAATTACGACTTCTTGTATGTGGACGTGGGGAAGAATGGCCGGATGTCCGATGGTGGAGTCATCGCCCAGACGGAGTTTTACAGGCGTCTCCAGAATGGCAGCTTGGACTTGCCAGCTCCAGAGGACAATGTGGAAGGACTCCCATTTGTGTTCGTTGCTGATGAAGCATTTGCGCTGGGGGACCACCTGATGTGGCCATTCCCAATGAGGACCCTCACCCCAGAACAGAGGGTTTTTAATTACCGGCTGGCCAGAGCCCGAAGAGTGGTGGAGAACAGATTTGGAATCCTGGCCAGCCGGTTCCGCCTATTTCTGACACCTATCCATATGGCGGAGTATAAACTGAACCATATAATACTTGCGTGCTGTGTTCTCCATAACTTTTTACAGAAACATTCGGCCAACTATGCTGGCTCAGTTGGGCCTGAGGCCGGAATCCTACATCAAACCACACTGACGGCGCTTGAAAGTGGCCATCCTGGCTTGCCCTCCCTGAGTGCCCGTGATGTCCGGTTACGCTACCTGGAGTTCTTTGCGGGTAGGGGGGCTATCAATATGCCAGACAATATGTGAAGCCTTTTTATAATTAAAAAAAAAAAAAAAAAATTCTTTGTGGACATTTACTGCTTGTGTTTGTTTTAGCTGACCCTGACAGAAATGTTTTGAGTGCAGAAAATGTCGTGATTGGGTAACCTTATACAAAGCACTGTTGGCTGGTATTTCCTAAATGCAAAAACACATTTCACTACAAGTGCACTTGCAACTGCACTGAAACTGCACTTGTAGTGCAAAGAAGATTTGCCCTTAGGAAATAACCCCCATTTTTGCATAAAACAGCTATTACATCACCGCAAAAGTGTTGTAGTGTTGAGACAATAATCCACACATTCTTGAGTAAGCCACTTTTTTATACCTGCACAATCACATGTGCATTTACCAAAGGTTTTTAAAACAAACCAACATGTTTGTTGTATAACAATTTTTGCAGTAGCATTAGCAAAATTCGAAATGTCCATTTCAGATTAAACAGGCCTGTGTAAAACCAACAAGAAAGACAAAAAACTTGAACTTACAAAGTTCACATTAGGTAAAACCTGAAGGCTATATCAGACATCAGTATTTAGGAACTGGGTTTGATATAGCGTTCAGATGGGGGGAAATCACCCCTGGAAAAACCAAATTTGGAAGATGCACACCAATTTACAAATGTCAACATGTGCTAGCTGCCATCACGGGGGATCAAGGGACGTGTTTTGGGGAGCAAGCCCTTCCTCAATGCTACTTTATAATTGAGGAAGGGGTTGCACCCCCAAAACGCATCCATTGATCTCCCGTGATGGCAGATAGCACATGTTGACACACTGTGTGCATCCTCCAAATTTGGCTTTTCAAAACATTGCAAAAAAATTTAAAAGATTGGACCACAATACAAAAAGTGATTTTGTGGGGTTTTAAATTCGCCCCAAAACATCAATGATGTTATTATTTTTTTTAATAACATCATTGATTTTTTGCTGGATGTTTTGCAGTTCGGCATTACACCCCATGATCTCCCTGATCAGGATCTGGGAACTTTCTGATGTGAAACGTTCTCTATCCCTCACATCACGATCACCTAAAAAGAGAGAAAGAAAACAAAAACAGGTCTCAAAAATCTGCCACCATCCATCTCTTTTACCTGAGCCTGTGGTCGCAGACACTCACCTGTTGTGGTGCCAATCTCCACCACATCTTCTTCTTCCTCCTGCTCAGCTTCGTTTGGGGGTATTTCACCTTCTTCCATAGGTGAGGGGTCTGTGGTCTCCTTGGATGAGGGGTGTCCTCCGAGTCTTTTCTCCCCTATGTAAAACAAAAATGGTATAATTAGCACACAGATATTTGATGGCAGAACTAGAAATAGGAAACATTGCTTGTAAGTGGGGTACAATTGTCTATTTTAGCCGAGTTCCAAGATGTATATTTTTTATTGCCCTTTGTCAGGCTGCAATACTTTACCTGTTTAGTACAAGCTTCACAGATGGAGACCCCCCTATAGTATACACTGGAGCACCTGTGTGGCCCCCTAATAAAAATGGTGTTCTTGTGTCCCACACTAGTGCTCCAGTGTCCAGATGTGAAAACAGCTGCTCAGTGTCCTCTCCTTACACACAATCTAGTTGGCATTTCATTCTAGTAACAAACCCATCTACACAAACAAATATTTGGCATCCAAGTAGGCCCCAAAAAAATGTGGGAAAATGCATATGGCCTAAACAATGGTGTTTTAGAGGCCGAAAGAAAAATGTTTGATACGAACGAATAATGGGCCCATGAACATTAAAGTTGCCCTTTTAAATGTTACAATTAATAAAAGCATATGTAGCAGCACGAACGCAATAAAGACAGAAAGAATAGGAACACAGCACAACTACTTACTTTTTTGCAGCACTCTCCGGATCTTTCGGTACTGCTCTGGCTCTCTTAACTTCAGGTCCGACCACCGCTTCCTGAGCTGATCTTTCGATCTTTGGACCCCAAAATTCCTGTGAAGGCTTTTGATCACTTTCGCCATGATCTTGGCCTTTCTGATGTTGGGGTTGGGGTAAGGCCCATACTTTCCGTCATAGTCGGACTTCCTCATGATGTCGACCATCTCCAACATCTCCCCAAAGGACATATTTGTGGCCTTAAAACGTCTCCTTCTGGATTGGGACGTGTCTGGATCCGGGCTTTCCTCCTCCTCCTCGTTGCTATAATTAGCACACACCTGCTCTAACTCCGCCATCATGCTCTTCACCCACTGCGCCGAACAAAAAGGGGCGGGGAATAGATTAGAAAGAACGTCAGGGGCGGGTGGAGTTACACGCATGCGCAGTGTGTATAAAGCGTAACACGCGTGCGTATTACGTACGATCTGTGAGCGGAGGAAGGAGCATTGGACGCGCCGATCGTAAGAACGAAGGTAAGAGACAAACTTGTGCCTATACTGCTTCTAGATTGACGCCTATATTGTAACAAGATTAGGAGAGTTTTGTCTGACATTAGGCTTTGTCTTGTGTTGTGTCTTGCAGTGAACATGGATATGCTACTCAAAGATAATGACTTCATGTCAGTATTCCTAGAGATGCTAAGGGAGCTGCCCTGTCTGTGGGAGACTAAACACCCCCATTTCAAGAACCAAGCAAAGAGGAAGGCAGCACTGGAGCAATTGTGTGAAATTGTGAAGCAGGTGATCCCCACGGCAGACATCACCTATTTAAAGATATTAATTGGTTGCCTGAGGAGCACATATGTAAGGGAGCGCAAGAAGGTCCTGGATTCACAGAGATCCGCAGCAGCAGATGACATCTATGTCCCCAGGATGTTGTACTACGACAGGCTGCACTTTCTGGCAGGCCAGACTGAACCCAGGCCATCCCTCTCCAGTCTTCCTTCCACGCTTCCTTCCCCCCCGGCGGAGGCTTCTGACGCCCAACCTGGGCCTTCCGGGCCACATGTGGAGGAGCCCAGATTGAGCCAGGTATAGCATTCCTCTAAATATTTCTGCTTGTCCAATCAATGATGTTAACTAGATGTTAGTTGGGAGTACTAATTTAGGATTGGGATTGATGATGCAAAACATTACAACCATGTCCCTTTTTTCATACACAGGGAAGTCTCAGCCAGGAGGTGGCAGGGCCGAGCCAGCTGGCTGATCTGCAGGTCCTTCCACCCCCCCTGAAAAGAGAAAGTGGCAGTAGGAGGAGTGCCCTAGAGGAGGCTGCTATAGGATTCTTTTGGAGGGCTACAGAGGTCCTGGGAGCACCCCACACCATGGAGGAGAACATTGCTGCCTTCATTGCATATAAAATGCAGAGGATGGAGGAGGGCCAACAAGTCATGTGTGAGGCCCTCATATTGGAGGCTCTTGAGAAAGGTATGAGGGGCCAAATGACACCTCAGACACACCTTTGTGATGGTCCTCCTCCTCCTCCTGCAGGTCCTCCTCCTCCTCCTCCCTCTCCTTCAGGTCCCCCCAGTCCTCCTCCAGGTCCTCCCAGTCCTCCTCCTCCTCCAGGTCCTACTCCTCCTCCTGCCACATCTCCAACTGCACAGCCACAGCCCGGAAGGAAGCGTGGAAGGAAGACCAGACAGTGATTGCCCTGGGTTCAGTCTGGTCGGCCAAAAGATGCAGCCTCTTGTGGTACCACAGCCTGGGGACACAGATGTCATCTGCTGCTATCTGGATCTCTGCGAATTCTGGACCAGACTGCCCTCCCTTACATATGGACTCCTCAGGCCACCAATTTTGATGTTCAAGAATTGATGTCTGCCATGGGGGTCCCAGGCTTCACTAATTTCTCTTGTTGATCCAGTGTTGCCTTCCTCTTTGTTTCGTTCTGAGCCCTTAATAAAGGATTTTTGTTTTGAATTATACTCTCCTATGTGTTTTACTTCAAAAAGGACAGTTGGTTTGTAAGGATTCAGGTACATTTCAAATATACAATGTGAAATGAACAAGGGACACCAACACCAAACAATCTCCTGGAGATTAAATAATACAAGATATCAATGGTGTTGGGGTAACTTGACACACAAAACACACACAAAAATATTCGGGAGTAAAAATAAAAATATCATTGAACAAAGATCAGCCTTGGAAAAAATCCAAACATTAAAGAAAAAAAAAGGCTGAAAATCCAAAAAAAAAAAAATAATATAAAACTGTCAGATGTGACAACTAATAACAATATATTCAGGGAATCCCACTAAAAAAACACAAATAAAACTTTGTGAGAAGTGTGTGTGAATATGAGCAGCAAAACTACTTAATTCTTGTCACATTATAAAGAAGAAGAGAGTGCGCTGTATTAAACCATTTTTAACATTGCAGCGTGACGAAAGTGCTATATCCATTGCGAACGCTAAGTTTACCAGAATGAGCTGTCCCGTCTCGGAATTTCTTCTGAGCATGCGTGGCACTTTGTGCGTCGGAACAGGCCACACACGGTCGGAATTGACGCAATCGGATTTTGTTGTCGGAAAATTTTATCTCCTGCTGTCCAACTTTGTGTGTCGGAAAATCCAATGGAAAATGTCCGATGGAGCCCCCACACGGTCGGAATTTCCGACAACACGCTCCGATCGGACATTTTCCATCGGTAAATCTGACCGTGTGTACGGGGCATAAGACTGAATAAAAGCCAACCATATTGACCAGGTGCAAAGGACCATCCTGTGTTAGGCAGTGCACAATATTTTTTATTTTTTTATCTCTTAAAACATTTCATAAAATTTCTTAGGACACATTTTTTTAAGGTTTAAATAAATCACTGAATTTACTGCCCACCACAATATGCTGCCCCTTGCACCTGCTCAACTTGCATAGTAATGCTGCGTACACATGGTCGGATTTTCCAACAGGAAATGTTCGATGGGAGCTTGTTGTTGGAAATTCCGACCGTGTGTAGGCTCCATCGGACATTTTCCGTCGGAATATCCGACAAACAAAATTTGAGATCTGGATCTCAATTTTTCCGACAACAAAATCTGTTGTCGTAAATTCCGATCTTGTGTACACAATTCCGACGCACAAAGTTCCACGCATGCTCGGAATCAAGTAGAAGAGCTATTGAACTTAATTTTTCTCAGCTCGCCGTACGTGTTGTACGTCACCGCGTTCTTGGCGATCGGAATTTCCGTCAAGATTTGTGTGACCGTGTGTATGCAATACAAGTTTGAGCCAACATCCGTCGGGAAAAAAAACATGGATTTTGTTGTCGGAATGTGCGATTGTGTGTACGAGGCATAAGGTTAGCTAAAATCCAGTTTTGGGTCTCATTCATACATCCTACATGACCATGCTGCAGCAAGTATACTGCAAATATCTGCACCCGGGATCAGATGTTCTAATATCTGCTCAGCCTGTACACCTGAGTGGTGGGCTGAAAAGAGCCAAGGCTGTCTGCTGCTGTAAACATGTATCCACCTGTATCTGCACATCCAGTGGTTACCTGCAGATAGGGATACATTTTTGCCCTTGGATAAAATCTCTCTGCATCCAGGGTCAGAAATGTGTCCCTAACAGCAGGTAACCACTGTGACCCACGGTTTGTTAGTGTGTCGCTCAGGCTTAATCGATGTGGGGAGTAATGTAGATGATACGGAATGTGCTGCAGGAGTGCCGGCGAGGGATGGAGCTCATCCCAACTCATGTAGTCACTGAAGGGAAGAAAGAAAAAAAATCCCTGGTGCCGCACATCCACAGAGTCCTATGGTAGTGTAGTAGTGAAGAGAGAGATGTCAGCCTGGGTTCCCGCCAGGCCACACCCCAGTGTATTTTGCTTTGTCCCTGGGGCTTAAACATGGGGACCACTGGATGTACAGATACATGTTAACAGCAGTGGCTTTTTTCAGCCCTTCACTCAGGTGAACAGGCTGAGCAGCTGACAAAAATTGGAACATCAGGGATCCTGGTTGTAGGTATCCATGGTATATTTGCCATTCCATGGCCATTTAGAACATATGAATGAGACCTAAGTTTTTTTTAGTTCAACCCAGCTGGCTGAAGGAAAAAAAAAACTAGGGAGCTTAGGAGGAGCTCGCTGTACTAATGAGTACACTACCACACCACAACTGCGTGCATTGCGTTTTATTCAGTTGAATGGGGATCATTTTTGCTGCGCTGCATTGCAAAGTCTCATGGCCCCACTCTGCTGTCACATGTTTTTACCGTACCTCCGCCAACATAAAAGTGTAAATAATGCCTTTAAGTTTGAAAGACTTGAACCCCACCCCGGAAAAAAAATATCTACAGCCCTGTTTCTTCTCAACCAGCTACCTACCTGAATCTTCTGAATCTTTACCTAGTTGACTTTTTCATTACTATATGGTTATCTACTGTTATGGCGAACGTGATAAATTGTTATCTTGGAACGTTAGGGGTCTGAATTCAAGAGTGAAGCGGGCTTTGGTATTTCAATACCTTAAAGTGGAGTTCCACTCTAAAGTGGAACTTCCGCTCATCGGATTCCTCCCCCCCTCCGGTGCCTCAATTGGCACCTTTCAGGGGGGAGGGGGGTGCAGATACCGGGAATAGCTAGCCGCAGCTAGCCGCAAATGCCCACCCCCCCGTTGTGTTGTGGGAAACACACAGTTCCCACAACACAACGGGGACCAGTGTAGACGCGCAGTGCGACTCGCGCATGCGCAGTAGGGAACCGGGCAGTGAAGTCGCAACGCTTCACTTCCTGATTCCCTGACCGAGGATGGCGGTGGGGGCAGCTCAGAGACGAGCGAATGATCGGCTTCGGCTGCTGACATCGCTGGACCCTGGGACAGGTAAGTGTCCATTTATTAAAAGTCAGCAGCTGCAGTATTTGTAGCTGCTGGCTTTTAATATTTTTTTTTTAAGGGGGACTCCCTCTTTAAGCAACATAGACTCCTTCTGAATCTCACCTTACTGGCAGCAAAATATTGGCCCTGAGTAAACCCTGACTGCAATGTGCAATGCATGCCTCCTGTTCTGTTTATACAAGAAGTGTGTACAGTGGAACCTTGGTTAACGAGCAACTTTTTTTTTTTAATTCTGACTCAGTTTGCACGTTGTCTCGCAAAACGAGCAGAATTCAAGCTAATGGGGTGTGCAGTACTGCATTTGGCCAGAGATGCGGGGGGCGCCGGTGACACTCAGAACAGTTCGGAGCCGTTCGGAAATACTCAAAATACTCGGGAATACTCCATTCCTGAGAGTTTCCGAGCCTTCCTGAGGCTTTCAGAATTCAGCTGAGCTGTCCCCGAGTATTTCCGAGGCTCTCTGGCGCCCCCCACCTCTGGCCACATGTGGTATTGCATGCAATAGAAGTTAATGCGGAACAATTATCTTCATTTCCATTGACTGCTATGGGGAAACTCGCTTTGATATGCGAGTGCTTTGGATTACAGGCATTCTCCTGGAACGGATTATGCTCGTATTCCAAGGTTCCAAAATACTGTAGCAAAATATAAGGGCTGCAATCACCGACCTTCTTCAGAATGCTAGTTACCTGGATGTGTGTAGCTTTGGTATTTTTGGAGTTACTGACCTGGAACAAGCATGTAAATCAGACAGAGATTATAATCTACATGCATTCTCAATCATCGATTCAGAAATTAACAAGGCTATTGATTCAAAATGTCATCTCAAATTTTTGGAGAGGTGACCATTGAAAGCTTCCATACATTCAATACATCCTAAGTATAGGTTTTTCTTAAAGTGGTTGTAAACCCTTACATATGCCCAGTGAAGTGACTGACCTCAGGTGATACACAGAGATGAAACAAATCCTCCTACGTAAGCTGTACCTGCTTATCTGCAGTCTTCTTTTCTCTAGATCCACTCAAAGTCCAAAATTTATAAAGCTTGTCTGTGTGTTCGAAAAAAAGGGGGTGGGAGTTGAATTTACACTCTACAGAGCTTAGTGAAGAAAGCTCTGAGAGCTGATTGTAGGGAAAGGACACGCCCCCTTCACACAGCACACAGGAACTGAGGCTGTCAATCAGTTAGATATGCCTCCCCTGTTGCCTTTTTTCTCTTTCTGTCAGAAAAACCTGTCAGAACTTATTAATGCTGATATCAGAGGAACGAGGCAGCAGACAGAAATTACACTTAATGCTCTTAACTGAGACAGGTGCACACTATAGAGCAGCCTTTCTCAACCAGTGTTTCTCGGCACACTGGGGTGCCGCATGATCACGGTAGAGAAGGGCTGTCGGTTGAGCCTGATCCTCAAACTGTAATCGGCACTGTGCGGAAGCGCCATCAGCCTCACAAGTGAAAGTATAGGGAGGGAAGTGTGCTGTGCTCTCTGCTTGCCCCTACAGTGCAGTACCCAGCCGTGTGAGGAAAGGTACTGTGCTAGAACTTTTTAAAGGGCTTTATTCATGTGTGTGTGTGTGTGTGTGTGTGAGTTTGTGTACATATGTGTGTGTCTACATGTATCTGTGTACATGTGTGTACCTGTGTGTATGTATGTGTGTACATCTGTGTGTGTGTACCCATGTGCGTGTGTGTACGTGTGTCTGTGTACATGTGTATGTGTACATGTGTCTGTGTATGTGTACATGCGTCTCTGTGTGTACATGTGTCTGTGTGTGTGTGTACCTGTGTGTGTCTGTGTATGTATGTGTGCACATGTGTGTGTGTGTTTGTGTGTGTGTATGTATGTGTGTACCCGTGTGTCTGTGTGTATGTACATGTGTGTGTACATGTGTCTGTGGACGTGTGTATGTGTGTACATGTGTCTGTGTGTACATACATGTGTCTGTGTGTGTATACATGTGTCTGTGTGTGTACATGTGTCTGTGTGTACGTGTGTGTGTGCACATGTGTGTGAATGTGTTTGCATTGGTATGTGTTTGTGTGTGTGTGTGTACATGTGCCTGCATGTGTCTCTATGTGTGTACATATGTGTGTGTACATGTGTCTGTATGTGTGTTATGTGTGTGTGTGTACCCATGTGCGTGTGTGTACGTGTGTCTGTGTGTGTGTACATGTGTCTGTGTGTGTGTACATGTGTCTGTGTGTGTACATGTGTCTGTGTGTGTGTGTATACACGTGTGTGTACCTGTGTGTGTGTGTGTGTCTGTGTGTCTGTGTATGTATGTGTGCACATGTGTGTGTGTGTGTATGCATGTATGTACCCAAGTGTGTGTGCGTAGTGTGTCTGTGTGTGTGTACATGTGTCTGTGTACATACATGTGTCTGTGTGTATACATGTGTCTGTGTGTGTACATGTGTCTGTGTGTACGTGTGTGTCTCTGTACATGTATCCGTGTGTGTGTGTGTGTGCACATGTGTGTGTGAATGTGTTTGCGTTTATATGTGTTCACGTGTTTGTGTGTGTGTGTACATGTGCCTGCATGTGTATACATGTGTCTCTATGTGTGTGTGTGTGTACATGTGTCTGTGTGTGTGTGTACTTTGTGTGTATGTGTGTGTCTGTATTTGTGTATACATGTGTCTGTATGTGTGTGTGTTTGTTTGTACATGTGTGTATGTGTTCACGTGTTTGTGTACATGTGCCTGCATGTGTATACATGTGTCTCTATGTGTGTACATATGTGTGTGTGTACATGTGTCTGTGTGTGTGTACTTTGTGTGTATGTGTGTGTCTGTATTTGTGTATACATGTGTCTGTATGTGTGTGTGTGTGTGTGTTTGTTTGTACATGTGTGTGTGTGTACACATGTGTCTGTATGTGTGCATGTATACATGTGTGTGCATGTGTCTGTGTGTGTATGTTTGTACATGTGTTTGTATGTGTGTGTGTGTGTATGTATGTTACTTTTAATCCTGACCCCCCCGTATTTCTGTACCATCAAAACTGCTTTTTAGGGCTTGTTTTTGAGAACAGCAAGGACTGCTGCTCCTCTGAAAAGCAATCTGAGCATTTGACAGGCGGTAAAGAGGCAATATGTTGCCTCCTCACCGCCTGTTTTAAGCCAGTAAATGCAGCATCACCACACCGCAACCATGCAATGCACACAGTTGCGGGGTAGTGCAGACCTATTCATCCTGGGTATACCTCCAGCTGCAGCCACAGCATGTGTACACCCCCAGCTTCTGCCTTTGCAGCTAAAGGAGAACAGTTAAGGGTGGTAAATACAGCACAATCATGTGGTTTTACCGACCCTCAAACCTGACATGTGAACAAGCCCTTGGTTCACATCTATTTCAATGGGCCTCCCTACCTGCAGAAATGCAGAAGAAGTCCCAGACCTTTTTTTTAACCACTTAAGGACCAGGCCTCTTCCTGAGATTTGTTGTTTACAAGTTAAAAACTTTCTTTTTTGCTAGAAAATTACTTACAACCGCCAAACATTATATATATTTATTTATTTAACACCCTACAGAATAAAATGGCGGTCATTGCAATACTTTCTGTCACACCGTATTTGTTGCAGTCTAACAAGCGCACTTTTAAAAAAAAAAAAAAACACTTTTTTGAATTAAAAAATAAGACAACAGTAAAGTTAGCCCAATTTTTTTTTATATTGTGAAAGATAATGTTATGGCGAGTAAATTGATACCCAACATGTCATGCTTCAAAATTCCGCCCGCTCGTGGAATGGCGACAAACTTTTACCCTTAAAAATCTCCATAGGTGACGTTTAAAAAATTCTACAGGTTGCATGTTTTGAGTTACAGAGGAGGTCTAGGGCTGGAATTATTGCTCTCGCTCTACCAATCACGGCGATACCTCATATGTTTGGTTTGAACACCGTTTTCATATGCGGGCGCTACTCACCTATGTGTTCGCTTCTGCACGCGAGCTCGGCGGGACAGGGCGTGTTTACATTTTTTTTTTCTTATTTATTTTACCTTTTATTTTTTATTTTTACACTGTTCTTTAAAAAGAAAATTGTGTCACTTTTATTCCTATTACAGGGAATGTAAACATCCCTTGTAATAGAAAAAAAGCATGACAGGACCTCTTAAATATGAGATCTGGGGTCAAAAAGACCTCTGATCTCATATTTACACTAAAATGCAATAAAAAAATAAAAAAAATGGCCCTTTAAGAGCTATGGGCGGAAGTGACGTTTTGACGCCGCTTCCGCCCTGCAATGATATGGAGATGGGTGGGAGCCATCTTCCCCTCAATCATGCCCATACCAAGCAGGAGAGCAGACCTGATCGCCTTCGCCACTACTGACGGCGGAGGGCACCAGAGCATGGTGGGAGGGGGGGGCCCTCTCCCGCCGCCGATAAAAGTGATCTTGTGGCAAATCCGCTGCAGAGACCACTTTTATCTTGAAGCGGACCGCCCGTTGAAGAAGAGGATACCAGGGTTTTGGCGGCTAGCTGCTGCCATAGCAACGATATCCCTCTTCAAATAGCGACGTAAAACTGCGGCGGGCGGTCCGTAAGTGGTTAAAATTGCGATGCACCAAAAGCACCCCGTGTTTGCCAATGTGTGTCAGAAACAAGCACGATTTTGCCCGTGTGCCGCGACACACAGTGACATGAACCAGGTCTTGGACAGGGGTGCCTCAAGACTGAAAATACTATTCAAGGGCTCCCGACTGGAAAAAGGTAGAGAAACACTGCTATAGAGGGAAATACTTTGTTCATATTTCATGTCTGAGGTTTACAACCACTTTACCATTTAAATCTCGTTTTTATTTTTTTATTTTAACCTTTAAATGGCATTGTGAACATTAAACCTAATGGATGACAATTTTAGTGTATTTATTATTATTATTATTATTATACAGGATTTATATAGCGCCAACAGTTTGTACAGCATTTTAAATATACGTGTATTAATATGTGTTCAGGTTTAAAGGAATGAGGTGGCAACCCTAAGCTATACACAGTTATATCGTTCTTTAAATCAATAGATAATGTCTATGTCAAGCCCATATGTGTGTTAGCAGATGCAATTAGCTGTCTGGCCACTAGATGGATCTGTTCTGATTTTTTGTGTGGTAAAAGGAAAAGGTATTGGCAAGTGATAGCTCCCCTTTTAAGGAAGTCCCTCCTTAATGGTGTAATGGATATATTCAGCGCCCATATAAAAAGCAAGGATGGAGGAGCCTTAGGCACAGGGCCGATCCTAGGCGGGTGCGCGGGGTGCAGTGCACCCGGGTGCCACAGAGGTGGGGGTGCTGAAGCGCCAGAGTGCTCCCCTCCCTCCACCTCCTCCTCTCCTCTCCTTGTCCGTGTCCAGAGGGGGCTCTCTGCTGGTCACCGCCACCGCTGTTTCCTGCCCAAGCCCCTCACCCCCTCCTTCTGTCAGAGAAGGAGAGCGAAGCAGCTGGAGATCGGAGTGGCTGTCTCTATGTGGAGAGAGACTAGCCGCGCAGTGACGTTGCTGGGGGGGATCCGTGCCTGACATGTGTTCTCCTCTCTGTGTCTAACGCCTGCCTGCTGCAATCTCACGCTATATGGTCATAAAGTGCTAAGCCCACTAATTCGGGGTACTTTGTCGCAGTAAGTGGGCTTAGCACTATATGTCCATATAGTGTGACCAAACCCCCGTATTTTTTGAATATGTTCAGGTGTTTTTTACTAGCCTTGCAGGAAATGTCATTCTTGTATGTGTGCGCTGTAAAATATTTTGTACTGTTTGTAGGTCTTATAGCAGCACCATCTTGAACTTAAATGCATTGTAGGGTGTGCCCCACTAATATGTTTTTGTATATTGTAATAGACCTTGACCAGGTTTTTTGGGCTGGAGCACCCCTCCCCCTCCTCATTACCTCTTATTTAGTGGCCACCAGTGTATAGGATGTATCCCCTTCAGTTCTCCCACATAGAGGAGTTTAGCTCCCATGGTTGAGACAAAGGATCTTCCATTCTATTACTAGAGTAGGACCCACTAATTCGGGGTACTTTGTCGCAGTAAGTGGGCTTAGCACTATATGACCATATAGTGTGACCAAACTCCCGTATTTTTGAATATGTTCAGGTGTTTTTAACTAGCCTTGCAGGAAATGTCATTCTTGTATGTGTGCGCTGTAAAATATTTTGACACCTGCTGTGGGAGACTCTGATGGGGACACCTGCTGTGGGAGGGCTCTGATGCAGACACCTGCTGTGGGGGGGACTTTGATGGGGACACCTGCTGTGGGGGGGGGGACTCCTGATGGAGACACCTGCTGTGGCGCGACTCTGTTGGGGACAGCTGCTATGGGGGGGCTCTGATGGAGACACTTGCTGTGGGGGGGACTCTGATGGGGACACCTGCTGTGGGGGGCTCTGATGAGGACACTTTCTGTGAGGGGTACTCTGATGGGGACACCTGCTGTGGGGGGGACTTTGATGGGGACATCTCCTCTGGGGGGATCTGATGGGGCCACCCGCTGTGGGGGGGACTCTGATGGGGACACTTTCTGTGGGGGAACTCTGATGGGGACACCTGCTGTGGGAGGGGTCTGATGCAGACACCTGCTGTGGGGGGGGACTCTGATGGGGACACCTGCTGTGGGGGGGGACTCTGATGGGGACACCTGCTGTGAGGGGTTCTGATGGGGACACCTGCTGTGGGGGGACTCCTGATGGGGACACATGCTGTGAGGGGACTCTGAAGGGGACACCTGCTGTCGGCTGTGGGGGGGGGCTCTGATGCAGACACCTGTTGTGGGGGGGGACTCAGATTGGGGACACCTGCTGTGGCGGGACTCAGATGGGGACACCTGCTGTGGCGGGACTCAGATGGGGACACCTGCTGTGGGGGGACTCTGATGGGGACACCTGCTGTGGGGGGACTCTGATGGGGACACCTGCTGTGGGTGGGGAGAATCTGATGGGGACTCCTACTATGGGTGGGACTCTGATGGGGACGCCTGCTGTAGGAAGGGGGACTCTGATAGGGGTTAGCTGCTGTGGGGGGGACTCTGATGGGGACACATGCTGTGGGGGGAATCTGATGGGGACACCTGCTGTGGGGGGGAATCTGATGGGGACACCTGCTGTGGGGGGACTCCTGATGGGGACACATGCTGTGGGGGACTCTGATGGGGACACTTGCTGTGGGGGGGACTCTGATGGGGACACCTGCTGTGGGGGGCTCTGATGCAGACACCTGCTGTGGGGGGGGGGGACTCTGATTGGGGACACCTGCTGTGGGGGGACTCTGAGGGGGACACCTGCTGTGGGGGGACTCTGGGGTCACCTGCTGTGGGGGGGCTCTGATGGGGACACCTGCTGTGGGGGGGGCTCTGATAGGGACACCTGCTGTGGGGGTGACGGACTCTGATGGGGACAACTGCTGTGGACAAAAACATATTTGGGGGGCACACCCGACAATGCGTTTAAATTCAAGATGGTGCTGCTATAAGACCTACAAACAGTACAAAATATTTAACAGCGCACACATACAAGAATGGCATTTCCTGCAGGGTTATTTAAAAACACCTGAACATATTCAAAAATACGGGGGTTTGGTCACACTATATGGTCATATAGTGCTAAGCCCACTAATTCAGGGTACTTTGTCGCAGTAAGTGGGCTTAGCCCTATATGACCATAGAGTGTGACCAAACCCCCGTATTTTTGAATATGTTCAGGTGTTTTTAACTAGCCTTGCAGGAAATGTCATTCTTGTATGTGTGCGCTGTAAAATATTTTGACACCTGCTGTGGGGGGGCTCTGATGGGGACACTTGCTGTGAGGGGTTCTGATGGGGACACCAGCTGTGGGGGGACTCTGATGGGGACACCTGCTGTCTGCTGTGGGGGGGGGGCTCTGATGCAGACACCTGCTGTGGGGGGGACTCAGATTTGGGACACCTGCTGTGGGGGGACTCTGATGAGGACACCTGCGGTGGCGCGACTGTGATGGGGACACCTACTGTGGAGGGGCTCTGATGGGGACACCTGCTGTGGGGGGACTCTGATGGGGACACCTGCTGTGGGGGGAACTCTAATGCGGACACCTGCTATGGGGGGGCTTTGATGGGGACACTTGCTGTGGGGGGCTCTGATGGGGACACTTGCTGTGGGGGGGACTCTGATGGGGACACCTGCTGTGGGGGGGGACTCTGATGGGGACACCTGCTGTGGGGGGGACTCTGATGGGGACACTTTCTGTGGGGGCTCTGATGAAGACACTTACTGTGGGGGAGACTTTGATGGGGACACCTGCTGTGGGGGGACTCTGATGGGGACTCTTGCTGTGGGGGAACTCTGATGGGGACACCTGCTGTGGGGGGGCTCTGATGCAGACACCTGCTGTGGGGGGGGCTCTGATGGGGACACCTGCTGTGAGGGGTACTGATGGGGACACCTGCTGTGGGGGGGCTCTGATGGGGACACCTGCTGTCGGAGACTCTGATGCAGACACCTGCTGTGGGGGGGGAGACTCTGATGGGGACACCTGCTGTGAGGGGTTCTGATGGGGACACCTGCTGTGGGGGGACTCCTGATGGTTACACCTGCTGTGGGGGGACACTGATGGGGACACCTGCTGTCTGCTGTGGGGGGGGCTCTGATGCAGACACCTGCTGTCTGGGGGGGGGGACTCTGATTGGGGACACCTGCTGTGGGGGGACTCTGATGGGGACACCTGCTGTGGGGGGACTCTGATGGGGACACCTGCTGTGGGGGGACTCTGATGGGGACACCTGCTGTGGCGGGACTCAGATGGGGACACCTGCTGTGGGTGGGGAGAATCTGATGAGGACACCTGCTATGGGGGAGGACTCTGATGGGGACACCTGCTGTCAGAGGGGGGACTCTGATGGGGTCACCTGCTGTGGGGGGGGGGTTCTGATGGGGACACTTGCTGTGGCGGGGCTCTGAGGACACCTGCTGTCTGCTGTAGGGGGGGGGGCTCTGATACATTTGATTTTGGATCGCACAATTGATGATCATCTCACACAGCCACTTAGTGTTTTTGCACAAGTTAGTTATGGGATCAGGTCCCATTTTGATTGATGTGTTTTGCGCAAAATCCATTACCTTTTTATATTTATAGTTTTAGGTGTTTATGTGTACACTTTAGATTTTGCAGCATTACACTGGAGTTTATTTTATTACATGGCTTATATGTCACGTCCCTGGTAGCGCAGAGGTCACTTTTATATATATACTTGCTGTGGGGGGGGGGGACTCTGATGGGGACACATGCTGTGGGGGGAATCTGATGGGGACACCTGCTGTGGGGGGGACTCTGATGGGGACACCTCTTGTGGGGGGACTCTGATGGTAACACTTGCTGTGGGGGGATCTGATGGGGACACCTGCTGTGGGGGGACTGTGTTGGGGACACTTGCTGTGGGGGAACTCTGATGGGGACACCTGCTGTGGGGGGACTCTGATGGGGACACTTGCTGTATGGGGGGACTCTGGGACATTTGATGTGGGGGGGCTCTGATGGGGACACTTGCTGTGGGGGGGGCTCTGATGGGGACACTTGCTGTGAGGGGTACTCTGATGGGGACACCTGATGTGGGGGTACTCTGATGGGGACACCTGATGTGGGGGGACTCTGATGGGGACACTTGCTGTGGGGGGGCTCTGATGGGGACACCTGCTGTGGGAGACTGATGGGGACACCTGCTGTGTGGGAGACTCTGGGGACACCTGCTGTGTGGGGGGGCTCTGATGCAGACACCTGCTGTGAGGGGGCATTGATGGGAACACCTGCTGTGGGAGACTGATGGGGACACCTGCTGTGTGGGAGACTCTGGGGACACCTGCTGTGTGGGGGGGCTCTGATGCAGACACCTGCTGTGGGGGGGCATTGATGGGAACACCTTCTGTGGGGGGACTCTGATGGGGACACCTGCTGTCTGCTGTGGGGGGGGGGCTCTTATGCAGACACCTGCTGTGGGGGGACTCTGGGGACACCTGCTGTGGGGGGACTCTGATGGGGACACCTGCTGTGGGGGGACTCTGATGGGGACACCTACTGTGGGGGGCTCTGATGGGGACACCTGCTGTGGGGGCTCTAAAGGGGACACCTGCTGTGGGGGGCTCTGATGGGGACACTTGCTGTGGGGGGACTCTGATTGGGACACCTGCTGTGGGTGGACTCTGATGGGGACACTTGCTGTGGGGGGAGGACTCTGATGGGGACACCTGCTGTAGGAGGGGGGCTCTGATGGGGACACTTGCTGTGGGGGAACTCTGATGGGGACACCTGCTTTAGGAGGGGGGACCCTGATGGGGACACCTGCTTTAGGAGGGGGGACTCTGATGGGGACACCTGCTTTAAGAGGGGGGACTCTGATGGGGACACCTGCTGTAGGAGGGGGGACTCTGATGGGGTCACCTGCTGTGGGGGGGCTCTGATGGGGACACCTGCTGTGAGGGGGCTCTGATGGGAACACCTGCTGTGGGAGACTGATGGGGACACCTGCTGTGTGGGAGACTCTGGGGACACCTGCTGTGTGGGGGGGCTCTGATGCAGACACCTGCTGTGGGGGGGCATTGATGGGAACACCTTCTGTGGGGGGACTCTGATGGGGACACCTGCTGTCTGCTGTGGGGGGGGGGGCTCTTATGCAGACACCTGCTGTGGGGGGACTCTGGGGACACCTGCTGTGGGGGGACTCTGATGGGGACACCTGCTGTGGGGGGACTCTGATGGGGACACCTACTGTGGGGGGCTCTGATGGGGACACCTGCTGTGGGGGCTCTAAAGGGGACACCTGCTGTGGGGGGCTCTGATGGGGACACTTGCTGTGGGGGGACTCTGATTGGGACACCTGCTGTGGGTGGACTCTGATGGGGACACTTGCTGTGGGGGGAGGACTCTGATGGGGACACCTGCTGTAGGAGGGGGGCTCTGATGGGGACACTTGCTGTGGGGGAACTCTGATGGGGACACCTGCTTTAGGAGGGGGGACCCTGATGGGGACACCTGCTTTAGGAGGGGGGACTCTGATGGGGACACCTGCTTTAAGAGGGGGGACTCTGATGGGGACACCTGCTGTAGGAGGGGGGACTCTGATGGGGTCACCTGCTGTGGGGGGGCTCTGATGGGGACACCTGCTGTGAGGGGGCTCTGATGGGGACACCTGCTGTGGGAGACTGATGGGGACACCTGCTGTGGGGGGGTGCTCTGATGCAGACACCGGCTGTGGGGGGGACTTTGATGGGGACACCTGC
The DNA here is from genome assembly GCF_042186555.1 of Aquarana catesbeiana. Classification (NCBI taxonomy): domain Eukaryota; kingdom Metazoa; phylum Chordata; class Amphibia; order Anura; family Ranidae; genus Aquarana; species Aquarana catesbeiana. The sequence continues at coordinate 252,303,885 of NC_133329.1, forward strand.
TGTGGGGGGGCTCTGATGGGGACACCTGCTGTGGGGGGGCTCTGATGGGGACACCTGCTGTGGGAGACTCTGAAAGGGACACCTGCTGTGGGAGGGACTTTGATGGGGACACCTGCTGTGGGGGGGGACTCTGATGGGGACACCTGCTGTGAGGGGTTCTGATGGGGACGCCTGCTGTGGGGGGTTCTGATGGGGACATCTGCTATGGGTGGGGAGAATCTGATGGGGACACCTGCTGTGGGTGGGGAGAATATGATGGGGACACCTGCTATGGGGGGATACTCTGATGGGGACACCTGCTGTAGAAAGGGGGAACTCTGATGTGGACACCTGCTGTGGGGGGTTCTGATGGGGACATCTGCTATGGGGGAGACTCTGATGGGGACACCTGCTGTGGGGGGTTCTGATGGGGACATCTGCTATGGGGGGGACTCTGATGGGGACACCTGCTGTGGGGCCGTCTCTGATGGGGACACTTGCTATGTGGGAGGACTCCGATTGGGACACCTGCTGTGGGGGGGCTTAGGGTTGCCACCTGTTCGGGGTTCACCCGGGCAGTTCGGGTTTGGAATCTTGTGTCCGGGTTTCAGACTACCTGAAACCCGGACACATTATTCAGGCTAGACTATATCTTCCCAGCAGGGTTGCTGGCTGCAGTTGTCTAAGCTGAGTGTGTGTGTTACACTCACAATCCCCCCCAACACACACACAGATGGGAGAGGAGAGAGAGCTTGATCTGAACCTCTTCCTCCAACCCCTACCCCTCTGTGGCTGCCCACACTCCTTAGAAAAGGAAAGTGCGGGCTGGAAATATGAAGTCCAGCAGCCTCAGATACATCTGGGTGAGAGGTGCTGATTGCCAAGGGGTGAGTGAGCTCATCATCCATCTCTGTCCGTGACTTAAGTCTCCCCCTTCTATCTCCTGGCTCTGAGTGAGTACACTATGGTAAATCAGGGTTCTCAGAGTTCCCCTTTACACCAGAGGCCACAGTGTTCCCCCTTCAATCAGAGTCCTCTCTGTACATCAGAGTTCTCAGTGTTCCCTCTTAAATTAGGGTTCCCAGAGAATCCCTTATGTTAGAGTCCCCAACATTTTCCCTTACATCGGAGTCTGCAGAGTCCTCCCTTACAGTGAAAGGGAACTCTGCGAGTTCAGATGTAAAGGGGGACTCTTGTTATTAACTTCATATGATTAGAAACTCTATTTAATAGCAAAATATATGTATAGTTTATACTACAAAAAAAAATAGCAGTATAATATATATATATATACTGTATGATATTACCACCCCCTCATATCACATCATATACTGATATCATCCAGGGGGTCTAGAGTAGTATATATACTACTCTAGTCCCCCTGTGTATATATATATATATATATATATATATATATATATATATATAATCACAGTATATATACTACTCTAGTCCCCCTGTGTGTATATATATATATATATATATATATATATATATATATATATATATATATATATATATATATATATATATAATCACAGTATATATACTACTCTAGTCCCCCTGGATGATATCAGTATATGATGTGATATGAGGGGGTGGTAATATCATACAGTATTTATATATATATACAGTATGTAGCGCTTACCCCCGAAGGAGCGGCTGAATAATTGTTATATCCGTAATTCACGTTTGCCACCTAACTCATCGCAGCCCATGAAATCCAAACACAGTCCATAATACTTTTTCTCTTGCTTTATTAATCAACATGAACTGGGTTGGGAGAAGGACTTCTTTTGAGATGCTCTTTTGTTACATCATCATCTTTTCAATGTCTCTTATGGGAAAACTAGAATCATTTGCGGATAATTAGGAAATCACTTTGTGTGATTTCTTCAATCAGGGAAGATGGAAGTAGATTTGATAGAGAATAATTGATAAAGAGTCACTCTGAATAACTTCTTCATCTGCATGACTTTTCAAGAACAGTCCGTATCTCTATATGTGTGCTTGCAGCTTCACCGCTACCTTTTTACCACTACTTCCCATCTGCATTGTACTTCCAGGTTGAGCCGAGAAAGAGTTACTCTGAAGAACTTCTTCCGCCCGACTGATTGGAATCCCGGGGCATTGCTGAACCCAAAGTCACAGGCCATCACCACCTGTCTCACTGACTTGCGTACCAACATCCCTCAGCCTCTGGTAGTACCCTTCCCTTGGGCTTTCACTCACGTGATCAATAGTCCATGTGCCACTCATAAACAATCGATTGCCCAGTTTCCTTCCGCTTTGTTGCTACTTCTCCCGCAATGATCCTTAGTTCCTCTTCCTTCTTTATGGCCCGCTCCCTTCCCCACAGGGGCGGCCAACGACACCAGCGACTACATGCTGTAAGGTGTCGTCCCTTCTTCCATGGAGACCCGTTCCTCACCCTTCTCGCAAGGGGGGAACCTCTCTGTTAGGAATACTCTCCTCTTGTGATCAGTCGAACTCCAGGTATATTGAAAAGCAGACAATTTATTTCAGATGTGTCACCTGCAGTTCGACTGCTCTCCCCTCCGGGAACCAGGCTGGCTTCTCCACGCTCGAACCGGAAGACTCTCTACTGATCATGTGACCCCGCTTTTATATGAGAGTCCCAGGCATTACCAAGCAAATGAATGATTGGCCGAGACTAGCATACAAAACTACCTGCCACTCAAAGGAGAAATGAACAAGAACAGGCCTGTTGTAATAGCACAAGCCTGTCTAAATTTACCTGACATTGTAAACTATCAAAAAGGTCACCTACCTAAAAGTAGGTGCCCACTATATATATATATATATATATATATATATATATATATATATATATATATATATATATATATATATATATATATATATACAGTGGGGCAAAAAAGTATTTAGTCAGACACCAATTGTGCAAGTTCTCCCACTTAAAAAGATGAGAGAGGCCTGTAATTGTCATCATAGGTATACCTCAACTATGAGAGACAAAATGTGGAAACAAATCCAGACAATCACATTGTCTGATTTTTGAAAGAATTTATTTGCAAATTATGGTGGAAAATAAGTATTTGGTCAATATCAAAAGTTCATATCAATACTTTGTTATATATCCTTTGTTGGCAATGACAGAGGGCAAACATTTTCTGTAAGTCTTCGCAAGGTTCTCACACACTGTTGCTGGTATGTTGGCCCATTCCTCCAGGCAGATCTCCTCTAGAGCAGTGATGTTTTGGGACTGTCGCTGGGCAACATAGACTTTCAACTCCCTCCAAAGGTTTTCTATGGGGTTGAGATCTGGAGACTGGTTAGGCCACTCCAGTACCTTGAAATGCTTCTTACGAAGCCACTCCTTCATTCCCCGGGCGGTGTGTTTGGGATCATTGTCATGCTGAAAGACCCAGCCATGTTTCATCTTCAATGCCCTTGCTGATGGGAGGAGGTTTGCACTCAAAATCTCACGATACATGGCCCCATTCATTCTTTCATGTACAGGGATCAGTTGTCCTGTTCTCTTTGCAGAGAAACAGCCCCAAAGCATGATGCTGCCACCCCCATGCTTCACAGTAGGTATGGTGTTCTTTGGTTGCAACTCAGCATTCTCTCTCCTCCAAACACGACGAGTTGTGTTTCTACCAAACAGTTCTACTTTGGTTTCATCTGACCATATGACATTCTCTCAATCCTCTTCTGGATCATCCAAATGCTATCTAGCAAACCTCAGACGGGCCCAGACAAGTACTGGATTAAGCAGGGGGACACGTCTGGTCCTGCAGGATCTCAGTCCCTGGCGGCGTAGTGTGTTACTGATGGTAGGCTCTGTTACGTTGGCCCCAGCTCTCTGCAGGTCATTCACTAGGTCCCCCCGTGTGGTTCTGGGATTTTTGCTCATCGTTCTTGTGATCATTTTGACCCCACGGGGTGAGATCTTGAGTGGAGCCCCAGATTGAGGGAGATTATCAGTGGTCTTGTATGTCTTCAATTTTCTAATTATTGCTCCCACAGTTGATTTCTTCACACCAAGCTGCTTGCCTATTGCAGATTCAGTCTTCTCAGTATGGTGCAGGTCTACAATTTTGTTTCTGGTGTCCTTCGACAGTTCTTTGGTCTTCACCATAGTGGAGTTTGGAATGTGGCTGTTTGAGGTTGTGGACAGGTGTCTTTTATACTGATAACAAGTTCAAACAGGTGCCATTAATACAGGTAATGAGTGGAGGAAGAAGGAGCCTCTTAAAGAAGAAGATACAGGTCTGTGAGAGCCAGACATCTTGCTTGTTTGTAGGTGACCAAATACTTATTTTCCACCATAATTTGCAAATAAATTCTTTAAAAAAATCAGACAATATGATTGTCTGGATTTGTTTCCACATTTTGTCTCATAGTTGAGGTATACCTATGATGACAATTACAGGCCCCTCTCATCTTTTTAAGTGGGAGAACTTGCACAATTGTGGCTGACTAAATACTTTTTTGTCCCACTGTATATATATAATATATATATATATATATTATATAAATATTGTAGCAGAGCGTCCCAGGGAGAGCCAGAAAAAGTCCTGTTTGGGGTTTATACGTCTCCCAGGTTCCTCTTGTACACATTCAGGAATCTCTGATCCATGATCCAGTTCAGGTCTTGGTTCTCTTCACCAGGCTAATTTAAGCTCACCTGTGCAGACAGCCTTTGCTCTCTGCCTGGGAAACACAGACAACGCTGGTCTGTGCGAGCTAAAGGTTGGTAAAAAGCTGTTAAGCAGTTTATGTGGAAACTGACAAGCGGTAGGCTTGCTCAGCCTGGTAGTAAGGGCCTGCATAGTGTATAGTTAGAGCCGAGACACAGCTAGGTTTTTGTTTGGCTATTTTGTTCTGATTTTTTGTTGAACACTGTACAGCACCTCTATAGACTTGTAAATATCACCATTAAACAGTTCACTACTTCACTTGTTCTGGTATCTGTGCCTGAAAGACTGCTTATCCCAGGAAGCTTTTGTACCTGCTACCTGTCCCCCAGGTTACATATGGTGGAGGCTGCGACCAGCAGTAGTAAGTTACTACTTAAAAGACCAGGACCTAAAGTGACTAAACATGGAGGAAATCCTCAAACAAATGGTGTTATCCAACGCTGCACAACAGCAAACTAATGCTATTATACAGGAGCAATTGCAGAGGCTGTTTGAACAGCTAGCCACTGAGGCAAAAGCGGATAGGAAAACCTTGACTAAGGTTGTGGAGATGCTAGCAAAGTGGTCACCTGCTAAAATTAATGATGTTGGAGACAAGCCCTCAGTCATCCATGTGGGTCGATTTCTTTCCAAAATGACTGGTCGCCCCCTTGCTTTCTGGAGAATCGCAGAAGGCCTACTATGATCTGGAGTCAGCAGAAGCAGGAGACTATGAAAAGGTCAAGCAGGAAATCTTGGCGCGAATTGGTGTCATCTTGGCAGCTCTAGCACAGCGAGTCCACAGCTGGTTCTGCCAAGACGAGAGGCCCCCAAGGTTGCAGATGTTCGACCTAATCCACCTGGTGTGGAAATGGCTACAGCCGGAGTCCCTGTCTGGGGCCACAAATAGTGGAACGTGTGGTCATGGACCAATTCCTGAGGTCACCACCAGTTCCCCTGCAGAAGTGGGTGAGTCAAGGAGACCTCAAGTCAGCAAACAACCTGGTGGAGCTTGTGGAGAGATACTTTGCTGCAGAGAGCCTGGTCACCACCCCTACAGCCGGACGGACTTTCCACCCAAAGCCACGGTCTCCCCAGGCAACCGGTAAGACTGTTCCAGGGGAAGTGGGTCATAAGCATGGCAAGGAAATAGGGGGGAGGATTTTTGGTGCCAGGACTGAAGTTTGGCGTCCCAAACAAGGGAAGCCACTGCCTGTCAGCAAACCAAACCGGGGAAACGTCAGGTGTTTTCTTGCAAAGAACTGGCACATGTTGCAACCAACTGTCCATTGACAGATGAACCAATGCAGTGTGACCTATCTATTATAAGGCAGTCTATGTTTGCGGCTGTTTCATGTGCTGCAGCGCCAAATATGGGAAAACACATGTGCCAAATGACTATTAATAACAAGCCTATTACGGGGACTCTGGAAGTCTAGTGAATTTGGTTACAGCTGAAACTGAATTTTCATGCTAAAAAAGTTGCTGTGATCTGTGTACATGGGGATACCCGGGAGTATCCTATAGCCACTGTTCAGTTTAAAACTGGCTTAGGTACAGTGATCCATCTGGTCGGACTTGTGCCCCACTTGGTGCACGAGGCCATCGTTGGTAGGGAATGAAAGGGTAGATGACTGCGCTTAGGAGCCTGTCTAGGTATGCTGCCTCCCCTGATATAGCTCCCCTGAGGGGTCTATAGATACAAGGTTATAATAAAAAGAGGGTAGTGGCGCTCCCTAGTTTGGGTAAGAGTTCCAGTTAATGGTGTATGCTTAACTCAAATGTGATATGCTACAAATAAATATAATTGATTATAGAATATAGTGATCAGTGTGCTTCAAATCTGTGAATGGTATTTATAGCTATTATTCACTTGAGCGAAGTGATCTGCCATAAACTTGGCTCATCTCCACTCAATTGACGTTTTCCACTAGTGAGTTTAACCCAGTATATATATCTCTCTAAGGTGAATATTGGGTTAATCAGACTCCACATAAATACCGCGCTTAACAATCGTAAGTGATTATGTGTTTATAATAGCTTTGGTGAGTACATACACAAAAATAAAAATAAAATTATACGCACTTATTAGAAAAACCATATTAAGGAAAAAAAAAACCTTATTTAAGAAACGCAATAAAAATAGTGTAGATATACATATGCATACTAATAGTCCATATGATATATTAAATCCCCACTCAGGGTTATTAGCACAAATTGGTGAATATAAGTGTTTTCAAAGGATCTTGGTACTAATAGTCCATCCGATAGGTTAGGTCTTCATTCATAGTGATTAACACAGAAACAGTGACTGTGAGTGCTCTCAGGAATTCCACTTGTGACTTTGTGCTCCCCCTCCAGATTCCCCACTCACCAGATCCCCTCACCCCCACGGGGGTAATGCGCTTATGTTTGAACCCACTACGGTTGCTCCACCATCCTCATCCAAGGACCTGGGATGTCCCACCTTCTTACAGATGTTTTCTGGTGTACTCTGTGGTAGACTCCTCATAGAGGAAAAAAGATATAGGCTCCCATAGTGTAGTAAACACGCTGGGTTTATTGAAAATACAGCAACTCGGTACAAAAAATATAGCAACTTAATAAAAATATATTAAAAATTCCTGGGATGCCTAGTCATACCCCACAAGCTGCGCACAGGGCCATAATTTGTAGTGGGTAGGGACTTCCCTAAGTTTTGGGAACTGTGGGATCGTCCTGACCCAGTCGCAGTAGCTGACTCAGTGGCAGAGCCAGAACTCCTGGCCACTACTGACAATGTGGGTTCAGGGGACTCTTCTCAGGGCTCCCCGAGTTGTCCTTTTCTCAGTTATGGCAGGAGAGCTGGAAGAGCCTGAGGAAGTCCCCACAACCAGTAGAGCTGGACAGCCATTTGCTGAATCTAAGCCTACGTTGGGAGCTTGCTGACCTTAATGTGCACAAATTTTGGTACTGAACAGAGAAAAGACCCTACCCTTGCCAGGGCCTGTGAAAATGTAATAGTGATTAATGATGTACCTGTCGAACCAGGGGACAGGCCCTGTTTTCCTTATTTCAGCAGCAATGAGGATTTACTGTATAGTGTATGTAAAAAGAATGATGAAGTGGTTGAACAGTTGGTGGTCCCTAAGCCATACAGATGGGTGGTGTTGGAACTTGCCCATGGTCACTTGCTAGGAGGCCATTTAGGGGTTGAGAAAACTACTGAAAGCGTGTTGCTGCCAGAAACCATGAACCAGACCGAGACAGAAGTACAGTAAAATAACACTTGTTTATTAATAAAAATAAAAAGGTAAATGGACTAAGCATAGTCAAAGCATAGCCAGAGTTCATAAACCGGATCGGGTAGTCAGCCAAGCCAGAGTTCAGTAACCAGATCGGGTAATCGGCCAAGCCAGAGTTCAGTAACCAGATCGGGTAATCGGCCAAGCCAGAGTTCAGTAACCAGATCGGGTAATCAGCCAGGCCAGAAGTCAGGGATCCAAGTAGTGGAACAGCAAGCAGGATAAGGAGCCAGAAGGGATGTCAGCAAAGCCAGTCTTTAAACAGGAACGCAGGAGATGGTTTGTTGAGCTGTGACCAAGGCGAAGGCAGGAATGAAGTGAGCTGGAGATCTTAAGTAGGCAGGACTGACGAGCAGATCCACAACAGCTGGTTAACTGTAGAGAGAGATGAGAGCTGGCAATTAGCCGACAGCTGAGCGGCCAGCTCAGAGAAGGAAGAGCTGAGCCAGCCCTGACAGGTGCGCAGGTTTTACTGGCCCGGGATACAGAAAGATATTGAGAATTATTGTCAATCCTATCCTGTGTGTCAGATGTCAGCCCCACTACCCCACTTCCAAAGTCCTTTAGTGCCCTTACCCATTATTGAAGTGCCCTTTGAGAGGATTGCCATGGACCTTGTGGGTCCACTCCCCAAGTCTGCCCGGGGTCATCGGCATATCCTTGTAATCATGGATTATGCCACCCGTTACTCTGAGGCAGTTCTCTTACGCACCGCATCTGCTAAAAACATTGCCAAAGAGTTGTTTATGGTGTTCAGTCATGTTGGCATCCCTAAAGAAGTCCTTATAGACCAGGTCACCCCATTTATGTAATGAATAATTAGGGAGCTGTGCAAGTTATTTAAGGTGACGCAGTTGCGAACCTCGGTGTACCATCATCAAACGGATGGCTTGGTGGAACTCTTCAATAAGACATTAAAGAGCATGTTAAAAAAGGTTAAGGATGGGACAAACTGGGACTTCCTGATACCATACTTGATGTTTGCCATCAGGGAGGTTCCCCAGACCTCTACGGGGTACTCTCCATTTGATTTGCTTTATGGGAGACACCCTTGGGGACTCCTAGACATAGCCAAAGAAACTTGGGAGGAGGAGCAGACACCCCATAAAAGCGTCATTGAACATATCGCTCAAATGCAGGAGAGGATTGCAGCAATCATGCCGATAGTAAAAGAACATTTACTGCAGGCCCAAGCAGCCCAACAGAGAGGATATACAACAGGGGGGCCCAACTCTGTGTTTTATCACCTGGTGACAGGGTCCTGGTGTTAGCTCCCACTGTTGAGAGCAAGTTCCTGGCTAAGTGGCAGGGTCCCGTTGAAGTAATTGAAAGAGTTGGGGAGGTCAATTACAAGGTATATCAACCAGGAAAAAGGAAGCCTGAACAGATTTACCACATAAACCTGTTAAAGCCCTGGAAGGATAGACTGGTGTTAACTGTGAGGTCCCTACCGGTAACGCCTAAGGGTACTGAGTCCTCTCTGATCCATGAGGTCACGATTCCAGACACCCTGTCATATTCCCAAAAACAGGAAGCTAGAGTTCCTGATAAGGAATAGAGGGAAAGTTTGAGTTACCTTGCACGACTTCAGCATGATATTGTTACTGTACCTGGGGTCCGTGTCAAGCTCAAACGGCACCGAATTCCTGAAGCGAGGAGAAAGGATATCAGCGATGAAGTTAAAAGAATGTTGGAGCTAGTTGTCATTGAGGAATCTAATAGTTACTGGTCTAGCCCCATTGTGTTAGTCCCAAAACCGGATGGCACTTGGAGGTTCCGTAACAACTTCAGGAAGCTTAATGCAGTGACAAAGTTTGACACGTACCCAATGCTCAGAGTAGAGGAACTTATAGACCGACTTGGCAAGGCTCGCTATCTGACCACTTTGGACTTGACAAAAGGTTATTGGCAAATACCCCTGACTGGTAGCGCCAAAGAGAAGACTGCATTTATGACCCCGGAGGGTTCCTTTCAATATAAAAAAAAAAAAATGCCTTTTGGGTTGCAAAATGCCCCCGCGACATTTCAGAGGGCCATGGACAGGACCCTAAGACCCCACCGACGATATGCAGAAGCCTAGCTAGATGACATAGTTGTACATAGCACTGACTGGGAGTCTCACTTGCCCCGTGTCCAGGCTGTCCTTGATCCCCTCTTCAAAGAAGGTTTTACGGCAAATCCAAAAAAGTGTGCCATTGGTCTAGAGGAAGCCAAGTATTTGGGCTACACTATTGGCTGTGGTGTCAAAAAACCTCAAGTGAATAAAAGAGAAGCCATCCAGGAGTGGCCACGTCCTGCAAACAAGAAGCAGGTCAGGGCCTTTCTTGGCATTTCGGGGTATTATAAAAGATTTATCCAAATTTTGCAACTATAGCTGCCCCACTGACAGACCTTACGAAAGGGAAAAACTCTCTGTAATGGTAAAAAGGTCCTCAGTAGCAGCGGAATCTTTCCAAGTCCTGAAGAAGGCTCTTTGTGCACAGCCAGTACTGTACTCCCCCGATTTCTCGAAAGATATTTGGTTTAGACGGATGCATCGGATGTTGATATCGGGGCAGTATTATCACAGGTACACAGTGGGGAAGAACACCCTGTGGTGTACCTAAGCAGAAAGCTCAATGACCATGAGAAAAAGTATGCAGTCATTGAATAGTAATGTTTAGCCATAAAGTGGGCCGTGGACGCGCTCAGTTACTATTTGTTAGGACGCCAGTTTGAGTTAATAACTGACCATGCTCCCCAGAAATGGATGGCCCAAAAGAAGGAGACTAATAGACAGGCAAACCGGTAGTTTTTGGCTCTACAGGATTACTCCTTCACTGTAAAACACAGGCCAGGTGTTGAGATGGGGAATGTAGATGCCCTGTCCCATGTTCACTCCTGTTGGGCCACAGGTGTTCCAACTCTGGGGTTGAAACAAGGGGGGAGGATATGTAGCAGAGCGTCCCAGAGGGAGCCAGGAAAAGTCCTGTTCGGGGTTTATACGTCTCCCAGGCTCCTCTCGTACACATTCAGGAATCTCTGATCCATGATCCAGTTCGGGTCTTGGTCCTTTTCCCCAGGCTAATTTAAGCTCACCTGAGCAGACAGCTTTTGCTCTCTGCCTGGGAAACACAAACAACGCTGGTCTGTGAAAGCAAAAAGGTTGGTAAAAAGCTGTTAAGCAGTTTATGTGGAAACTGACAAGCGGTAGGCTTGCTCAGCCTGGTAGTAAGGGCCTGCATGGTGTATAATTAGAGCCGAGACACGGCTAGGTTTTTGTTTGGCTATGTTGTTCTGTTTTTTTGTTGAACACTGTACAGCACCTCTATAGACTTGTAAATATCACCATTAAACACTTTACTGTTTATCACTACTTTATTTGTTCTGGTATCTGTGCCTGAAAGCCTGCTTATCCCAGGGAGCTTTTGTACCTCCTAGTTTTATATATATATATAATATATATATTGGGGACAGAAAGTATTCCGACCACCTTAAATCTTTCACTCTTTGTTATATTGCAGCCATTTGCTAAAATCATTTAAGTTCAATTTTTCCTCATTAATGTACACACAGCACCCCATATTGACAGAAAAACACAGAATTGTTGACATTTTTGCAGATTTATTAAAAAAGAAAAACTGAAATATCACGTGGTCCTAAGTATTCAGACCCTTTGCTCAGTATTTAGTAGAAGCACCCTTTTGATATAATACTGCCATGAGTCTTTTTGGGAAAGATGCAACAAGTTTTTCACACCTGGATTTGGGGATCCTCTGCCATTCCTCCTTGCAGATCCTCTCCAGTTCTGTAAGGTTGGATGGTAAATGTTGGTGGACAGCCATTTTTAGGTCTTTCCAGAGATGCTCAATTGGGTTTAGGTCAGGGCTCTGGCTGGGCCATTCAAGAACAGTCACGGAGTTGTTGTGAAGCCACTCCTTCGTTATTTTAGTTGTGTACTTAGGGTCATTGTCTGGTTGGAAGGTAAACCTTCGGCCCAGTCTGAGGTCCTGAGCACTCTGGAGAAGGTTTTCGTCCAGGATATCCCAGTACTTGGCCGCATTCATCTTTCCCTCGATTGCAACCAGTCGTCCTGTCCCTGCAGCTGAAAAACACCCCCACAGCATGATGCTACCACCACCATGCTTCACTGTTGGGACTGTATTGGACAGGTGATGAGCAGTGCCTGGTTTTCTCCACACATAGCGCTTAGAATTAAGGCCAAAAAGTTCTATCTTCGTCTCATCAGACTAAAGAATCTTATTTCTCAGCATCTTGGAGTCCTTCAGGTGTTTTTTTAGCAAACTCCATGCGGGCTTTCATGTGTCTTGCACTGAGGAGAGGCTTCCGTCGGGCCACTCTCCCATAAAGCCCCGACTGGTTTAGGGCTGCAGTGATGGTTGACTTTCTACAACTTTCTCCCATCTCCCGACTGCATCTCTGGAGCTTAGCCACAGTGTTCTTTGGGTTCTTATTTACCTCTCTCACCAGGGCTCTTCTCCCCCGATAGCTCAGTTTGGCCGGACGGTCAGCTCTAGGAAGGGTTCTGGTCGTACCAAACGTCTTCCATTTAAGGATTATGGAGGCCACTGTGCTCCTAGGAACCTTAAGTGCAACAAAAATTTTTTGTAACCTTTGGCCAGATCTGTGCCTTGCCACAATTCTGTCTCTGAGCTCTTCAGGAAGTTCTTTTGACCTCACGATTCTCATTTGCTCTGACATGCACTGTGAGCTGTAAGTTCTTATATAAACAGGTGTGTGGCTTTCCTAATCAAGTCCAATCAGTATAATCAAACACAGCTGGACTTAAATGAAGGTGTAGAACCATCTCAAGGATGATCAGAAGAAATGGACAGCACCTGAGTTAAATATATGAGTGTCACAGCAAAGTGTCTGAATACTTAGGACCATGTGATATTTCAGTTTTTCTTTTTTAATAAATCTGCAAAAATGTCAACAATTCTGTGTTTGTCTATCAATAATGGGGTGCTGTGTGTACATTAATGAGGAAAAAAATGAACTTAAATGATTTTAGCAAATGGCTGCAATAACAAAGACTGAAAAATGTAAGGGGGTCTGAATACTTTCCGTCCCCACTGTATATGTCTTTGTCTTTATTTTAAAACTTAGCTATGAATAAGCACCTGCTGTAATGGTGTGAAACGTGTCAGTGGTGTTATCCTTGCTGCATGGATTTATTATAACAATAATAACACATATATATATATATATATATATATATATATATATATATATATATATATATATATATATACTCCTCTAGTCCTCCTGGATGATATCCGTATATGATGTGATATGAGGGGGGGTGGTAATAATAATATTAATATACACTTATTCGGATTTTTTACCAATAATATGTAGCAGAATGCATATTGGAATAAATTGGTGAAGAAATTTGATAGATATATATATATATATATATATATATCTATATATATATATAGATATATATTTTATTTTTTTTTTACATTTTTTCATTGAATATTTATGATAATATATTGATTTTTTTTTTCAAAATTGTTGCTTTTTTTTTTTGTTTGTTTACAGCGCAAAAAAAAAAGCAGAGGTGATCAAATCCCACCCAAAGAAAGTTCTATTTGTGGGAAAAAAATGACATCAATGATATTTGTGTACAGCATCGCAAGACCGCGCAATTGTCAGTTAAAGTAACACAGTGCCACATCGCAAAAAAATGGCCTGGTCATGAAGGGGGTAAATCTTTCGGAGGTGAATAGGTTACACTCTAATGGTGGTGATAATCACTTGTCCATTACACAATCCATGGTGTAATCCCATAATCTGATTGGTCACAATAGTAGAGTGGGAGTGGTTTAGATCTTTATCACTGTCTGGGGTCCCCATAGTGGAGATTTAGCCCTCACTTCCTCCAGGGTCAGAAAGGCAAGAAGTGAGCAGAATCTCTCCCATAGCAATTAATAAGGGGAAAAGGAGCATCTACTGTACACAAAGCGGCCATCTTGGATTGCAGAGTCTCTTTCCAGGGATGAATGTTTTCGGGGACACTAGGATTCCCCCAAATGGTTACAAGGGAACCCATACTGAGAGAAATATGTAGGCTGCCATTGCTGGTTGCCTTCTGAAAATGCTATACTCCTGGCTGGCTCTGGCTTCCATGCTTTCTCCATCACTGTATGTTCATTTAGAACTTGTTCCCAATCAGTGATGGAGAACAGACAGAAAGCAATGGATCAGACTGACAGCCAGGAAACGAGTAGATTCAGTCTCTGTATTTTATCATAATAAACAATCCAGGGACTTTACAAGACGTCCCCCCCACACTATCCTCATAGCAAACACTCTCATTTCGTCACTCAACCTCTGCTTGGTTGCTATTGGCAACATGTATGTATACTTGTTCTAGAAAACATAGGGCCCTATACATGAGATATCAGCTAGAAAGGTAAACAACGCTGTTGTCATAGCAAAGTTGTAAAATAGACGGCATAAATATATGAATAATAAACAGAAAACCGTGCTAAATGATGTAAACACTAAAGAAAATGTGTAATCCTTAGTATAATCCGTGTAGTCCCATATAAATGTCCACAACAAATGAAGTAGGTAAACCAATCAAAAGAGAATAACGTGAAAGTTCATCCGAAGTGATAAATGATGAAACCACAATGGAACTGAAAAAACACCAAGATATTGCGCTTACCAGAAGTAAGCCAAATAGAGGCAAGTGGCTTAAACCCAGCCTGGGCCTTTGGATGGGCGATCTGGGTGATGCAGGATAAACGCACTCGTCCCGTGTATTCAGTCCATGGAGATTTATCCAAAAATATATGGCAAAAACATAGCGTAATACTGATAATGTAAATTACTCCAAATACAAATAATAAGTGCAACACTCAACAAAACTAATCATGTGTGATCATATATCATCCAATGTCGGCGTAACAATTAAGGATGGTAGATGAGTGTCATGCAATCATGCAAAGATATATCTTAGAGTGAGTAGGTGGAAAAAAATATAAAAATAAAAAACAAAAAAACAGAACCCAGAAACTGCTTCCCAGATGGGATAAAAAGCAAGTATGCACCAAATCACCCAGAGAAGAAAAAAGGAACCCTCTAGGTGTACCACATCACATGCACAAAATGCTTACCAGATGGTAAATATATATGAGCAAAAATCCACACAGCCAAACGTGTAAAACACAGAATAAACTGCAGCAGCGAACCTAGGGGGAAGTCCTGCTTACCAGACACCCAGATAAGGTGGGCAGATGTGATGGAGCGCAGACAGGCTCCTAACAGGAACGGCGTAGACACGTCCTGGCCAATCAAGCCCAAGCTCAGCAGTGCATATAAGGTAAAAACAGCCAATAGTGTAATACTGTAAAATCTAGTTTATTAAGATAGAGTAACACTATCAAAAATAGTGTATAAATATATGAATAATAAAGTTGGCGCTGATCCTCCTCACTACTAACTGCTGATCTATATTACCAACAATATTTAGTTGTGTCATTTCCATATCATTCACCACCATACAATAAATCCTAAATATCCACATTTGTGAAAGGCATATGAAGATAAAACACGGGATACAACACCGTGCATTACATCATAAAATCAATATCCAGATTTGTGAAAAACGTGAAAAAAAACCCCAAAAAAGTCCTTGAAAATGTTCATCTACAAAATTCTGTGTTATTGTATTTATCAAGCATCATCCCATCCCCCCGTGCTTTTATCCTTAAAATTCAATACAAAAAGTGCTCCCCCGCCAGTGATGGTGCTAATGCCTCTCCCCACCCAGAACCCTGTGGACCTCTGGGCCAATCACACGTTATTCTATCACCAAAAACCACCAAATCAGCGTTTCCTCATCCAATAGATATATTCTCCCCTCAATGGATTTCCACCACCATCACCCAAAAAGGAAATGACAAGGTCATCGTACAATGCGCTTTTATTAAGAAAATCCCCTTTAGAAGCTCCTCCCAAAATCTATATGCTTCCACATTCCAGTGCCCAGACCGGCACCAGCTCCATCAGCAGATTTCTATACATTAATATCCTCCAAGTAGTTCCCCCAGCACTGCCGTTCCTCCCACCATCTTCCCTCTCTATACAAACTATTCTCTTTTCACTCTCATTTCTCTCATTGGCTTTTTAATGCAATTACATTTAAATAGAAAATGGCCCAATGAGAAACTGCTTGTCTTTGGCAGAATAAGCTGTCCCTAAGAGTCCAGCTTAATCCACATGCAGTGCAGTATAGGAGCTGTTACATTGTACAGAAACATACAAGAAGCTGCAGTCCCACCACAAGTTAGAGAAATTAAGTGGTAAGCTCTTCTGCCTGGCAACACCGGGGTCGTCGGTTCAATTCCCAACCACAGCGCCACCTGCCTGGAGTTTGCATGTTCTCCCTGCGCCTGCGTGGGTTTCCTCCCACACTATAAAGACATGCTGGTAGGTACATTGGCCCTAGTATGTGTATGAATGTGAGTTAGGGAGCTTAGATTGTAAGCTCCTTGGGGACAGGGACTTGTGTGACTGTACAAATTACAATGGAAATAGATGACTGAGCACAGCTGCAATGTCTCCTGTACTGACTGATCATTATCACATGGCTTACCTGTTGGATTGGCTCTGCAGACTCCTCTTCTCCATTGCCAATACCTGCAGGTTTCCTTCCAATCCCCTGGACAGGTTTGTTGATGGCGGGGGTCCTCTGGGCTTGTACGGCCCTCTGTGGAGACACCAATTATACAGCGAGAATCTTTATCTCCATAGCAACAATGAGACCTCACATAACCCAGAATTTGTGGGGAGCCCTCTCTAAGAAAACGTGCTCCTCCCCTTCTCTTTCTCAATCTCAGCCATTTTCCTTCCATCTTCTGCAGCTTTGGGAAGGTTTGTGGTTTGCGGGGACTCATCTTAGGAAGGTCCAGTATTCATTGATCAGAGCCATAGCCATTGCCTGTTTGCTCACATTCACAGAACATTTTACAGCTATTCATACTCAGGAGTAAAGGAGAGAAAGAACTTTCCCCCAAAATTTCCATCCAAAGAAAACATGCGCACTTTACACATGTCTGCCCGCTTCTAAAAAAAAAAAGTTTTTGTATGGTGGTCACCAATACAAAATGGAAATATGGCAGAACACGGCATGCCGCGGTGACAAATTTCCACCATATCAGTCTCCTGTCACATCTGCACGTTTCGGTTATGCGCACAGAAATGCACAATTCCACACAATCCCAGGACCATACAAAAATATGTGCCTCATGCTTGTAGTGCCATTTATTGTAAATGTCCCCCCAAACGTGAGACCCCCATACAACAAATGTGGCAAAATGCGTGGGAAATAAAACAAAGCGTAACACACCATGAGCTATTTGTCACACTTGTGGGGTGAAGGGCAACGCACTGAAATCAATGGGGGGCGCTATGCTTGTTGGGTGTTTGCCATCTAGGTGTATGTCAGAGGTGTGACTGGGGCCTTCATCATTTCACAAACTATGGAATGCTGGGAGAGCAGAAATCAGCAAAAATCTCCAACAGTGAAAGGGTTCAAATGACTATCTGAGTGCTCACCCCTCCCCCCCATAGCCCCATGTGTAATGTGCTGCACCCTCTTTTATACTGAGTCCCCACCATCCCCCGCATACCACATAAAATAGAAATGAAGACAAACATTTATTTTAATTTACAATAGAGTAAGGGGGACTATAACCTCTGTCAGGTTTTATTTGCTATCTGTGTCCCCATTGGGGGGAATTTCCCTTCACTTCCTGTCCCATAGCCAAAAAATAAGTGAGAAATCCTCCCAAAGTGACATCATCCCTGGGTGTCACCAAAACTAGTGTCCCCATTGGAAGATTTCCCCTCTAATTCCTGTTCTGGTGACAACCCAAAATTTGCGATTTTCTTTCACTTTTGTTGGTAATGATAAATAGAGAGAATGAATCTCCCTAAAGGGGGCGCAGACAGCAATAAAAACCTGACAGGGGTTCTAATCCCTCTCCACTCCATCCAACACTAACAATAAGCAGATTTTCTTTAGTTATACTTTAACATATGGGCAAGAAATGTGAAAAAATATTGGTTTTGGCGGTGAAAGGGTTAAAAATGGCGAAGGTTAAAAAAGAAAAGAATTTTTGGTTTGGCGCTGAAAGGGTTAAAAAAATAAAATGTAAAAAGAATCTTTGTTTTGCAAAAAAAGGTTCATAGAAAGGGTTAAAAATGAAAAAAAAAATGGTTTGGCAGTGAAAGGGTTAAAAACAAAAGGGGGGAGGGGAATTGGTCTCCTAAAGAGTTCATAAATGAAAGGAAAAACATTTGACTTGGTAGTTAAAGGTTTAAAAATGGGGGAAAATATGATTTGGCAGTGAAAGGGTTAAAAATGGAAAAATAATTGGTGTGTAATAATGATAAAATAAAAGAAATGAACAGATTTCATGTGCGGGGAGGATTTATAAGGCTCCATTCACAATGTTATCACAGGAACACACGTCTTATTTCAGCCATGAAAAACATGTTCTTCCAGGAGCCGTATCCCTATTAGATCCGTATACTGATCCTACAGGCTGAATTCACAAAGATCACAAATGGGGACTTGGCTCCTTTAAGAAAAATTGTCAGTTTTTTTAGTCATCATGAGATTTAAAAAAAAAAAAGTCACATGATTCTGCACTGTCATGTCATTGGTTGAGCCAATGACTGCCTGTGATGTCATCGTGTGAGCCAATATAAATAGGCGC
The DNA here is from genome assembly GCF_042186555.1 of Aquarana catesbeiana. Lineage (NCBI taxonomy): Eukaryota > Metazoa > Chordata > Amphibia > Anura > Ranidae > Aquarana > Aquarana catesbeiana. Next base: position 252,322,554 of record NC_133329.1, read on the forward strand.
AGGGAAGGCAGGCAGCAGAAGCTGAAAGATCACTGACCAGTGAAGACTTGGTTTTTATCTCTCCTGAGATTTTTCTTGCAATTTTATTGGATTTGATTTAATTCGATTCAATTTCATTGCCATACATTTAAAGCGTGTTTCTTTATTCTTAATAATGAACCAAATTAAATGTAATCAGCTTCTTTCTCTGAAAAACACCAAAGAGAAACCCAGCAAAGGAAGGACAGCTATGGTAGGAGGAGGTATTAGTGACCAGCCTGCAGATACCCCAACCAAAATGCCCCTCAAAATCAAGAGGACCCGGGCGTTTGTGCGCGGCTGTTTCATAGCCGTTGTTGGATGTTTCGGTTCTGGCTGTAAAGCCAATGGACATCACCGGGATACAGACACCGAGATTGGTAAGTATTATGGATAGTGATAGATACAAATGCTAACTGTCACATTGGTTGTGCTCTCAACCAAACTGTCAAATCATCTAATGGCTGGTGTCATATCATAACGGATCACATGTGCAGCATTATGGCAGTTGAAGATTAACCACTTCAATACCAGGCATTTCCCTCCCTTCCTGCCCAGGACAATTTTCAGCTTTCAGCGCTGTCACACTTTGAATGACAATTGTGCGGTCATACAACACTGTACTCAAACTACATTTTTATAATTTTGTTCCCACAAATAGAGCTTTCTTTTGGTGGTATTTGATCACCTCTGGGATTTTTATTCTTTGCCAAACCAATGAAAAAGGAGACGGAGACACCACCAGCGTGTGATGTTCACACGGAGACACCACCAGCGTGTGATGTTCACACGGAGACACCACCAGCGTGTGATGTTCACACGGAGACAATGAGACTACTCCAGAATGTGATCACAATGAGACCCCTCCAGAATGTGATGTTCACAATGGGACTACTCTAGAATTTCACAATCACAATGAGTCTCCTCCAGAATGTGACAACAATTCTGTTGAGACTTGGGCAGAATGTAACTTTCCCACTAAGACTCCGGCAGATTGTGACATTACCACTGAGACTCTGGCAGAATGTGACGTTCACAATGAGACTACTCCAGAATGTGATCACAATGAGACCCCTCCAGAATGTGATGTTCACATTGAGACTCCTCCAGAATGTGACATTCACGTAAAGAATTCACCAGCATGTGAAATTCACACAGAGACTCCTCCAGCATGTGACGTTCACACAGAGACTCTTCCAGCTTGTGACATTCACACCGAGACTCCACCAACATGTGACGAAGATGGGGGCAAGGTTACAAGAAAGGATAGGCACATACTAGTGGTAGGGGATTCAGTTATTGCAAAGATACAGAGGGCAATCTGTCACAAAGACCGTTATTGCCAAACAGTATGTGGTTTACTGGGTGCTCGGGTTCGGAACATAGCAGATTGCATGGACAGATTGTTGGATGGTGCTGGAGAGGACCCAGTTGTCATGGTATATAACGGTATCAATGACAAAGTTAGAGAAAGATGGAGCGCCCTACAAAATGATTTCAGGGACTTAGGGGCTATATTAAAGAAAAGGTCCCCCAAGGCAATATTTTCAGAAATACTGCCAGTACCTCGAACCACACCAGAGAGGCAACAGGAGCTTAGGGTACTTAACAAGTGGCTGAGGAACTGGTGCAGGGAGGAGGGGTTTGGCTTCATGGCGAACTGGGCTGACTTTTCAGGCAGTTACCATCTTTATAATAGTGACGGATTGCACTTAAATGGGAGGGGTGCAGCTTTTTTAGGATTGAAGATAGCCAAAATGTTGGAAGAAAGTTTAAACTAGGTGATGAGGAGGAGGGATTAGAGGATGATTTGCTAGTGAATATGAGGGAGAGAATCTTCAATTCAAGCCATCACCGGAATGTCATCAATCTCTTGAAAGATTCTCATCAGCAGCTTCTGAATCACAAACTATCAATGTAGTTGGACAAACAAGACAATTGGCTTTTTCCTAGAAGAAGACTCAACCAAAAGTCTGAGGAACCCTCCCAGGGACCAGGTACAGCAGTACCAACACAGGTCCCTACACTGGTGGTGGATGCCATTCCAGTAACCGGAGGGTCTTCCCATCAGCCCTCTATTTCCATTTCTGCAGCTTCTGAATCACCAACTATTAATGTAGTTGGACAAACAACACCCATACTCCCCCCAGCAGGAATATTACATCCATATTCCCCCAGCAGGAAAATTACACCCATTCTCCCCCCAGCAGGAAAATTACACTGATACTCCCCCCTCCTGTGTTTAAAAACAGAGGCGTCTCGCCTGTGGTTGTACGATGTTCCAGGACATTCCGTCTTCAGTGGTGGGGATCTCCGTCTTCAGTGGTGAGGATCTCCGTCTTCAGTGGTAGGGATCTCCGCTTCCTCCTCCTTCAATTTAGAAGTCTGAAATGAAGGAGAATACATTCAAGTGATTCTAAACATATATATATATATTATATAAAAAACATGTTCTACTTCCCTGTTCTGTGTAATGGGTTTGCACATAGCAGCCCTGATCCTCCACTACTCGGGTCCCCTGCCGATGTTCCTGGGGGCTCCACCCCCCTGCCAACGCTCCTGGGGGCTCCCCCCCCCTTGCTCCCATAGCAAGCCGCTAGCTATGGAGCTGCATACTGAAGGTTTTGTACCTTCATGCAGGGAATACATTAGGGTAACACACCTTCAGGATTTAGAACCACTTTAACATCTTGCAGACCACCCATCCACAATGTACTGCAGACAGGCGCCCCATGCAGGCAAATCTACTTCCCAGTACATAGCTGAGTGTCTTCGGGTTTAGGGCGCGTGCATTATAAGTCATTATAAGTCACTGATCACCGCTATTACTAGTATAAAAAAATAAAAACTCCAATATATATCCCATAATATGTAGACGCTATAACTGTCACACACCAATCAATATACACTTATTGGAATTTGTTTTACCAAAGACATGGAGCAGAATATATTTTGGCCAAAATTTATGAAGAAACTTTTTAATTGTTTATTGGATACGTTTTACATCAGCCAGTGCTGATCAAATAACACCAAAAGAAATCTCTATTTGTGTGAAAGAAAATGACATTTGGGTACAGTGACCGCGCAATTACCAGTTAAAGTATCACAGCGCTAAATAGCTAAAAATGGCCTAGTCATAAAGGGGGGTAAAACGTTCCAGAGGTGAAGTAGTTACACTCATTTCATACAAAGTGTATGATCCGGCCAAAACATTTTTATTGACTAGTGTGGGAAAGCGTAGGAAAGGTTTTTTCTGCTAACTGGGGCTCTGTTAGTGAGATTTTCCCTCACTTCCTGTCCTGTTGACAACATTCTACCAGACAGGAAGTGAGGGGAACCCTCCAGCAGCAAGAAAATTACTTTTCTTAAAGCGGAGTTTCACCCAAAAATGGAACTTCCGCTTTAAGGGATGTTCCTGACATGACATTTGGCATGTCATTTTTTTGGGGGGGAGCCAGGACCCTCTTTTCAGAGGGTCCCAGCTCCCACTTCCTCCAGGCGCACCGTGGCACCAGAAAGGAGATCACCTCTGCCCCCCCTCACTCTCGGCAATTATCTGGGACACGTGACAAGTCCCAGATGATTGCCTGGCCAGTTGCAGCGCGGCCCACGCAAACCACAGCTGGGCGCCCACAGTTACAATTCCGGCGCCGCAGAGAGGAGGGGGAGACAAGTGTGGCTTCGTTCCCCCGCATCACTGGACCCTGGGACAGGTAAGTGTCCTATTATTAAAAGTCAGCAGCTGCAGTATTTGTAGCTGCTGACTTTTATTTTTTTTTTCTTTAGCAGAACTCCGCTTTAAGTAGAGAAGGGGAAGTCTGGAACCCCAGCCAGATTTGTATTTCTGTCTGTGTCCTTGTAGTATATATGTTGTCACCAGGACAGGAAATGAGGGGGAATATTACCAACAGAGACCCCACATAGCAGTCCAAACCAGAGGAATATTTTACATTTCAGGGCCCTGCAAGACAGCAATACCTGTCACTATAATACCATTGTCTGGGGGGGAAACAAGGCATACACACATTCTAAAGACACAGTGGGGGGGATTAAAAGTGCCTGGAAAAAAGTATTCATACCCCTTGAAATTTCCCACATTTTGTCATGTTACAACCAAAAATGTAAATTAATTTTATTGGGATTTTATGTGATAGACCAACACAAAGTGGCACATAATTGTGAAGTGGAAGGAAAATGATACAAATAAATATGTGAAAAGTGTGGGGAGCAATTGTATAGCGCCCCCTGAATCAATACTTTGTAGAACCCCACAGAAAGTACACATGTCACACCTCTATATCTGGGTAGATATAGTATATAGAGATATATAGGACAGTGGATATATAGTATATACAGAGAGTACACACATCAAACCTCTATATCTGGGTATATACAGTGGATATAGTATATAGAGATATATAGGACAGTGGATATATGGTATATACAGAGAGTACACATGCCGCATCTCTATATCTGTGTATATATGAGGGATATAGTATATAGAGATATATAGGACAGTGGATATATAGTATATATAGAGAGTACACATGTTACACCTCTACGGTGCCTTGCAAAAGTATTCACCCCCCATTGGCTTTTTACCTATTTTGTTACATTGCAGCCTTAAGTTCAATGGTTTTTTTCCCTAAAATATATGTGATGGATCAGAACACAATAGTCTAAGTTGGTGAAGTAAAATTAGAAAAATATATACATAAAACTATTTTTCAGAAATAAAAAACTGATAATTGGCATGTGCGTATGTATTCACCCTCTTTGTTATGAAGACCATAAAAAGTTCTGGTGCAACCAATTACTTTCAGAAGTTGCATAATCAGTGAAATGATGTCCACCTGTGTGTAATCTAAATGTCACATGATTTGTCGTTATATATACACACCTTTTTGAAAGGCCCCAGAGGCTGCAACACCTAAGCAAGAGGCACCACTAACCAAACACTGCCATGAAGACCAAGGAACTCTCCAAACAAGTAAGGGACAATGTTGTTGAGAAGTACAAGTCAGGGTTAGGCTATAAAAAAAAAAATCCAAATCTTTGATGATCACTAGGAGCACCATCATATCTATCATAACCAAATGGAAAGAACATGGCACAATTTATTTATTTATTTATTACAATGCTTAACCTATGCAGCCTTACCCGAAGGCCTTGATGCGCAAAACAAAAGACATTGACATTAACAACAGCAAACCTGCCAAGAGACGGCCTCACACCAAGACTCACGGACCGAGCAAGGAGGGCATTAATCAGAGAGGCAGCACAGAGACCTAAGATAACCCTGGAGGAGCTGCAGAGTTACACAGCAGAGACTGAAGTATCTGTGCATAGGACGACAATAAGCCGTACGCTCCATAGTGTTGGGCTTTATGGCAGAGTGGCCAGAAGAAAGCCATTACTTTCAGGAAAAAAACAAAATGGCACGTTTTGAGTTTGTGAAAAGGCATGTGGGAGACTCCCAAAATGTATGGTGGAAGGTGCTCTGGTCTGATGAGACTAAAATTGAACTTTTTGGCCATCAAAGAAAATGCTATGTCTGGCGCAAACCCAACACATCACATCACCCAAAGAACACCATCCCCATAGTGAAACTTGGTGGTGGCAGCATCATGCTGTGGGGATGTTTTTCAGCAGTCGGGACTGGGAAACGGGTCAGGGTTGAGGGAAAAATGGAAGGTGCTAAATGCAGGGATATTCTTAAGCAAAACCTGTACCACTCTGTGTGTGATTTGAGGCTAGGACGGAGGTTCACCTTCCAGCAGGACAATGACCCCAAATACACTGCTAAAGCAACACTTGAGTGGTTTAAGGGAAAACATGCAAATGTGTTGGAATGGCCTAGTCAAAGCCCAGACCAATATTAAATCTGTGGTCAGACTTAAAGATTGCTGTTCACAAGCGCAAACCGTCCAACTTGAAGGAGCTGGAGCAGTTTCGCAAGTAGGAATGGGCAAAAATCCCAGTGGTAAGATGTGGCAAGCTCATAGAGACTTATCCAAAGCGACTGTGATAGCCGCAAAAGGTGGCTCTACAAAGTATTGAATTTAGGGGGGTGAATAGTTATGCACATTGACTTTTCTTTATCGTAGATCACGGTACACAGAGCACCATAATAATGACTATGTGGGTTATACGCTTACCTTTAGGTGATTGGACACTGGCAACCAATAGTAAGACAGTTCCTCCCATATAACCCCTCCTATACCGGAAGTACCTCATTTTTTTCGCCAGTTTCTTGAAGGTGATGGTCATGGCTGTTGAAGCTCTTCAAATTTCTTCAAAGAAAAAAAAAAAAAAAAAAAAAAAAAGAAAATGTCCCACTCAGGACGTTATAATCGGATCCATTCGGATGGCATAACAAAGCTAAAGTGGATGGTACCCGAACATCAGTTCAAGAACGAGGTATTGCTTGTAATGTGTCCTATATAGGCGCTGGACCCTTGTTAAGTTGGTATTCCTGGTCAATCTTGCCCAAGGTAAACCAGAAAGGGTGCTTTACAGGTCCAGGGGTGTGGACCCCAATATATGGGGGACCTGGTCCCTGAAGGTCCTTAGAGGCGCTACCCGCCATGATGGGGGAAGATTGGGCCTGGTAAGACAGGCCCTGCTGCTTGGGAGTGGTGAGTAATCCCTTTGGGATATATATATATATATATATATATATATATATATATATATATATATATATATATATATATATATAATGTGTGTGTGTGTGTGTGTATATATATATATACTAGCGTGTGCGAGTGTGCGCATGCGCGCGCATGCCGCGTGGCCGCTGTGTGCGTGCCGCCGGCGAGTGTGTGCGCCATCGGTGTGCGCGTGCGCCGCTGCTGTGCGCATCGCAGATGTAGCACGTGCGTCAGGACAGCGCATGCGCCGTGCGGTGGGCATGCCGCCGATCGCTGATGCGCGCTCACTCTCAAGCTAATGCTTTATAGGCATGGAGCTCCTGGCATGCGCGTGGACAACACAGAGCGATAGTTAGGCATGTGAGTCTGGTGGTCTGGTGGTCCTTCAGAAGGAGAGGCTGAAGGATCCTCGGTGGAGGACTCTGGCTCTGAAGAGCCCATTTCAGCCTCCCATTCCCAAAAATTGTTTATCCAATCTCTAATTAAAATGGTACGAATGGGGTTTAAGTTACCCCCGGTTCAGGAGTCTGCACTCTCCTGTTCTACTTTCGGATCTTTGCGACCTCAGCAAATTTCCCAAGCGTCCCCTTTGCATCCGTTACTGGAGCAGGTGGTTTACGCGGACTGGGAGCACCCTGACAGGATATACTTACCTCCAAAAAGGTTTTCTGTCTTATATCCTATGGAGGAGAAGTTCAGAAAGAAATGGAGCACACCTTTGGTGGACGCTGCCATATCTTCTGTGAATAAAAGTTTAACCTGTCCAGTGGATAATGCCCAGGTATTCAAGGATCCGGCTGATAAATAGCTAGAGTCCTTATTAAAGGCCTCCTTTTCGGTGGCTGGTGCAGCAGTTCAGCCAGCAGTTGCAGTTATTGGGATTTGCCAATCCCTAAAGGATCGCTTTAAAAGGTTGGTAAAGAACATACCTTGCCAGGAGGAATCTGCCGAGGAGTTATCGGAGATTCCTCATGCCTTATGTTTTGCAGTAGACGCATTGAAAGACTCAATCCAACAGATGTCTCCTTTTTGCATTACTGTCAATTCATATGCGCAGAGTCTTGTGGCTAAAGAACTGGTCTGCTGAGACGCCATGTAAAAGGCTACTCGCAGCCTTTCTGTTCCATGGAGAGCGCTTGTTTGGCGAAGATCTGGATAAATATATCCAAAAGATCTCTGGAGGAAAGAGTGCCCTACTCCCTATTAAAAAGAAAGGGAAGCAACCCTCTTATAAAATTCCTAATGCTCCAGGACCTAGTGCTTCTTCCCCTAAGCGGTATCGACGGCCTCAGCCGTCTGCCTTTAAAAGACCCCAGGGTCAGAAGAAGCCCTGGACCCTAAAGCCACACAAGCCCAGCTCCAAGTCTACCTTGTGAAGGGGCCCCCCCGCTCTCGCGGTTGGGGGGCAGGCTACGGCTGTTTGGGGAGGCCTGGGAAGAACTGGTTCAAGACAGATGGATCATTTCCACTGTAAAATACGGTTACAGAATAGAGTTCCGGGAGATCCCCCCAAATCGGTTTCTGTACTCAAGGGTTCCGTCGGATCCAGAGAAAAGAAGATGCCTATTCCTAGCTTTACACCATCTGCTGATGCAGGGGGTAATTGTAAAGGTTCCGCACGAGGATAGATTTAAGGGGTTTTACTCAAACCTATTCACCGTGCCGAAACCAAATGGGGAAGTAAGGCCCATTTTGGACCTCAAGGCTCTCAACTTCTTTGTAGACGTCCGATCCTTCCGCATGGAGTCGGTTCGTTCAATAATAAAATCCCTGAGAAAGGGAGACTATTTAGCGTCCATAGATATCAGGGACGCGTACCTTCATGTGCCGATCTTCGGTCCACATTAAAGATTCCTACGCTTTACTGTAGAGGGCAGTCATTTCCAATTTGTGGCACTACCTTTCGGTCTGGCCACGGCCCCCAGGGTCTTCACAAGGATTCTGGCCCCAGTGTTGGCTCCCCAGAGAGTCTCCGTAGTAGGATATCTGGACGATCTTCTTCTAAAGGAATACTCTAGCCCCATACTAGTTCAAAACGTGTCAAGAACAGTACGGGTTTTACAACGCCTAAGTTGGATGCTAAATATGGACAAGTCAGCTCTTTGTCCGACCCAAGCATTGGTGTATCTGGGTCTGGTCTTGGACACCGCCCAAGAAAAGGTGTTTCTTCCTCCCTTAAAGGTCGCCTTCATAGTGGAACTTGTACAGAAGGTGAAAAGAGAACTAACACCTTCTATTCGGCTGTGCATGAGGTTACTAGGCAAGATGGTGTCATCCTTCAGCGCAGTGCCATATGCACAGTTCCACTCCAAAGTGTTCCAGAGCAGGTTTCTAAAGGCCTGGGACAAGTCAGCTCGAACCCTGGATCAGCCTATGGTTCTATCTCCACAGGTTCTATGGAACCTCTCTTGGTGGTTAAGAACCAGCAACTTGAAAAGAGGGAAATCTTTCCCACCGGTAGCCTGGAAAGTCATAACCACGGACGCCAGTCTTCTTGGCTGGGGAGCAGTCCTAGAGGAAGCGGCTGTTCAGGGAATATGGTCCCAGACAGAACGCTGCCCATCAATCTATTGGAGATTCGGGCAGCTCGTCTGGCTCTGCGATTCTGGACATCCAGATTGCGGGGTTCTCCTGTCAGAGTCCAGTCCGACAACTCCACGGTAGTGGCATATATCAACCACGAGGGAGGTACCAGGAGTCGGGCAGCCCAAAGAGAGGTAGATCATATATTGACTTGGGCAAAAGAACATGTGCCGTTTCTGTCGGCAGTGTTTATTCCAGGGGTGGACAATTGGCAGGCAGATTTCCTAAGTCGCCAGAAATTGTTACCAGGGGAATGGTCCCTGCATCCCGAGGTTTTTCTACAGATCTGCCAATACTGGGTGACCCCAGATGTGGATCTGTTGGCATCCAGATTCAATGCCAAGCTGGACAGGCTTGTATCCAGGACCAAGGATCCGCTTGCTGTCGGGATAGACACATTAGTAGTTCCTTGGTATCAGTATTCTCTAATATATGCCTTCCCTCTGATCCAAATTCTTCACTTACTACTCAGAATACAGGAGGAACGAAAGCCGGTGATCTTAGTGGCCCCAGCGTGGCCCAGGAGATCATGGTACTCGGAGATTGTGAAGTTGGCAGTAGGGGACCCATTGTCTCAAGGGCCCATATTCCATCCTTCTTTACGGTTGCTGAATTTGATGGCCTGGCTATTGAGACCAGACTATTGAAAGACCGTGGTATTATGGGTTCAGTCTTGTCTACTTTGATAAACGCTAGAAAGTCAGTTTCTAGAGCTATCTATTATAGAGTCTGGAAGTCATACATTTCTTGGTGTGAGGAAAGAAAATGGAACCCTTGTAGGTATACGATTGGAAGAGTTCTCGCCTTTCTTCAAGCAGGAGTAGACTTGCAACTCGCTTTAGGGACAATTAAAGGACAGATTTCGGCCTTATCGTTTTTTTTCCAAAGACCAATCGCATCCCATTCCTTGGTGCGAACCTTTGTCAAGGGAGTAGCACACCTGAGGCCACCGCTTAAACCACCTTTATGTCCCTGGGACCTAAATTTGGTACTGTCAGCCTTACAGAGTCAACCCTTTGAACCTATTAGGCATATCCCTTTTGTCCTATTGACCAGGAAATTAGTTTTCTTAGTGGCTATAACATCGGCTAGAAGGGTGTCAGAATTGGCCGCCCTTTCTTGCAAAGAACCTTTTATGATTCTTCATCAGGACAGAGTGGTCATGTGCCCTCGTCCGGATTTTCTATCGAAGGTGGTTTCCAAATTTCATTTGAATCAGGATATCATTTTACCTTCCTTTTTTCCAAACCCTAAGAGGAAAGGTTGCTTCACTCACTGGATGTGGTGAGGGTAATAAAAGTTTACTTGGAAATATCAGCTCCCTTTCGGAAGACTGACTGTTTTTTTTGTCTTGCCTGAAGGTCCTAAAAAAGGACAGCCGGCAACAAGTTCAACTATATCTAGGTGGATTCGTCAGACTATTATCCAGGCGTATGGATAAAAGCGCAGGGTTCCACCCCAGGATTTAAAAGCACATTCCACTAGAGGGATTAGTGCATCATGGGCAGTACGCCAACAGGTGTCTATGGCTCAGGTTTGCAAAGCGTCCGCTTGGTCTTCAGTTCATACGTTCACCAGGTTTTACCAGGTGGATGTGAGATCTCAAAAAGAGGCTGTTTTTGGCCACAGCGTGTTGCAGGCAGCTATATAGTCTCAGGCCCGTTGGGCTTAGGGATAATGTGTTCCCCCCTCAGGTGCATTGCTTTAGGACATCCCACATAGTCATTATTATGGTGCTCTGTGTCCCGTGATGTACGATAAAGAAAAACGGATTTTTAAAACAGCTTACCTGTAAAATCCTTTTCTTGGAAGTACATCACGGGACACAGAGGTCCCTCCCCTCTTTCTGGGATCGTCATTGCTTGCTAAAAAACTGAGGTACTTCCGGTATAGGAGGGGTTATATGGGAGGAACCATCTTACTATTGGTTGCCAGTGTCCAATCACCTAAAGGTAAGCGTATAACCCACATAGTCATTATTATGGTGCTCTGTGTCCCGTGATGTACTTCCAAGAAAAGGATTTTACAGGTAAGCTGTTTTAAAAATCATTTTTTTCTGTTATTTTGTCCTATTTGTTGTTTGCTTCACAATAAAAAGAAAAAAAAAAAACATCTTAAAAGTTGTGGGCATGTTCTGTAAATTAAATGATGCAAATCCCCAAACAATCCATGTTAATTCCAGGTTGTGAGGCAACAAAACACAAAAATTTTAAAAATGTATATGAACTAGCACGCTTATGGAGTAAAACAAACAAAAAGAACTGTGGCCTCTACCAATAAATCCACCACAAGGTGGAAATAGAAGGAAATAGAGGAAAGGATAGAAGGGTAGATGTGGTGCTTTTCTGAAATTGGGGTGTTTTAAACCCTCTACTGATGTGGTGAATTCCTAATATGGTTGTAACGATATCACGTACGGGACATGAAAAGCTGTAACTAGCTGCCATGTTGTGTGGAAGTAGCCATGACAGTTTGGCTAACCATGTAACATTACAGAGAAATCTGAACTCCCTCCTCCCTTGTCTTAGGAATTCAAAGCTTTTTAAGTTCAACAGAGAAAATTGAGTACTGTCCGTGATACTTTTTTTATTTGCACTAACATACAATTTTTCAGGACAAGCTTTCGGGGTATGTCCCCTTCTTCAAGGTCCAAGCAGTACTGATTCACAAATTTTTAGGCAGAATGTTAAAGAAGAAGAAAAGAAGAAAAAGAAGAAGAAAAAAAAAAAAAAAAAGAGAAAACCAAACACATACAAATCAATGGTAATAAAGATAGCAGCAGAGTTAGTGAGATAAAACAGAGGGAGAGCTAGGGGGGAATGCAGTGGGGGGGGGGTACTAGTCACAGAGCGGTCGTAAAACTTTAGCATAATGTGTAAGGAAACCAATATCTAAATTCAGGCCATTATTCTTCGTGTCATTATTCTTGCCTGCATCTACAAGCCATAATAATAAATACCGGCTATTAATGTATATTATTATTATTATTATTATTATTATTAATAATTAATGTATATTATTATTATTATTATACAGTAGTTGACACGAAGAATAATGGCCTGAATTTAGATATTGGTTTCCTTACACATTATGCTAAAGTTTTACGACCGCTCTGTGACTAGTATCCCCCCCCCCCCTGCATTCCCCCCTAGCTCTCCCTCTGTCTTATCTCACTAACTCTGCTGCTATCTTTATTACCATTGATTTGTATGTGTTTGGTTTTCTCTTTTTTTTTTTTTTTTTTTTCTTCTTCTTTAACATTCTGCTTAAAAATTTGTGAATCAGTACTGCTTGGACCTTGAAGAAGGGGACATACCCCGAAAGCTTGTCCTGAAAAATTGTATGTTAGTGCAAATAAAAAAAGTATCACGGACAGTACTATTTTCTCTGTCACAATTGCACTAATACGGCTACAATCAAATCAAGTAAGTTCAACAGAAAAGGTTATCTCAACAGAGAAAACAGAACCAGGCTAGGTCAGTAAAAAACAGTTGTTGAAAGGGCAGAGTGTTCAGGCCTGTCGTAAAACTGTCACCCTCTCCCTTCAGAGACCCAACAGGCCCCGGTTGTAAAATGTCTGAATACACCTCAGTGGAATAAGTATGAAATTTCAGCATGTTTCATAACTTCTGACTTAGTAATAGCACAGCCATAATATGGACATATTTAGTTTCCTCAGATAATTTGTAACATTTCAAGTCCAAACACCCCTATGTCAAGTCATATGGGAAACCCCTGGTACCACTTATTCCTCCTAAGCAGACTATACATTATAGATATGGCATGTTTAGACTTGTTTTGAAGGAAATCTCACGCTGAATAATAATATAGATATTTGGAGTCTGTAAACACTATAGATGCAGATATATGAATATGTATCACAAAATCTACCTGGGACGTGGTCATGAGTGTAGACACCTCCCAGCAACCAACCCCTAAACCAGATGACCAGACGATTGGTTACTGGTCGCTGTCAACACCCCCTTTGATTTGACAGAGAAGAGGAGATGCCAAGACAATGGTCAGTTCTCCTTTTACCATCCAAGAAGAAACATCTGCCAAGTTGAGAACCGATTACCTAGCTCATCGATCGAACTCTGATCAACCCTCGGACATTAATTGCAAGTATTCTTTCCAAATTCTACCTTATTGCTTTGTGGCTGTATATTGTCTTTATCTTTTTGAAACATCTTTTTTCTGTAAATGTTTTATTTGCATCAACTTTGACCTTTTCATAATAAACCCTTATGTTGAAAAGTGTTAACCTTGTCTCTAAAGCTCTTAATGCAAGGTATAAATGAACCTGCCTCTTGAAGGGCGCTACTGTTGTAGAGTAAGACTCTGAGCAGACCTGTCTGTGGTGGCAGTGTGTGTGGCAGACGCTTATTCTAAAATTATAATTGGTATTGCTAAAATTACGAGTCTCCCCCGGCTCGGTCTTTTAAACGGGGGTGGTGGCAGTTAAAGGGTTAATGGTGTAATTAGCCCAGTGACAATCACTCTCAGGCTGCTCACACCTAGATTGTGGTCCCGCAAGCTGGAAAATCTTTATGCCGGGCAGAGCTGAGAGTGGCTTTGTTACGTAAGTGACAGTGTGGTGTGAGGTTGGCCGGTCCTTCGTTGCAAGTTAGCGAGGAGGGCAGGGATCTGACACCCGCGTTCGTCACAATGGTACCTGTGCAAATAATGCAATAAATGTGCAAAAAAATGCAAATGATCTGAATGGTTGTTACCGGAACCTAATATGCTGTTGCTGGTCAGTTAAAAACCTATTCAAAACAGGTGGTTGACATGCAAAAAATGCTTTAAACCTCAGTTGCTTAGAAAAAACTATAAAGGTCCTGTTTTAAAACAAAATGATTCATTTTTTCTTTTGGACAAAATCCTAAACCCTTATTCAAAACCCATATCAGTTAAAGAAATAGAGGAAATGTTATATACCACATTGTCTCTGACCGTCTCAGCTAGTTATTTGTCACAGGTATATGACAGGTATAATTGTGTATATATATATATATATATATATATATATATATATATATATATATTCAGTATTTACCAGGGATCTTCAAACTACGGCCCTCCAGCTGTTGCGGAACTATACGTCCCATGAGCCATTGTAAAACTCTGACATTCACAGACAAGGCTAGGCATGATGGGAATTGCCGTTTTTTTACAACTGGAGAGCCATAGTTTGGTGACCCCTGGTATATATTCTGATGCCCCGTACACACGGTCGGACTTTGTTCGGACATTCCGACAACAAAATCCTAGGATTTTTTCCGACGGATGTTGGCTCAAACTTGTCTTGCATACACACGGTCACACAAAGTTGTCGGAAAATCCGATCGTTCTAAACGCGGTGACGTAAAACACGTACGTCGGGACTATAAACGGGGCAGTGGCCAATAGCGTTCATCTCTTTATTTATTTTGAGCATGCGTGGCACTTTGTCCGTCGGATTTGTGTACACACGATCGGAATTTCCGACAACGGATTTTGTTGTCGGAAAATTTTATCTCCTGCTCTCCAACTTTGTGTGTCGGAAAATCCGATGGAAAATGTCCGATGGAGCCCACACACGGTCGGAATTTCCGACAACACGCTCCGATCGGACATTTTCCATCGGAAAATCCGACAGTGTGTACGGGGCATTAGATTGTAAGCTCTAAGGAGCAGGGCTCTCTGATTCCTACTGTATCAAATTGTATTGTATTTGTACTGTTTACCCGCAAGTTGTAAAGCGCTATGTAAACTGTTGGCGCTATATAAATACTGTATAATAATAATAATAATATACATTAATAGCTGGTATTTATTATTATGGCTTGTAGATGCAGGCAAGTCACATGGGCCAGCAGGCGCAGCCTTGAGACTGTTCTTCTTTTCTCATATGGTTGATTCTTCACACATAAATACCTTTTTGGGTTGAGGTGTAATTTTATAAAATATTAATTTTTCTTTTTTTTTTTTCCTTCACCCTTTTTTTCCCACTGGAGATAGTTTATCAATGTGATTACTGAATGTATATATTTTATGTATTTGCATTGATTTTTTTTTTCTCTCTTTCTTTATTGTAGTCCGAGCTATGTATACAGAACAATTCATGTAGCATATGTGGTCCTGATGAAGACCAACCGATGAATCACAAGTTTACAAAACCATTGAGCTCTGTAACTCTTGGAGGTTTTCTTTTATAACTCATAAAAAAATGTAATTGATGTTTTTATTATTTGATAATTAAATGTGGTCTCTTATATATTATTGTGTGAAAGTGGTTCTCAAAGGCATAAACAAAGTCCCATCTTTTTCTAGTGTTCTTGCATGTATATGTGGGATGATGAACCTAATAGAGTATATATACATGGCACCCCACCTCGGATATATATGATAGATCAGTGATGGTGAACCTATGGCATGCATGCCACAGCTGGCACACCGAGCCCTCTCTGTGGGAACGCCAGGGAAATCCCCCAGCCAGCCAGTCACTTGCACTGGTGGTGAAGGCACGGAGGAGCCGGCTCCTTTCTTTGCATCAGTGCCAGTGATGTTGGCGGCGGGGGGGTGGGCAGCCAGTCATCTCGTTCCATGTACGATGTTTAGGGGGGTGTAAAGTTCTTCCTCCACCATCCCGAGGGTCTGTGCTGCAGCTTATTGCCTCCCCGGACCCCTACACCTCCGGTAAGGCATTTGGGCATTCCTCTCTGCAGGCACCCTATTCCAGCTGCTACTGCTCCAGGACTACTTTGGCTCAGTCTGTCCCTCTGGCGCAGCCCGTGGAACAGCGGAGGGGGAGGGGCGGTGCTCAGAGCAGATCATCCATGGCCATAGGAGAGGTGTAGTGGCTGCTAGCTGACCTCCCGGCAGCAGGGATATTGAGGAGCGGCTGGATAGCGGGGACTCCCACAATACTGCCTGGGAGAGCTGAATGATGAGGCCGTGGAGAGGTAAGGAGGAGGATAGATCCTTCGATCAACATTGTACTGTGTTTGGGGGGATGGGGATGTGCGTAGTGCAGGAAGTATGTGTCAGGTAGGTGAGTGCATGTGTCAGGTAGGTGAGTGTATGTGTCAGGTAGCGGTAGGTGAGTGTATTGGTCAGGTAGGTGAGTGTATGTGTCAGGTGGATGAGTGTAATGGTCAGATAGGTGAGTGTATGTGTCAGGTAGGTAAGTGTAATGGTCAGTGCATGTGTCAGGTAGGTCATTGTAGGTTGCACAGTGTATTCTGAGCACAACACATTCCTGAACCCTGCATTCTGAGCGAATCTGGCAGAATTGTAAGTTTTTGGTCCCTTAGGGCTCATTCAGAGGGATGATCAGTCCCATCCTCTGTACAGAGCCGCTGGTAGGTTTAATTCCGTGTTGTTACTTAAGTTAACCAAAATAAGTTGGTTTTGTGTCGCAGTTTGGGCACTCTGGCTCAAAAAGGTTCGCCATCACTGTGATAGATGTTTCTTTTCCCACCAACTGTTTTTCCACCATTTGTTTTTTCCCATCAACTCTTTCTTCTGTCAACTTATTTTGGCAACTGTTTTTTGGTTCAATAATTTTTATTGGAAGTTTTCAAAAATGCAGGTAAACATTTTGGAAAAACAAAGACAATAACATGTTCTTTCGTCCATCGCTACTTTAGTATTATACAAGCTACATCCTGAGAAATCCAGTGTTTTTTAGTCTTGCTAGAGCACAATTAGCTATGTGGTATAATTAGACATAGATGGTAAATAATTAAGGCAGACAAAGAATAACATAGGAGACCACAATAATGTTGATAATCATAGATGAAAGCCATCTCATTTATAAGAGAATAAATGGTTTATCAGTGAGGCATTACTGTAAGCTATTATCGGCTAATTGTGTGGTTAAGCTTGTTCCATTGAACCCAAGGATGCCATGCTAGTGCTGTATGTGTATAAGTGCCTTTACCAACGACCATCATTAGTTTGTGTGTGCAATGGGTTTGTACCGGGTCAACGGTTTCAGTGACTGTAGGAATGTGGTTTGTTTTTTAAAATAATGCCTTGTTTTGGATAGTTTTGCTGCTAGGAGAACATGTGTGGTAACAAGTCTAAACGGGGAGGAAATATTTTCAAATTCTAGGATTCATAAAGATAAACCAGGGGGAAAAAAGTTAGGGAGTTCCCAGTTTTTATTTTTTGTAAATAATATGAAAAAGTGACAGAAATACCAGAAGCCTGAATTGCCATTTTTGGCATTTTCCCGCATGCATGCGCGGTGGAACGCGCATAGCGCAAATTCCTCTGCTGGCCTATTAAAGGCTGCTCATTCCGCTGCTAAATTGCTGGATTCAAAGCACAAGTAAATATAATAAGAAAAATATAATACAAATTGTGAAAAATAAAAGTGAAAATAAACAGTGAATCAGTCCGTAAATGCTAAATCAATAGTCCATAAATTGATCAAGTAACCACCACAGTGACTTCACACCAATAAAAAGTGCCCAACCACTTTACGACTTGCCTGCTTACTGAACGGCAGGAGGCAAGAAGCAATCGACTGTAACCCAGCCACGGCCTTAATCTTCCAAGGACAGCTGCTGGACTGACACAGGACTGCCCCTAGTCATAGGTCTGATGGTAACAACCCCTAGGCGTCCCACTGGATCGAAGATATAATGGACTGTACTCCGGGGAATGCAATTCTTCGATGTGGTAGCTGCATTTGGTTTGGATTTTTTAGGCCTAAAAACCACTGTGGTGGTTACTTGATCAATTTATGGACTATTGATTTAGCATTTACGGACTGATTCACTGTTTATTTTTCACTTTTATTTTTCACAATTTGTATTATATTTTTTATTATTTCTTATTATATTTACTTGTGTTTTGAGCGCAGCTCCTTTTTATCCATTTATCTATTTGTGTTATTCCACTATTGAGTTGCTGCTTTGATCTATACTCTCTTAGTCTAGCGCGTTTTTTTATTTCTATAAATTGCTGGATTGTCTTTCAGCTTCCTGTATTCCTGCTTCAGCATCCTGTTACCTAGTGTTTACCTGTTGTGACCAGGAATGACCTTGACCTGCTCTGATCTCTCTCCAGTACTTTGACCTCGGCTTGCCTTAAGGACTCTACTTAGCCTGCCTGCTCCCTGTGTTTGACCCCGGCTTGTACTAAGGACTTTCTACTTCCTCTTCTGCCTGATCACCTGTGCATGACCACAGCTAGTAATATGGACTTGCTTCTGCTTCTTTTACCTGATTGCCTGTGTTTGACCCTCTCTCTTCATGGACTCCTCCTATAGCAATTACTTGCCTGATCACCCGGGTTAGAGCCTCAGCCGGGCTTCTTACTCAAACTGACGATAAGCCAAATCACCACACAGAGCTACAGCTCTCCCAGGACTCATCTCCTCCAAGTGGTTTCCCAGTGATCATCACTCAAGTCCTGCTAAACCTTGCTGGTGACTCGTTCTTCTTCGTGCCCTATACTCACTGTACCACTTGGTAAGGTATGTGACAGTATAATCCAGCCATGCCAGAGGCCGACAGAGCTGGTTTCCACTTGCAGCCTGTGCCAGCAGGTCACAGCTCTCATGCAGGCAGTACAGAGGTTACAAGAAGGTTACTTTCAACTCAAAGGCCATCTCCAGCACCTGACAGTGTCTCCTGTTCCTGCAGACTCAGTTCCAGCATCTTCCAGTGGGGCTTCGGCCTCCGCTTCACAGGATCGGGCCAGTGCAACACCTGCAGTAATGAAGACACCCCCCGAACCAAGAGTCCCTACACCAGAACGGTTCTTGGGTGACCGAAAAAGTTAAGGGCATTCAAAAATACCTGTTTATTATATCTAGCCCTCCCTCCTCTAGCCCAGGACTTTCTCCACAGAAACTGTAAAGGTGGGGTTCATCATTTCCTTGCTATCCGAAGAACCCCAAGAATGGGCCCATAACCTTCTGGAGCAAAACAGTCCCATACTAAACGCTGTGGATACCCTTTTTGAATAAATGGCGCAACTCTACGACGACCCCCAACGCACAGCCACCGCTGAAACCATCTTGTACACCCTGTCTCAAGGAAAACGCCCAGTAGAAGACTACACTGTCAAGTTTCGAAAATGGTCTGCCCTCAAATATCAATACCACTAGGTTCTCTCGGAAACTCCTTAAGGATGAGTTGGCACGGGTTGAGACTCCTACTAATTCAGCTTACAATAAAACTGAATAGACACCTGCGGGAGCGGCGGTCCGAACGTTTCCAGACCTCACGACCCACCTGGATGTTACCCAAGATCCCCCCAGCTCATTCTTCTTTTCCGGCTCCCTCTTCTACGGTCGCCTCTGAAGGTGAACCCATGCATCTGGGTCTGGTCCGGTCTCCACTTACTCCCGTAGAAAAGCAATGCTGGCGACAAGCCAATCTGTGCCTATACTGTGGAGCAGCTGGCCACTACTTGCGCGATTGCCTTGTGAGACCCAGTAAGTCACACCAACAGGATACCATGAACTTGCAAGTCGCTGGTCTTTCTCTGTCTCACTTTGTCCTCCCTGTCTTCCTAGAAGGTGGCAGAAGAGGAGATCCGGCTGCTGGCCATCATTGATTCGGGGGCATGCAGTTGCTTCCTGGATTTGTCTCTGGCCCAAAGACTAAGACAAATAAAGACAAATTACACAAACATGTCATACTTACCTCCACTGTGCAGCTCATTTTGCACAGAGTGGCCCGATCCTCGCGGTTCCTCCTCGCATCAGATAACCCCCTAGGACAGTGATGGCAAACCTTGGCACCCCAGATGTTTTGGAACTACATTTTCCATGATGCTCATGCACTCTGCAGTGTAGTTGAGCATCATGGGAAATGTAGTTACAAAACATCTGGGGTGCCAAGGTTCGCCATCACTGCCCTAGGAGAAGCGCTCTCCCAGGGGGGGTTACCTTGCGGGCGCGCTACTGAGTCCAGCATTTGCGTCCATAGACACGAATGCCGGGCTCACGGCGCCAGCGTCAATGGATTTGTGATAAGGTCAGGGATTTAATTTTGAGTTCTCACTTAATATGATGCCTACATGTAAATCTGTTATGAATGTAACTTTTTGGCTGTTGAACTCAATTGAAGCTGCTTTTGTTTTCTTGTAACTGTATTGCCATGGTGTTGAAGCTTGTGTTCGTAGCCCAGGTGACTCCTGTTGTTGTTTACCCTTGCCCTTTGTGGGGGGGCTGTGCTGATGCTATTGTTTGTATAATTGCCTATAAAAGGCCTTTGAAAGAAGTAAAGAGCAGCAGTCCATTATGCTCAGAACTTTGATACAGACATACCTGACTCTGTGTCTTAATTCCTATAAGAAGCAATAATTTGACAAAGCAATATAAACTATAAGCAACTTATTTAAAAGTTGAACCTAACATTTTGGCGCCCGAACAGGGACCCACCAAGTTGCTACAAGAGGTGGCTGAGCTACGCTGACGGAACGAAAGGACAGGCATTCCGGGAACCACAGATCAAAAAACCTGCGCAGGTAAGAAAAAGCTTTATTTTTCTTATATTCTGTGCTCCCCTGATTTGTGCCTATCCGTTCTGTCAGTTACGGTTCTCCTGGTTTTAAAACACCAGCCTCTGTAGTGGTGAGTCTAGAATTACTGCATATTTTAGTTTATATTGCTGGAATTATTTGTTTGTTTGTTATCTGTGTTTGTCTTGTCTGTCTTGTTGAGAAAGTGAATGAGCCTTGTCAAGGATGGTATGAGTTAGAAGGGGATTGCCGAACTAAGCAACGGAATGCGCCTTACCTCACATGATTGGGAACCTGAGGGCTTGTGAGCTTGGGGGTCTGACGCTTATGCTTAACCTCACATCTAACTCATAAACCATAGACGGGTTGAGAGTATAAGCCCTGTCTGCTCCATAAAGCAGGGATAAGAGTGTATGAGAGGGATTCCCAGATACGGGGAGGGAATAAGGTCTCGACAAAAGTCCGGAGATCTAGTCGGATACCTGGCCACTTAAAGGAATGCTTGTATATGTTGTAGCCGCATTTTTTTGTATATGTTGTAGCCGCATTCTGGTTTGTTATTGGGCTAGCATATAAAGTAATTATTTGTTATTGGGCTAGCATATAAAGTAATTCGGTTTCAGAAATCTCATTCCGGAAGAGGTTTCTAGTATTCTAGCACCCTAGGAGGAAGGCAACGAGGAACTAGTGTAACTTAGCTGGTTTGTTATTGGGCTAGCATATAAAGTAATTATTCATTCTTGTATATGTTGTAGCCGCATTATATTGTACACTAAGTGTCCCACACGCTACCTAGGCAGGACTGTTAGAATGGGCCAGAGGAACACAAAACCCCGTCAGGGAATTGTGGCGCACTATACGGTGCCACAGATAATTAAGAACATTTATGGGAAAACCGAAGCACAGGACTTAAAGGATGTCCTTCGTAAATTTAAGGTGAAAGGAGCAGCAGGCTTAGACCCGGATGTATGGAGTGAAATAAAAAGGGACAGACAAGGAGAGGTGTTAGAGAAGCAATGGATGCGTCAGGTTCAATGCTTAATTAAGGTTTCAAATAGAGCAAAAGAAGAGGGGTGGAAGTATAATCCAGACTGTGATGGTTGGGATATGAAAGACAGAAGAACAAAAAATGTTGAAATTTTAAATAATCTTAGTTCAACCATCCCACCCCCATATACTGACATAGAACGTAAACCACACAAGATATATCCTGTACTTAAGGGTAGAGAATGTTTTTTTTTTTTCAGGTTTGTGGAGTATAAGAATTTCATTCAGAAACTGTAGCCCCCGTACGCATTGATACATGCATTATAGTAAAGCCAGCTGTTTCTGTAGATTTGTGACACAGTTAATGAATACACATGAAGCAACCTGGCAGGATGGGGAGGATTTATGCAGACATAAAATGACTCTGACCCTGTTTAACCAGTTTATGACTGACCTGCAGACCGAGCTGAGGGGGATGGCAATACTGGAGACAGGACATGTCAGACATATAGACTCAAGGGCTCCTTTTATTGCTAGATTAGAAGCTTTCTGTCAGGCAAAACAACAAGAGGGGGGGTCAATATCACCCATGAAACAAATGCCAGGACAGACTGTATCAGAATTTTACTTATCTATGGAAAGTATGATGGCAGATGAGGGATTGGACTTGGCTCTGCCAGTCACGATCCGAGCCTTCAATAGACAGTTTATGGAAGGATTAATTCCACAGATAAGTGAAAGACTGAAAGCTTGCACACCACCCTTAATTTGTTGCGATTTTTGGCAGAAAAGGGTTGTAAGGTTAATAAGAAAAAGTTGCAGGTGTGTCAGGAAAAAGTTATCTTTTTGGGACATTGTATATCACAGGGTACGAGACATCTCACTGAGGAGAGGGTTCAAGTGATAAAGGGAATGTTACCCCCACGGAATTTCAAACAATTGCGTATGTTTTTAGGTATCGTGTCATATTGTAGACAGTGGATACCACATGCTAGCGCTTTGATGCAGCCATTATACGATTGTTTGAAAATTGTACCGTATGTGCTTACAGAAGTAGCTTATGAATCGTTTATCACTTTGAAAAAGTTGTTGATTTCTGCCCCGGCTATTGGTATACCAGATTACACCAAGATATTTAATCTGTACATTGCTGAGATCACTGGACATGCCACAGGTGTTCTGACACAGGCACATGTAAAACAAAGACCAATCGCTTACTTTTCAGCAGCATTAGATCCAGTATCTAGATGTTCACCGTCCTGTGTACGGGCGGTAGCTGCGGTGTCAATTATCATAGATAAGTCATCAGAGATTGTTCTAGACAATCCAGTTGTAGTGCATACCACACATGACATACATGCAATCTTGTCTCAGGTACAGCCTAAACACATTTCCATGGCTAGGCAATTAAGGTTACAGTGTACTTTACTCTTACCTCCAAATGTCACTTTTCAGCGCTGTACAACCTTAAATTTGGCTACCTTTTTGCCTCTTCAGTCACCAGATTTGGCAAGGGGGAATGATAATGATAGTGCTAATAGTACTAGTGAGAAAGGAAATTAGGTACCTGACACTCTTTTGTTTAAAGAAGTAAATGAACATGATTGTTTTCAGCTCATGGAACAGGAGACAATGGGATTCCCACATGTTACAGATACACCGATTTTAAATGCTGAGCACACTTTGTACATAGATGGCAGTAGGTTTGCTGATGACAAGGGTAAATATCACACAGGGTATGCCGTAGTGACGGATACACAGGTGATTTAAGCATAGCCCTTACCAGCCCACATGTCAGCACAAGAAGCAGAATTAAAAGCTTTAGAACAAGCCCTAGACTACTTAAAAGGACGAGAAGGGAATATTTACACTGACTCTGCCTACGCTTATGGTGTAGCGCACGATTATGGCCATATATGGAAGGCTAGAGGTTATCTGACAGCAGCAGGTACACCTGTAAAACATGGAGAAGGGATTAAGAGAGTCCTGAACAATCTTCAAAAGGTTAAACAAGTAGCCATCATGAAGATAGCGGCACACACGAGCGCAAAAACAATTGAGGCAAAAGGAAATGCATTTGCAGATTTGACTGCAAAACAGGCAGCTCTAGGGGAAGGAAGCCCTGAGACCTTAGCAGCGGTAGAGGTGAGTATCCCAGAACCAACATGGCAGCAGCTGAGTAAATTACAGGAGCAAGCAGGGGAGAGCGAGAAAGATAAGTGGGTCAGAATGGGAGCAGCACCAGACCTTGACAATGTATGGAGGGAAGGGGGCAAAATATGCCTGCCTGCCTCTCTGTACCCAGCAATGGCAGCGGCAGTTCACCTACCCACACACGTCAGTTCCAATTCCATGTATAGGATTGTGAACCAAGGATGGCTCGCCCCTGGATTCAGTAGTACTGCGAGAAACTACTGTGCAGCCTGCCAAATCTGTCTCCTGAATAACCCAGGACAGAGAGTAAAAACCCCACGAAAACACCAGGTCCAATACCCCTTCCAGAGACTGCAAATTGACTACATACAAATGCCCAAGAGCGGCCCCTTTGAGTTTGTCCTCGTGTGTATCGATTTATTTTCAGGTTGACCCGAAAGTTATCCAGTAAAATCAGCTACAGCTAAAGCCACAGCTAAGAAACTGATCACTGAGTTAATACCTAGGTTTGGTCTTCCTGAAACCATAGAATCAGATAGGGGAACACACTTTACAGGAGAAATCATGCAGAATGTGATGACCATGTTTGGGGTTCAACAAAGTTTTCACACCCCTTACCACCCACAGAGTTCGGGATCAGTGGAGAGAGTAAATGGGACAATAAAGTTAAAAATACAAAAAGCCATGCAAGAGTCAAACAAGCCATGGCCAGAATGCCTGCCTTTGGCTTTGTTCTCTATAAGATACACTCCAACAGGAAAGACAGGATCATCCCCATATGAGATACTTTTTGGGAATGCACCTAGATTAGGTTTATACTTTCCACAGAGTATGCAATTGCAATGTGATAGTTTGACTGCATATGTGATACAATTACAACAACGTCTAACTAAGATCCACAAAAGTGGGTATTCTTCTCTTCCAGACCCTAATTCAATAGCAGGTACACATACTCTGCTACCAGGGGATTATGTATATGTAAAGAAACACACCAGAAAGACATTGGAGCCAAGGTTTGAAGGTCCTTATCAAGTGCTTCTGACCACAGCCACTTCAGTAAAGCTGGAAGGAAAACCTACCTGGATACACGCATCACACTGCAAGAAACAACCCGAGAAAACAACATGATGAAATATCTACTTACATATTTTCTGTTGAAAATTGTTGTTTTACAAATATATGCATGGACTCCTGGTATTAATGTAATTGAGGTAGAGGAAACAGCAAACTTTCAATGGGTTATAGATGATCCTAAAGAGGCAAATGTATCAGGATATGAGATAAATAAGGATTACACTGTGGGTAATTATACTGTTGAAGGACATAGGCGACCGTTTCATGTAGATGTAGGTATAGCATGGATACAGGCAGACCCCCTCTCAGAAGTAACTGTAACTTTCCAGTGGAAAGATAATATGGGTTTCCCCTTTAACAATAGTAAGAACCATAGGTGTCATAAAATATCCCTTTCACAGACATGGAAACAAGCCCGGGAACGGGTAGTGGGACAAATGTACCAAATATTAACAGTCATGGCAGAAGGAGGGAATATAACCGAAGGGATGATTAATCTGACAGATATTACCGTTAATCAATCCAGTACTTTCCTCTGTGCATCTTGGTGGAGGGAAGAGAGAAATGATGGGTGGTATTGGAGTGCAGAGGCCTATGGATTTCACATACAAATGGAGGAAGAAGTAACGCCAATAATTGAATCTTCCATATTAACACCCGTACCAAACACTTGCATAAATGTATCAACATCACAACAGAATAACCTTGTATCCGCAATAGTTGACAAAGGTAGACTAGTACATCTTTCCTCACAGATACAACAGGATACTGCACCACATTGGTGGGATATATTTAGTGGAATGTCCTCTACAGCAACCAGTACCTTTCACTGGTTGTTAAGTCCAATGGTAATTATTATTCTAATATTAATATCACTTACAATCACGAATATATGTGTATACAGGAAAATAAATAGGAAAATTAGGAGAATAGACAGGGCATACCGATAAATGTGTATTGACATCACCCTACTCCTATAAAACTCCTCTTCTTGAATTTTAAGATGTTGGTAATACCTAGGGGGATGGGTTCTACCCCTCTGACAACTCGCGGTCAGGGAAAGGACTCTGGGGAAAAACTGACTAGAACTTATTCATGAGGACCCAGGGGGAAGGAGAGGATGATGTCAAAGGGGGAAATTGATAAGGTCAGGGATTTAATTTTGAGTTCTCACTTAATATGATGCCTACATGTAAATCTGTTATGAATGTAACTTTTTGGCTGTTGAACTCAATTGAAGCTGCTTTTGTTTTCTTGTAACTGTATTGCCATGGTGTTGAAGCTTGTGTTCGTAGCCCAGGTGACTCCTGTTGTTGTTTACCCTTGCCCTTTGTGGGGGGGCTGTGCTGATGCTATTGTTTGTATAATTGCCTATAAAAGGCCTTTGAAAGAAGTAAAGAGCAGCAGTCCATTATGCTCAGAACTTTGATACAGACATACCTGACTCTGTGTCTTAATTCCTGTAAGAAGCAATAATTTGACAAAGCAATATAAACTATAAGCAACTTATTTAAAAGTTGAACCTAACATTTGATTGACAGCAGCAGGAGCCAAAGGCTGCACTGCTATCAATCTAGCCAATCAAGAGTGGCGAGAGGGAGAGCGTGTCTCCGCCAACAGAAATTCGGGGCTTAGGTTAGTAAAATGGGGGGGCAGGGATGGTTTTCTGCCACCCTGGGGTGGGGCCCAATACAGTAGGAAGGGAGCTTACTGCAAAACATGTGAAAGGGCCGTTGTGGGATCGTAGTAAAGGGCCCCAGGATAGAGATATATATATAATTGCATTTTATAGTTGCCCCCCTACTTTTGTCCCTGTCCCCCCATGTGCCCCCCCTAAATATGAAAGCTGGAGACGCCACTGGTGATTACTCACTGATGTGAATACAGACCTTGATAGGTTTAAATATCTGGTAAGAGGATATTTTTGCCCTGTCTATCCTTTGGGGAGTACTGGGTGTTGCACCTTAAGGACTTTTGCCGGTTTTTGGACACTTTATTTTATCTATTTCATTTAATATATTTTCATTTTGGTAGACTTTTTTGCCTTCACATATCAATTGAGAAAGCATTTTATCCAAATGCTAGCCCAGGACCAAGAAGAATTCAATGTCCTCCCTCAGTGTTTTAGGGGTAAGTAGCAACCAGTCTTTCAACTGCGCTAGGATGTAGCATAGTAATAGTTACGGTAATTGACCCCCATTCAACCTATGTTTAATAAGCCTGCTACGTGTACATGTGGGCATTACCTCTTACGCATCTTGAAGCTCCAAGGGGCTGGGTTCAGTTGCAAGTTTTCCATGGCTTTTGTGGCCATCAAAGATAACTAATATTTCCATCCCTTCAGCAGTTTCTGTGCCTTGCTATAGGACCCATGCATTACCAATCTTGGGTCCTGCTTCCCGTCCTCTAGTCAGCACCTCATGTATTAGATGCCAGACCCTGTACTAGCCTCTTTGTCTTCTTGAAACATTCTCATGGTAAGATCCTTAGATGACCTCCTCTTGGGGTAACAATTGGCATGGGCTCTATCGAGCAACCTGAAGTGGTCCTCTAGATATTCCAGTAATGTGGATGGGTCCAGAACCTTTCAAGATTGTCACTGGAACCAACTCGCCTTGGGAATATCTGAATGGTCTTCCCTACAGCTCAGGACAAAATGCTTTTCCTCATTAATGACTTTATACACTGTGGTCTTAGATTCATGCTGTCTGGAGCAGGATTGATTTGCATTTCCACTTTTGTATGAGAGGCCTAGAAGCCTCATGTGAGGCAATTCCTTTGGCCTAGTTTCACCCCAGCCTTTACAGGCTTTTGTTCTTCGGGGGACAAGTTGACTCAGTCTTTGGATGGGTTTTTCCCCAATTGCAGAGGCTCAGGGGTCTGGCTTCAGAGCAAGGAAGACTTCACTTCCTGTTGTTTAAGGAATCCCCATGGCAGGACACCACAGACTGTCTGGGGAAGAGACCTGGACACCCTTGATTACAAGGTGCTTGGCTGCCTTTGGCGTCTTGTTTCCCAAAGTAACATTTATGCCCCGTACACACGGTCGGACTTTGTTCGGACATTCCGACAACAAAATCCTAGGATTTTTTCCGACGGATGTTGGCTCAAACTTGTCTTGCGTACACACGGTCACACAAAGTTGACGGAAAATCCGATCATTCTGAAGGCGGTGACGTAAAACACGTACGTCGGGACTATAAACGGGGCAGTGGCCAATAGCTTTCATCTCTTTATTTATTCTGAGCATGCGTGGGTGGCACTTTGTCCGTCGGATTTGTGTACACACGATCGGAATTTCCGACAACGGATTTTGTTGTCGGAAAATTTTATAGCCTGCTCTCAAACTTTGTGTGTCGGAAAATCCAATGGAAAATGTGTGATGGAGCCTACACACGGTCGGAATTTCCGACAACAAGGTCCTATCACACATTTTCCGTCGGAAAATCCGACCGTGTGTACGGGGCATTAGAAGTTATGGGCGGTTTGACTGTTCCTGAAATATAAGACCTCCTTAGTAGAAGGGAATACAATCCAGATTCAAGCAGACAATGCCATGAAGATGGCGTACATGAATTTTCAGGTAAATCCAGAGTTTTGCTGTAGCAAAAGATAGATTGGTATCCTTGGAAACGTCAGGCTCCAGACTTGTCAGGCATGAGCATTCCAGGTATACACAGTGGCAGGCAGACTGCATCAGACAGCAGTGTCAAAACCTGTGAGAGTGATTCTTACTCCTAAAGCTATTCCTGTTGGTGTGTCCTAGGTAGGCAACTTTAGTAAACAGTTGCTTCGAGGGGTCTACCAGATCTGGATTATCTGTTCCAAAGGAATGTTTTTTTTGCCATCCAAGTTCCAGCTGCCTTTGACAGCTCGATGATTAAAGCTCAAGTTCTAATTGACAGGGCATTGTGGAGTCTAGGACTCCCTTGATGCTAAGCTGTGAGGTCTACTTCTTCTTGGTAAATCTATTGCTGACATGTGATGCATGCTTATCTTGGTGTAAGCCTCAGGATTTTCTCCCCAGGAGTTTCTTTGTTGGACAAGTCCTCTCCTACAGTTAGGCTTAAATCAGCTTTTGGCTCCTAATGTTTCTGCTCATTTGACTTCATGGGATCTGAAGTAGTTCACTTGTAGTCTTTGCTTGGTGAGGAGACTGTTCGTACTGGTGACCTTGTCTAGCATTAAACCCTTCATGGGTTTTGCAGTAGACAAGGTTGTTGGGACCCAGTTCTCCATATTGCTTGGGGTACCGACTATGTGTCTCCAAATAGGACATTCTTATTCAGTTCTTTGGTCTGTCTCCAGTTCACCAAAAGGAATTTTTCGTCTCTTGGTAGGATGTGGTTGAGATGAATGTGCACCATGCACATTGGCTCCATAACTGTTCTCCAGTTAATTCTCAGTACCCTGTGACAATGCACACCTTCACAGTAACTTGCATTTTGAAGGGACACGCTGAGCCAATGTCCACATCCACCTGTCCAGCATTTTCCACTACTACTCCCAAGTAGCAGTTTGGGCCCCGCCATGGACTCTGCATGGACTGCACATGTGCACTCAACTCTTGAACCATCCATACCTCTGTACAGGATGGGAACTTCTGCGGGGCAATCTGCTCCTGTTGCTAAGAAAGACAGACCGCTGGCACATTGAGTGACAACAACATCTCCCTTGCTTCTAGAGGCTGTGCCACCTAAAACAGGTACACACTATCGACAGGCTGCTGTAAAACGTCCGTTACCCTAAGTAACAACATGTGTCTTTACATTATTCCATTCCACGCTGACTTCTCGGTACCCCAATGTGATAAGATCCACTTGTTAACTGTATGTGTGCTGGTTACTTGCATTGCAGCTCTTTAATAACTTCATACCTGGCAAGAACAATATTTCAATACTTTTCTTGGCAAAATGCAGAAATAGACATTTCACAGTCTAACAGGCAAGGCATGATAGTTTTCTATTTCCCTGACTATAGCTACAGGCTTATGTGCTACCCTGGCATACCTGAAAAAGTGTAGTCCAGCAATCATAGTCCTTCAGAGGCATATCTCCAGCACTGGTGTCTTCAGGGTGAACTCCAAGTTAAAAGTCCCTATTACAGGCCACAACAGGTGACATTCTCATACTCCTATGGGTCTCTTCACCCATCTCCATCCCTTATGGGTGTCGCATCCCAAAATTACACTCAAACTCCTTGGTTTCTTTTCATTTAGAATAAGCTGCATAATGTAACATGCCTTAACACTTGAAAACACATGATTTGTGGTACAGTTATGGTAATGAGTCTTATGGTAGATGGAAAATGGTATGGTATGGTAGAGATTACTGCCATAAATAACCTGCAGTATGTGCCCATTAGAGGTATAGAGAATGCAAGGAACCCAGTGTGGCTGGAAAATGAAGATCATGTTCAACAAAACCATCCATTGCTCAGCTACTACAGTTACCCACCATTATTTACCATGGCAATGCAGGCAGGTAAAAATGCCAGCTCAATTCTTCTGAATCCCATAAAATTTAACCATGAGCAGCTTGAATAGCCTTAATAGCAAATACAATTACACTCTGCAGCCTCGACGGAAGGGGGATGGTTAAAAATGTTGAGAACTTTTGAGAGCTTTGTTCTCTGAAAGAATGTCATCTCTGCTTCTGATCTGTAAATTAAGAAAATTCCATTGTTAAAGACAAATACTGACAGGATCTTTCAGAATGTCATTATTATTGTTGCCATTAATTACAACCATGGAATTTAAGGTGGAAATCTAAATATTTTTAGGACAAGGGGAGAGAGAGCTATTAGCCTATTGTAAACAGATACGTTTCGATTTTATTATTCGGCACGTAATTGGTGAAAAAAGCAATCAAATCAGAATGTTATCGTATAGGCATAACTTCCTTTCTGATTGATTTAGAATCAGTTTAGATCAGATTAGATCAAACTGAGTCAAATTTTCCAGGGCAGAAATGATCAATTATTTTGCATCGATGACAGCATTGAGATAATTTGTTTATGAATACAATCATATTTTGATCGATTCAATTATGAGATTACTTGGTGGAAACAGATGCGATCAATAATTTATGATTGTAAGTTACAATTGTATCTCTAGTATTGAAGGAAATCCATGTCCCTCTATGTGGCATATCGATCAACTGGATTGTCGACTATAGATCAATTCCTGTCGTAAGCATGTATGGTCACCATTAGACCCTCTGTCAGCTGTTATTGCTGCTTGGGTTCCCAGTTAGTTGATTCAGTTTTCTTCCGGTTCTGGTGACCTCAAAGGAAGTGAGGGGAAATCACAACAACAGAAATACAGCAACAATAAACTGAAATAAGATCTAACCCTTCATCACTCTAAACTAAGCATTTTCACTTTAAATAAAACAATATACTATCCATTAACACTTGTATGCAGAAAAAAACAATCTACAGTATTTGTACTTGATTCTTTCCTCATAAGCAAAATAACTGACATTTTTAAAATTATAGCATGCTAATAGGAGGAGAGAGAAGAGTGACAAGGAGTTAAGCTCATCTGTTAGGTGACTCTTGTTTTACTGTTCAGTTACAGGTTACTAAACTGCAGCATAGAACAATAAGGTATTCTCCCTTGCCAGACACTGGACTGTTTAACTGGGGGAGTCCATATCAGGCCCTTTGGGTCTGGTATGGATATCAAGGGAAACTCCATGCCAAAATTAAAAAAATGGCGTGGACACCCCCCCAAAGCACCTTGTCCCCATGTTGATGGGGACAAGGGCCTCCTCCCCACAACCCTTGCCCGATAAGCCCCCCACCCATAGACCCCCATAACCACCGGGCAAGGGTTGTGGGGATGAGGCCCTTGTCCCCATCAACATGGGGACGAGGTGCTTTGGGGGACCCCAAAGCACCCTCCCCATGCTGAGGGCAAGCGGCCTGGTGTGGTTCAGGAGGGGAACCGCTTGCTCGTCCCCCCTTTCCTGGCCTGCCATGGCTGCTTGCTTGCATAAGGGTCTGGTATGGATTTTGGGGGGACCCCCACGCCATTATTTCTTAAAATTTTGGCATGGGATTCCCCTTAAAATCCATACCTGACCTGAAGGGCCTGGTATGGAATTTGGGGGGGGGGACTCCACACTGTTTTTTTTTTTTACATTTTCCCTTAAAATCTTCTTCTTTTTTTTTAAAGTTCCCCTTAAAATTTATACCAGACCTGGTATGGATGGGGGGGGGGGTAACCCATGCCGTTTTTTTCTTAATTCTGTCATAGGGTTCCCCTTAACCACTTCAATACACTATATTATATAATGTACACTGCACTATATACACTGCACTGTATTATATATACTGTAACTACACTGACTGCACCATATACTCTGAACTGCAGTATATATACACTATACGGAATGCACTATGTACTCTGAACTGCAGTATATATAATATACGGACTTCACTAAGTACTCTGCAGAAAAATTGGGCCTTAGGTGTTGGTGGTGCCAGAACACTGTAACTCCTCTTCACAGTTACTCTTGTTGGGTGCAGGAACGGGCCCTGCTGTTAAATATTATTTCAAAAATTGTAATTACATGCCCCAGTCAAACAGGTGCAGAAAAGTTGGACCTTTGGTTTTGGTGGTGCCAGAACACTGTAACCCCTCACAGTTACTCTTGTTGGGTGCAGGAACGGGCCCTACTGTTAAATATTATTTCAAAAATTGTAATTACATGCCCCTGTTAAACAGGGGCAGAAATATTGGGCCTTGGGTGTTGGTGGTGCCCTAAACCTTAAATATTGTTGGAAGCTAGCATCATCAACATTCGGAAAGAATAGGATAGGCAGCATGGGCAGTCTTCAAGGGATCCCAGAGCCATAGCAAATTCAATCAGTTACATCAGCATCAGGGGCTTGATAGCTGCTGATCCAGGACTGATTCATTTTTATAAATGTGAGCCTATCAACGGAGTCTGTGGACAGGCAAACTCTTTGATCGGTTACAAACCCTCCAGCAGCACTGAATGTGCGTTCAGAAAGCATGCTGGATGCAGGAGAGGCCAGTAGCTCGATTGCATATTGAAAAAGTTCTGGCCAGTGGTCCATCCTCAAGACCCAGTAACCCAGTAAATGCTCTACTGGAAAGGTCTTCAAGTCTGCTCTTGTCCCTAGATATTCCTGGATCATATAATGCAGACGCTGGCGATGGTTGCTTGAACCTATCAGACCTTGGCGCTGAGGACTGAAAAATTGTTTAAAGGCATCGGTCAGCCAGCCACTTTCTCCACCGCTCTTCCTCTGACTGAACAAAGCCTCAGAAACACGTTGTCCAGCACCAGGAAATGGTAACCTCTCAGGGTCTGGAAATGCATTGCACAAACTTTTCTTCAAGGCCTCCTGAAGATCCTCTGCTCCCTCTGCGAAGGCAGGATGAGTTCTGCAACTTTACCCTTGTAACATGGATCAAGAAGGGTTGCCAGCCAGTAACAATCCCTCTCCTTGATACCACAAATCCTAGGGTCCTTTCGCAGGCTTTGCGGAATCAGGAGGCCATGCAGCATAAGTTTGCAGAGGCATTTGATTCTGAGTCCTCTGGGTCACTAAGGATGACATTACCGGAACTATCTCCTCCCAGCCACGTACAACTCCTTGGGTTTCTGGGGACTGAAAACCATCCCTTGAAGACTGCTGCGTGTTATCCTCTACATCCATGCTAACACAATCTTCCTCTCCTTCCTGTGTGTTTGGCGGCTCTGCAGGAATGGTATCTGCATAAACAAAAAGAGGGGAGAGACACCTGGGAGAGGGGGGAGCTGCCCACCTCAAAATCGTAAAACAGGAATTTACCCCCAACAGGTACCAGGGCTTTGGCGGCAGCAAACAACAATAAATGTTGTAGATATAAAAATAGCTTTATTTATTCATGGCACATCAGAGTAAAAACATGAACTGTATACATGGAACTATAAAATGGGCACAGAAGTGTACAACAGGCTATACATAAATAATATGTTACAAAAGCGCTTGGATGGTACTGACGCGTTTTGACCCCATCGGGTCTTCTTCAGAGGAAATGCATGCGCTGTAGGAGAATTTTTTTTTTTTTTTTTAAAAGAGTTTTTATTGCGCACATATCAAAATAAACAGACATTACAGTGGTTGGGATTACAATATCCAACAAGACATAAATAGAAATTACATGTCCATCACAGTATTATCACAGATATATATATCCGTCTTTTTTTTTTTATAGATTTCCATTTCCACTCTACTTCTGCAATATAGCTGTGCATTTTTTTTAAACAAAAAGAAAAAACACCAAAGAAGGGGGGAGAACCCCCCCCAAGAGAAAAAAAACAGAGGAAGAGAACCTCCCATAACAGTAAAACAGAACCCATTTCCCCCCTGAGATGTCCGCACTCGGTGTCTCCAGCACTAGTCAAGAAAAATCCCATGCTCTAAACTCCGCAAGAGAGAAAGGAAACCCACTCCCCCATCCCCCCTCCATTATGGAATTGAGAACATAAAAACAACAGCCCTTACTGTCCCCCATTCAATGACTCTCCCTCGTCCAGTGTGTTTTTCGAATCCACCCATCTAAACCAAACCTTCCTAAATTTCTTGGGAGCTCCCCTGGCTTCATATGTCATTTTGTACATCAGGACATCCGCATTAACTATTTTTATCCACATTCCCAATGTCAGCTGTTCTTCATAAATCCAGTGTCTGGCAATAAGTTTCCGCACCCCAAAGTATAGGATCCTAAGAAATAGCTTAGTATATGTATTCATCTCTTCCTGGTCAAAGACCCCCAGGAGACAACGTAAAGGTGAGCAAATGTTAGGTAAGGCGAATTTATCACAAATAAATTCAGTTACCTGCGACCACAGTGGCCTCACCTTCCTGCACTCCCAGACCATATGTATGAAAGTGCCATCCGTCTCCCTGCATTTATAACAGAGAGCTGTTTCTTTTCTTTGCATGTTGTATAGTCTAACAGGAGTATAATGTTGTTGATGGAGGTACCTAAACTGAATCATTTTGTCTGTGGATGAGATAACAGTCACCACATACGTATCTAGTACCTCCTGCCACTGCTCCTCCGACAACTCCGGGACAGCCTCTACCCATCGCTGCTTAGCTCTAGCTGTTATTATCTTTATTCCTGGTCCCACCGCCCCGTAATATCTAGAGATTCGCCCAGATGGTTCGGGATCTATCAAAGCCTTCTCCAAATCTGTATTCTGGACCAAAATTGTATCCCCTCCAAACTGCACTCTCGCTGCATGTGTCAACTGCATATACCGATACGACCATAT
The DNA here is from genome assembly GCF_042186555.1 of Aquarana catesbeiana. Classification (NCBI taxonomy): domain Eukaryota; kingdom Metazoa; phylum Chordata; class Amphibia; order Anura; family Ranidae; genus Aquarana; species Aquarana catesbeiana. The sequence continues at coordinate 252,357,793 of NC_133329.1, forward strand.
CTTGGGTACATTAAACTGGGCCCATCAAAGGTGGCCAGTCGATCATTCTGACAAATCTGATGTAGGTACTTGATACCATATTGCGCCCAGGTCTTTTGCCCATCTGGTTATTTCAAAAATTCCCCCAGTGACCCATTGTACCATAGCGGACTATTCGGGGACAGTGCCAGTGGAGTATCCTTTCGCCATTGGGAACACAGGTGAAATACTTTCCCAGGAAGTGCCAGGACCGACCCCATCTTCTTCCCCGGAATCCCCTTTCTGTACAGTATATTCTGGAGGGTTTCCTGAGAGGTAGCCAATGCCGCCTCAAACAAGGTAGTGGCATTGGGTTCCTGTGGGAAAAGTCGCCAGTGCAAGAAAACTAATTGGGAAGCCATAAAATAGGAGCGCAGATCTGGAAGTGCCAACCCTCCCATTGCGACCGGCAGTTTTAGTATTGCCAGTGACACTCTAGGAGCCCTGGCCCCCCAGAGTAGCCCCACAACAACTGAGTCAATATGTTTAAATATTTGTAACGGCACAAAAACAGGGGAGTTCGAGAGAATGTAAAGAAACTTGGGCAGGAAAATCATTTTAAATAGATTTATCCTGCCCAACAAACTAAGCGGCAGGTTCCTCCACCTCTGTACCTTCTCTCGAAAATTTCCCACAATGGGGGAGAGGTTATTGTCCAGATATTTAGAGATGGGAAGCTGGACCTCAACCCCCAAGTACCTGAAAGAGGTAGATAATGGGATAGGACAATCTGAGGGAACAACCACTTCTTTATCAATAGGGAATAGAGAGGATTTCTTCCAATTTATTCGGAAACCAGAGTAATCCCCGAAGTCCTGTATCAATTGAAAGGCTGTAGAGAGTGAGGGTCCTGGGTCCTGTAAGTATAGCAGCATGTCATCTGCATACAGTGACACTCTCTCCTCAAATTCCCCAATCCTCAGGCCAGTTACAGTCGTAGTAGATCTTAATTTAACTGCCAGAGGCTCAATCGCCAGGGCAAATAGGAGGGGTGAAAGAGGACACCCCTGCCTAGTGCCCCGGAATATTGGGAAAGGATCCGAGATAATGCCATTGATCCTCAGTCTAATCAAGGGATCTGTATACAGGAGCCATACCCATGAAATAAAAATAGGGCCAAAGCCAAATGACTCCAAGTGGTGAAACAAATAAGACCACTCCACGGAGTCAAAGGCTTTTTTAGTGTCTAAAGAAGCCATCATTCTAGTCCCAGAGTTGTCGTGAGTCGCCTGGAGGTTTAAGAAGAGTCTTCTAATATTCATTTTTGCGCAGCGACCTTGTATAAATTCTGTTTGATCCGCGTCAACTAGCTTCGTGATGACTGTTTGTAATCTACTTGCAAGAACTTTGGCCAGAATTTTTGTGTCAACATTCATCAACGAAATTGGCCGGTAGGAGTCACATTCTCGGGGGTCCTTTCCCCCTTTGGGGATCAGGACCACCAAGGCCTCTCGCATTGACGGAGGTAATCTACCATCCGACTTCGCCGCATCAAACACCTTTAGTAAACGAGGGGCTAATCCATACCTGAAAGTGTAATACCACTCAGACGGGAGACTGTCCAAACCAGGGGATTTCCTTGGCGGGAAGGAGGCAATTGCCTTCTCCACCTCCTCAACCGTAATATCAGTTTCCAGTGTTTTGCTATCTTCCATGGTCAGCTTAGGGAGATCAATGTCATTTATATAAGTCAGTAAATCCTCTGTCCCCAGAGGAGTACAAGATTTGTATAATTCAGTATAGAATTGGACAAAGGTTTTTAAAATGTCGGCCGAATCACATATGTCCAGCCTGCAATTATCATAAATTGACTTAATATATACCGGCTCATACTCCGGTAGCCTGCCATTCTTGTCGCCAAATTCAAATAGACGCCTGCGTTGAGCCAGGCAAAGTTTTGTGGTACATTCCGTAAGGAGCGTCTTGTACTCCCTGGTTCTCATGCGTGAAGTCAGCAACCTCTCACTAGTGGGGTCCCTAATATATTCCGCCTCCGCTGAGGTCACCTCAGTTTCCTTACTCTGTATGGTGGAGGCTAATTGCTTCTTAAACCCGTGGACCTCCGCTATAAACACTCCCCTTAGTGTGGCCTTAAAAGCCTCCCACTGAAGAGGAGGAGTTCCGAAATTACCATTTTCTACCCAGAACTGTTTAATGGCCTCCGTGCACTTAATTATTATATACTCCTCCTGAAGCCAACTCGCTTCCATCCTCCAGAGGCGTATACCCGGTTTCGGTCCTAGATTAAGTTCCAATAACATCGGAGAGTGGTCAGATATTGCTCTGGGTAGATAGGAGACCTTGTTGACCATACTGATTCCCTCCCCTTCCGACAGGATAGTGTCTATTCTGGAAAGAGTCTTGTGTGATTCCGAATAGCAGGAATACTCCCTCACATCAGGATGATGAAACCGCCAGACATCTTTCAGCCCATGAGTAGACATCCACCCTGCAAGGGGGGTTGGAGTATCAGCTTTGCCCCCCAACCTATCCAAAGTCGGTACAGCCACAGAATTGAAATCCCCCAAGAGAAATATTTTCCCCTCTGCCACCTCATAAGTAGCCTGCATCATGTCATCTAAATGAACTACCGAAAAGGGAGGAGGAACATAAACATTTACAATTGTTAGTAATGTATTCATCACCTTTAGCACCAGAATAACATACCTCCCCTTAATATCAGTGCGAACAGCCTGTATAGTTATGGGGAGAGCTGGAGAATTTTTTATACATGAAACAACACTAACAATATGGTTACATATAGTTGTAACAAGAAGATACAATTGTACGTGATAAGGATTTTTAGACATAATTACCAAGAATATACGTATAGCTGTGTCCTTTGGTTTTGCAATTCTGTGAGAAGCCTCCACCATCAGGTCCAACCATCAGAACCCCCCGATCAGTAACCGTAAACCCCCAAACACATAGAGGGGGAAGGCATGAGCAGCACCTGTGCGACTTACGATGGTCTACACCTGGGATTAACCCCCACAGTTGATAGGGGGCGCGTGGACTAGCAGCGCCTGCGATCCAAACATCAAACAACAACATCAGTGAGAACACACCTGAGGAATTCCCAATAATTTTTCTTATTTTTTTTAAAAAAAGGTTATAAAGTTATATAGATCAACAAATGAGGGGTTGTTGAAATAAACTTTTTACTTTTTAAGTAATTATGGAATTCATCAGTAAGTTAATAGATCTAAGTTGTATCAGAATGAGAGTCTATCTAGATCTTAATTTTTGACAGACATATAGGCATTTACGTTTAAGAGGAGGATGAAAACATATATGTGTGTGTAAGAACGCATTGGGGTAAAAGAGGGAAGGATGAATGGGAGAAATAAAAAGGGGAGGGAGAGCAGGAGAAAGAAAGAGGAAAGGAGATGGGGAAACCCAGTGGAAAAGGAGGAGGGGGAGGGGGGGAAGGTCGAGGTAAGGTAGGAGGGGAAGGGGGGGGATGGGGGGCAGGGAAGGGAAGAGCAGGTAGCGGGGCCGAAAAAAAGGGGGGGGGAGGGGGAGGGGAAGGAGAAAAGGGGGATGAGAGGAGGGGGTTAGATGGGGAAATGGAGGGAAAAGGGGAGGGGGAAGGGAAAGGGGAAAGGGAAGATGGGGGAAAGAAGGGGGACAGGGGGGAAAAAAGGAAAAGGGCAAAGAAGATACAGGAAAAAGAAAAAAAGGGGAAAGAGAAAGAGAAATGAAAAAAATATTTATCTAGGCCTAGAATAAAACCAGAAAAAGGAGAAAGAAAAAGAAGGAATCAAGAATAGTCCAAAATGACAGAGAGGGGGGAAAAGTTGCATAAATGAAAAGATGCTGGGGGGAAAGGATGTGTGGGAAGTGCAGTGAGTGAAACAGTGACAAATAACTATTGGGAAGAAAAATATAAGGAGTAAAGTGTGGTAGGGAGGTGATAGGGAAAGGAGAAAACGGTTTGTAAAAATTAGACCGTGATATGTGAGAGGGAATTCAGTTTGGAATTTACCTTCAAATGCCAAACTGGTAACCGTGCACAATGTGCAAACAAACCATCTGGGATATTACTCCGGGGAGGATGGTGTGGCTGTGTGAGAGATTGTAAATATATTACAATGAAGCTAAAAGTGCAAAAAAGATAAATCCAATATACGGGGTGATAATAAATACCTAGGTTCTTGGAGCCTCTTATGGGAGTGATGTTTCCTGCTGGAGCTTCAGTGTCAAATGCTGATCCCCTATGGGGGACCTGCACTCTTTAAAAAGTGATGGTCTCTAATTCTTGATAGGTTGTTGATGCTGGATCACAGGTGCAGGCCGATCACCCCCACCCCACTCACCTATGCAGAGGTGGTGCTGAATATCAGCACTCCCGGTGTAGGTCACCCGGCATTCGGAAAAAGTGATTCCGGCTCTGCCGCCCCTCCGACGTAAAGCCGTGGCGTTGTGGTGTCATGCGCATGCACGCGCTCCGGATGCGCACTCAGGCACGGGAACGGCGCCCGGAGGGGTTCGGAATGACGCTGGCAGGAGGAGTGCACGTCCCTGAGGGTGGACCCTCTAGTGGTCGTGTATGTAAGCGCAGTTGTACTGCGCTTGTCTCCCCCTGCCAGGAAGAAGCCAGCACTGCAACCACCACCCCCCAATGGGACGGGGGCAGGGGCGGCCGAACGAGCGGATCAGGAGTGGACCTGGAAGAGAGATGGACATACAGGGCATATTTACTCAATGACAAGTTGATTTACAAGGCATTTAAGATATTCTATGCTGGCCCATGACCAGTAGGATCATTTTATTCATTACAACATCTGTAACCACATATTTTAGTTCATGCCATGATCAAAGAATGGAATTTGCTTTAAACACTGAGAGCTTATTGGCCCATGGTTAAAGAGTCCTTACGTTTATTAACGTGTTTTTTAAGTCTTTTTGTAATTGTGCATGGGTATCTGCATAAAGGGGGCCTTGTGAGGAAAGGAAGTCTTCCTCTTCCTCCCGCTGTTCTGCCTCAAGTACCCTGTCCATGATTCCATGAAGCGTGTGCTCCAGCAGGAAGACTAGAGGGACAGTGTCACTGATGCATGCATTGTCGCTGCTCACCATCCTTGTGGACTCCTCAAATGGTGACAGGACATTGCATACATCCTTGATCAGTAGCCACTGGCGTGGCGAAAAGAAGCCAAGCTCCCCTGACCCTGTTCTGGTGCCATACTCGCACAGGTACTCATTGATGGCCCTCTGTTGAGTGTGCAGCCGCTGCAGCATTGCCGATGTTGAGTTCCACCTGGTGGGCATGTCACAAATGAGGCGATTGATGGGCAGGTTGCATTCCCATTGAATGGAAGACTAGAGGGACAGTGTCACTGATGCATGCATTGTCGCTGCTCACCATCCTTGTGGACTCCTCAAATGGTGACAGGACATTGCATACATCCTTGATCAGTAGCCACTGGCGTGGCGAAAAGAAGCCAAGCTCCCCTGACCCTGTTCTGGTGCCATACTCGCACAGGTACTCATTGATGGCCCTCTGTTGAGTGTGCAGCCGCTGCAGCATTGCCGATGTTGAGTTCCACCTGGTGGGCATGTCACAAATGAGGCGATTGATGGGCAGGTTGCATTCCCATTGAATGTCAGCCAGCCGTGCACTGGCATTGTATGACCGGCGGAAATGACCACAGACTTTTCTGGCCTGTCTCAGGAGATCTTGTAAGCCTGGGTACCTGGTCAAGAAACGCACCACCAAATTCAGGATGTGTGACAAACATGGAACATGGGTCAAGTGTCCCTGTCGGCAGAGAAGGTTGGTGCTATTGTCGCATACAACCATTCCTGGCTCAAGCTGCCATGGCATCAACCACCTCTGAGCCTGTAGAGCTGACAGAATCTCAGTGTGGCTCCTGTCCCCTAGGCAGGCCAACTGAAGCACCGCATGGCATCTTTTAGCCTGACTAATTGCTTAGCCCCTTGAACTCTTACGGAGCACTGCTGGTCCAGAGGACAATTCTGCAGAACAGGCCATAGAGGAAGAAGAGGAGGGGGTGGAGCAGAGAGCTGTGGCAGAATCACCACCAGCTTTTTGGAGGCGTGGTGGTGGAACAAGCACCAAAAACACTGAACACTGTCCTGCATCCTTCCCAGCTGCCAGCAGAGTTACCCACTGCGCCGTGAAGGAAAGGTAACTGCCCATGCCTGCTGGACCATGAGTCAGCGATAACATGAACTTTGCTGCTGACCACTGCCCTGTATTATATATTGTGTACACCACCTGAAGTGTATTAGAAACTGTACACACTGTATTATATACTGTGTACACCGCCTGCGGTGTATTAGAAACTGTACACCGGCTGCACTGTATTATATACTGTGTACACCGCCTGCACTGTGTTAGAAACTGTACGCTGGCTGAACTGTATTATATACTGTGTACACCATCTGGGGTGTATTAGAAACTGTACACACAGTATTATATACTGTGTACATTGCCTGCACTGCATTAGAAACTGTACACCATCTGCACTGTATTATATACTATGTAAACCACCTGAAGTGTATTAGAAACTGTATTATATACTGTGTACACCGCCTGCATTGTATTAGAAACTGTACCCCGGCTACACTGTATTATATACTATATACACAACCATGAAGTGTATTAGAAACCCCCACGCCAAAATTTAACAAAAATGGCGTGGGGGAGAAGACCATTCAGAGCTATTTTACAATAAAGGAATTGTCAAAAACCGGCTATTGTCTTTTGTAACTGTAAATTCAGACAACGCCCATGCGATCCGATTCTGCTGCGGACCAAAAAAAGGATCCTGTGCGAGTTTGGTCCAAATGCGATGCAAATTCAACCATACAATCTGTATGGCTGAGTTTACATTACACAGACATCGCATGTGATTTGCTGTACGGGACAAATCACATCCGATGTCGGACAGCACAGCAGTGTGAACCGGCCCTAAGACCCCTTTCACACTTCTGCGACTCCTGCATCAATAGACCTCAAGATTACACTGCCATTGCTTTAAATCACATCAAATTTGCGACAAACAGCGCTGTACACACATTATACATTGCAGGACTTTCAGGTCGCACAAGTTTGAAAGGGGCCTTATGGACCTCAAGTTGTATGAAAAGTCGGCCAAGTGAGAAACAAACCTAATGAGATTAATTGACAACACCTTTGAATTAGGCATTCGTTGCACAAGTGCAAATGGGGCCTATGTAATCGTGCGGTATATGGACCTCAAGTCGCATCAAAGTCAAACCAAAGTAGTTCAGGGACGAATTTGACCCACTTGCAGGATGCACAAATGAGAATAGTGCCTAATTCAAAGGTATCACACCAAATTAGTACATGGACTACTTTGAAGTTGTTGCAACTTAAATTAGCACAGATATGAATGGTTATGATTGAGAATCATGGGGTACAACTTGTCATGCAACTCAAGGTTCAAATTTGCTGGAAAAGTCGCCCAACTGTGAAACAAGTCATATATATTTTAATAGAAAGGAGCTCTCATTTATATTTGCATAGTCCAATCTGTATTTCTACATATGGTATTTGAAGGTAAACTTAAGGGAGTTCGATAAAAAATGGTGTCCCTGGGATAGCAGAAGGTGAATTACAAAGACAAAGGCCCAGTTTGAGCCCTGGTTCACACTGACAGCGGGAGGAAATCATGCAAATTGAGCTGAACTCTCACGATTTCAGTCCTGCATGCCTAAGACCCCTTTCACACTTCTGCGACTCCTGCATCAATAGACCTCAAGATTACACTGCCATTGCTTTAAATCACATCAAATTTGCGACAAACAGCGCTGTACACACATTATACATCGCAGGACTTTCAGGTCGCACAAGTTTGAAAGGGGCCTTATGGACCTCAAGTTGTATGAAAAGTCGGCCAAGTGTGAAACAAGGCATATAGAAAAATGCAGCGCATGTACAAAGGAACATAGGTCTTTATAATGGTGAAACAGTAAAGAAATCACTAATTAACCACAGGTGCCTTGAAACACAAACGTCCATAGATGGATGTGAATGTCCAACCGCACAGGAGGTGTAAGTACTCCAAGGGGTGGTGATGGTCTGATGGTTGTCAGAAAACACCTGGCATCATACAGCAACTTCCCAACCGAGAAACTGGGTCCCAATGGGTCATTCAGAGAAAGTGCAAAAAAGCCTCTTACCAGATCCTGTGGATTCCCATGTCAGCGACAGGGAATCGCATGCGCAGTTTGTCACAAATGACGTGGAATGGGAGCTCAGGAATCGCCAATCCCTTGGATTGTGGTCTGTATGGATCTCGGCCGGCAACCGGATGGGTCCTCACAAAGAACCGTCCTCACACCGAACCGTCCCAGCGTGCATCAGAAGTTTCACAAACGGTCCCCCGAAAGGAGCAGTTGGAGGGACTGGATCTCATGCGGTAAATGTGGAAACAAAAAGAATGTGCCTCCACATGGTGCAGATAAAAAAAGGGTGTTTTTATTGACACAAACGACCATACACAAATAGAGGCGTGATCACGGTGGATAAAAACAAATGGGCAACAAGGAGAGTGGTGTATGTAACCGGCTATTGTCTTTTGTAACTGTAAATTCAGACAACGCCCATGCGATCCGATTCTGCTGCGGACCAAAAAAAGGATCCTGTGCGAGTTTGGTCCAAATGCGATGCAAATTCAACCATACAATCTGTATGGCTGAGTTTACATTACACAGACATCGCATGTGATTTGCTGTACGGGACAAATCACATCCGATGTCGGACAGCACAGCAGTGTGAACCGGCCCTAAGACCCCTTTCACACTTCTGCGACTCCTGCATCAATAGACCTCAAGATTACACTGCCATTGCTTTAAATCACATCAAATTTGCGACAAACAGCGCTGTACACACATTATACATTGCAGGACTTTCAGGTCGCACAAGTTTGAAAGGGGCCTTATGGACCTCAAGTTGTATGAAAAGTCGGCCAAGTGAGAAACAAACCTAATGAGATTAATTGACAACACCTTTGAATTAGGCATTCGTTGCACAAGTGCAAATGGGGCCTATGTAATCGTGCGGTATATGGACCTCAAGTCGCATCAAAGTCAAACCAAAGTAGTTCAGGGACAAATTTGACCCACTTGCAGGATGCACAAATGAGAATAGTGCCTAATTCAAAGGTATCACACCAAATTAGTACATGGACTACTTTGAAGTTGTTGCAACTTAAATTAGCACAGATATGAATGGTTATGATTGAGAATCATGGGGTACAACTTGTCATGCAACTCAAGGTTCAAATTTGCTGGAAAAGTCGCCCAACTGTGAAACAAGTCATATATATTTTAATAGAAAGGAGCTCTCATTTATATTTGCATAGTCCAATCTGTATTTCTACATATGGTATTTGAAGGTAAACTTAAGGGAGTTCGATAAAAAATGGTGTCCCTGGGATAGCAGAAGGTGAATTACAAAGACAAAGGCCCAGTTTGAGCCCTGGTTCACACTGACAGCGGGAGGAAATCATGCAAATTGAGCTGAACTCTCACGATTTCAGTCCTGCATGTCAGTCCCGACTGCGGGGGGAATTTCAAAGCCATCTGTGCAGGTTTCTGCACTGTCAATAAAAATCCCCCCCCGAAGTCCCCAAAAAGTAGTACAGAAACTACTTTTGGAAATTGCAGTGCCACACCAATTAATATGGTACAGTTGCGGCCAATTTGACATGTCAAATTGCATGTCAAATTGCACCAATGTGAACCAGGGCTGACACATACAACACTGCCTATCCATTAGCTAAATTCATTACCTGCAATTCTCCACCTTTATCATTTACTTGCAGGTGTGCTGAAGAGATTAGTTTTTTTGGTGCACAAATACATATAGAAATTATGAGATATAAAAGAAATATATTGCACTTCCCCAAAACCACCACCCCCAAAACTAATTAAAAAGAAATGAGAAAAAAACACACACCAAACTAGCTCAATAATGTACTTTTATTTTGCCAGCAGAAACAAAATTATGTACAGTACATTCATTTACTAGCTTAAAAAAAAAATTCTACAGAAGACATGGTGCTACATTTAGCAAAACAGTTAGCAATTGGGTTTTAAGGGCCCTGCTCATAGGAGCTTACAATCTAAAATTTGTCTAAACCTTAGAGTGGACACAGCTTTATTTTCAGTGTATAACGGGTAACATTTCATACTACAACTCACCCACCAGCCCACATCATTTTTATCTGCAAGATTATAGAAACATACTTAACAGTCATTCTTACAAAGCATTCCAACATATTAAAAAAGGCATATATTCAAAATATAACACCCACCACCACCCACAATCCACATACATACATAGGTGACCATGTTCTGCTGGAAGCTGCATTTCTGTGTACATGATTAAGCAATGAGATCAAAGAGTAGAAGGTCAGCAGATTCTCCCAAACCATGTTTGTATGGTCAGACAGGAACAATACACACACAACATTGACAGCATAGCCACATAAATCCACTTTTGATGGAAAAAATTCACAAGAATTTCAGCAAACAAACAGCCCTAGTTGGGCGTTTGTTATTATGCACAATTATATTCCTTTTCCCCACAAATCACAGCAAAAAACTGTCCTTCTCAGGCCAAATGAACCCCCCCCCCCCACTGCAGCCCTTTATATAAGATAGGTTGTATTGTTAGCACACTGACACACGCCCAATAGAAGTACACGCCCACCAGTATCTTTCAATCTGTCTCTTCATGTATGTAAGTGATTGCACCTGATGGGAAGGAACACATAATACTATTTGCAACTGTGTTAGCCCTTGGCTATGTGCATCAAATATTCAACTACAGGACAAAGATCAAAGTCCATTTGCATGCACATAAACAAAGCAACAGTTTTCTAAGCATATGTACCTGTGCAGTGTAAATCCTACAATTGTAAATTTATTCAAACAAACTGGAAAGGGAAAATAGGTAACAAACCTTGGGACTTTTAAGGTGTTTGGTACGGAGATTGAAACTCACTAGTAGCATATAAAATCAACAATTTGTATTTATAAAGATAAAAAACACTAGAACAAGAATTCATCCATCTCAAAAATCACTTATTCTATACAGGCATATTTTAGCAAAGCACTACCACTCTCAACATGTTTCACTCGATAGAGCTTCCTCAGGAGATTCTGGTGTGACACTTTATATGCAAGGCTGCTTAAGGTCAATAGATAATATGGATGGAGAGATATAGGTTCCATATGTGCACAAAACATCCCATTGTTATGATATGGCTTCTTCAGTACTTGCAGAAAAAAACTATAGTAGTAGTTTTTCCTTTAAAGAAAATAAGGTGAATTGAATCAATTTCACACTTAAGATAGTTCTGCTGATGAGGATAGCTGGTCAGCAAACTTGTGATTGTTCAAAGAAGTTTATATCCAACGTAAACTCAATCTATATGTGGGAGAGGCAGCATCTCTCCTGGGTCTCGTTCATAACGCTATTTCCCTTACATTGGTTCACCTTGGAAGTGTCAGCTGTTTAACCAGTCTGGCTTACTCTGGGCTCTTCCCTGTGGTATCTATACAGATTGAGTTTACGTTGGATTTAAACTTCTTTGAACAAGTTATAGCGTCTACAAAATAGGGGATAGATTTATAGCATTTTTATTATTATTATTTTTTTTACTAGTAATGGCGGCAATCTGCGATTTTTATCGTGACTGCAACATTATGGCGGACAATTTTGACACATTTTTGGAACCATTGGCATTAATACAGCGATCGGTGCGATTAAAAATGCATTGATTACTGTAAAAATGTCACTGACAGTGAAGGGGTTAACACTAAGGGGTTAGCTGTGTTCCCTGCTACGTGATTCTAATTGAAGGGGGAGGGACTAACTACAGGAAGTGACAGATCGTGGTTCCTAGCTAATAGGAACACACGATCTGTCACTCCTCTCAGAACAGAACAGGGAAGTGTGTGTTTACACATACTCGTCCCTGTTCTGTGGCTCCTGGTCACGATCGCTCATGGCTGGCGGTCATCGCGACCGTCAGCCACAAGCATTGGCACCCCCGCTGTTCAGCAACATATCACCTCCTCACTGCCCATCTAATACCTCTGAAAAGCAATCCATGTGCAGCAGTTTTTTTACTGTAAGAGACTAAGGCTGCTTTCACACCGAGGCGTTGGGGGCGTCGGCGGCACTTGACGCCCCGAACGCCGCAGTGTGAAAGCAGCCTTAGTCTCTTACTGTAAAAAAGGGTTAAAACCACCCGCAAAGCACCACTGTAGCGGTGGTGCTGCCCATTGATTTCAACTCCGCTCCTACAGCGCTGCAAAGATGCTGCTTGCAGGACTTTTTTTACTGTCCTGCCACTGCACCGCTCCAGTGTGAAAGCACTCAGACTTTCACACTGGAGTGAGAGGAGAGGCTCTTTAAAGGTGCTATTTTTAGCGCTATAACGCCTTTAAAGCGCTTCAGTGTGAAAGCAGCCTGAGTGCCGGTTCACATTTTTGCGCTGTGAATTTGCAACAAATTCTGTGTAGATTCCACACCACATCCAATTGAAGTTTTCATGCTGCAGCTGCACACACTCCTGTCTAGCACCATGCTGTGTGTGCCCACATCAGGGGGGGTGGGGTTGCTAGCCTAGCTGGGCACAGCAGGGAATCTGGGATTGGTTAGATTACAGGGGTCTTCAGCACCCTGAGGTCCTGTGCTGTTCACTCTGAATCCTCCTGTGAGATATATAGTGACAGTGTGGGATGGGCACAGGCAGCACACTTCACTGGGAAGTTCATGCCCCCTGCCTTCCCTACCTCAGAGGTCATAGCTTCATTTGCTGGCAAAAACCTGAATTCTTGAATCCATTTTTTAGCACATGTGGCACCATATTTTATTCTTATTGTTTCCAGTACTATACATTTTTCATCCTGCACATCTAAAGGATAGAGCCTACATGGAGGAGAATGATTCATTTGATGGCATAAATGATATACAGTATGTTAAATCTAGTCAAAAGTAAAGATTACACTGATGTGATGGCAACTTTGGAAAAATTAAGTTGGGTGGTTTATTGATGCAGCTAAAAGCCCAACTACACCTCCATGGTAAATCTGATATTTCAAGGCAGGGTAGTGACTGGGGTCTGGGGAGTCCCAAGCTGCTGCCATGGAGAGTGGAGACCGTGGAGGCGGAGATGCCATCTGCCGAGCAGTGCCAACATTCAGATCTCGCAGACAGTGAAGGGGAGAGGAGAGACAGTGAGACACTTGTCTCTCCTGACAGCCAGCCCATCCCCGCAGGCAGAAGCAGCCGCCCGACCGATCCCCAAACAGGCAACCCCAGCACACCGCTGATCGTTGTCACACACTCACAGTGCAGAGACCACACAAGTCCTTCCACACCTCAGCTCTGTGAACCGACCCTGATGGGGCCTCAGGAGAAGGTGGGGCCCCTGGGCAGTGCCCATGGGTGCCCGCTCAGTAAGACGGCCCTGCTGCGATGCGGTTTTGGCTGGCAATTTGTCGGGGCAATGGCTGGTGTTGGTACTTCAATCATCACTGCACCATGGTTGATATGATGTCAGGATGATTGAAGAGCATTATTTCTATTATTACATTGTAATATAAAATTCAATCGTTCAATTCACCATAATGCAGAATCAGTGGGAGCCCTGAGTGTGTCACTTGTCATCATCGCCTGCCACCAGATGCAGCTTGTCATCTGCCATGTCACCTGCCACCAGATGCAGCTTGTCACATCAATTGCCACCAGATGCAGCTTGTCATTTGCCACCAGATGCAGCTTGTCACTTGACACCAGATGCAGCTTGTCATTTGCCACCAGATGCAGCTTGTCACTTGCCACGTCACCTGGCTTCAGATGCAGCTTATCACTTGCCACGTCACCTGCCACCAGATGCAGCTTGTCACATCACTTGCCACCAGATGCAGCTTGTCACTTGCCATGTCATTTGCCACCAGATGCAGCTTGTCACTTGCCATATCGCCTGCCACCGAATGCAGTTTGTCACATCGCCTGCCACCAGGCAACAGTGACAGCAGAGAGAGAGGCTTTTCTTTCCAGCTTTTTAGCACATGATGTGCATTGGCTGTGTCCCAGCACTGTGTGCTTAGCCTGTGTTTTTCTAAACTTTACTAGGGGAAGACATGGATCCTAGTCCCTACTTTGCAGAGACACAGGAAGTGCAGGATCACATATATATATACGTGAGCCTGTGTACAACCACCTGGAGGAATGCTGGGGATGCCACTTTTTAATGTGGTGTATAAGCCTGAAGTGATGCTGGGGATGCCACTTTTTAATGTGGTGTGTGAGCATTGAGGGATACTGGGAATGCCACTATTTAATTTTGTATGTGAGCCTGGAAGGATGCTTGGGATGCCACTATTTAATGTGGTGTGTGCACCTGGAGGGATGCTGGGGATGCCACTATTTGATGTGGTGTGTGAGCATGGAGGAATGCTGGGGATGCCACTATTTGATGTGGTGTGTGAGCATGGAGGGAGCTGGGGATGCCACTATTTAATTTGGTGTGTAATCCTGGAAGGATGCTGGGGATGCCACTATTTAATGTGGTGTGTCAGCCTGGAAGGATGCTGGGGATGCCATTATTTAATGCAGTGTGTGAGTCTGCATTCACACCTTCCTGGTGTTTTTGCAGCATTTTCAGGTGTTTTTAGACATATTATAGGTGCTTTTAGTTGTGTATTAGACTTCAGGCATTTGTTTCCTAGACTGAGCAAGGTAGGGAGAGCAGTTCTATAGGAGAAAAATTCTTCAGGAGTAAAAATAAGCCCAAAAAGCGCATATTGGGCATTAACAGGAGTTCCCACTGAGGTCTACGGGGCCAAAAATGACTGAATATATTAAAAAATAGACCATGTACTTTTTTTGAGTGTGGGGCCATGAAGTGTACAAGTGTGACCAGGGACAATTAAAAAGACTGAGTGTCCTGCATGCTGCACATAGTCAGGCGTAGGGGAAATGTTCAAAATTGCTAAAGTATTGATCAAGGCTAAATCTGGGGGGACACTGGGGATGTAATGTTTCATTTACAGCATGTGAGACATTTCATCCGCAGTAGGAGTGTGCACATCTGGAGGGACGCTGGTGATGCCGTATTTCATGTAGTATGTACGTCTAAAGGGACGCTGGTGATGCCGTATTTCATGTCGTATGTATGTCTAAAGGGGCGCTGGTGATGCAGATTTTATGTAGTATGTACGTCTAAAGGGATGCTGGTGATGCCGTATTTCATGCCGTATGTACGTCTAAAGGGACGCTGGTGGTGCCGATTTTATGTAGTATGTACGTCTAAAGGGACGCTGGTGATGCCATATTTCATGTAGTATGTACATCTAAAGGGACGCTGGTGATGCCATATTTCATGTCGTATGTACGTCTAAAGGGACGGCTGGTGATGCCGTATTTCATGTAATATGTGCGTCTAAACTCTAAAGGGGCGCGGGTGATGCCATATTTCATGTCGTATGTACGACTAAAGGGACGCTAATGCCGTATTTCATGCAGTATCTACGTCTAAAGGGACGCTGGTGATGCCGTATTTCATGTAATATGTGCGTCTAAACTCTAAAGGGACGCTGGTGATGCCATATTTCATGTAGATAGTATGTACATCTAAAGGAACGCTGGTGATGCCATATTTCATGTAGTATGCACGTCTAAAGGGACGGCTGGTGATGCCGTATTTCATGTAGTATGTACGTCTAAACTCTAAAGGGACGCTGGTGATGCCGTATTTCATGTAGTATGTACGTCTAAACTCTAAAGGGACGCTGGTGATGCCGTATTTCATGTAGTATGTACGTCTAAAGGGACGCTGGTGATGCCGATTTTATATTGCAGTGAAAAGGAAGATGAGAGGACCAACCCGGCTGACGTCACGATATGGGCGGTGCCGTTCACCTGCTCCCTGGCACTGCCTGTAGTTGTATTGGGTGGAGACTGCGTGCGATGAAACTGGTCCAACCAGTCAGGTGCCGCTGTGAGGTTCCAGGTATGACGGAGAGCTGTCCAGTCCAGTGCGGGAGATGGTGATCGCACACATGAATCAGCAGAGGGCTCTGTACGGAGACATACCGGCTTCATGGTGCGGCTGATCAGGGTGAGTGGATGGCGGTGGGATGGAGGGCGATGTGAGTGGATGAGGCGGCGCTGTGCGGACTTCTTGTAGTGTGAGGAGTCATGAGTTGTATGGAGATGTCCGCCCTCCGCACACTTCCGTACACACTGTGCGATCATCATAGGAGCACTGTGTCCTGACCGGTAATACATGGTTATGTGTCCTATGAGGGGACAGACTGTGACCGGTAATACATGGTTATGTGTCCTACGAGGGGACAGACTGTGACCTGTAATACATGGTTATGTGTCCTATGAGGGGACAGACTGTGACCGGTAATACATGGTTATGTGTCCTACGAGGGGACAGACTGTGACCTGTAATACATGGTTATGTGTCCTACCAGGGGACAGACTGTGACCGGTAATACATGGTTATGTGTCCTATGAGGGGACAGACTGTGACCGGTAATACATGGTTATGTGTCCTACCAGGGGACAGACTGTGACCGGTAATACATGGTTATGTGTCCTACCAGGGGACAGACTGTGACCGGTAATACATGGTTATGTGTCCTACCAGGGGACAGACTGTGACCGGTAATACATGGTTATGTGTCCTACCAGGGGACAGACTGTGACCGGTAATACATGGTTATGTGTCCTACCAGGGGACAGACTGTGACCGGTAATACATGGTTATGTGTCCTACCAGGGGACAGACTGACCGGTAATACATGGTTATGTGTCCTACCAGGGGACAGACTGTGACCGGTAATACATGGTTATGTGTCCTACCAGGGGACAGACTGTGACCGGTAATACATGGTTATGTGTCCTACCAGGGGACAGACTGTGACCGGTAATACATGGTTATGTGTCCTACCAGGGGACAGACTGTGACCGGTAATACATGGTTATGTGTCCTACCAGGGGACAGACTGTGACCTGTAATACATGGTTATGTGTCCTACGAGGGGACAGACTGTGACCTGTAATACATGGTTATGTGTCCTACCAGGGGACAGACTGTGACCGGTAATACATGGTTATGTGTCCTACCAGGGGACAGACTGTGACCGGTAATACATGGTTATGTGTCCTACCAGGGGACAGACTGTGACCGGTAATACATGGTTATGTGTCCTACCAGGGGACAGACTGTGACCGGTAATACATGGTTATGTGTCCTACCAGGGGACAGACTGTGACCGGTAATACATGGTTATGTGTCCTACCAGGGGACAGACTGTGACCGGTAATACATGGTTATGTGTCCTACCAGGGGACAGACTGTGACCGGTAATACATGGTTATGTGTCCTACCAGGGGACAGACTGTGACTGGTAATACATGGTTATGTGTCCTACCAGGGGACAGACTGTGACTGGTAATACAAGGTTATGTGTCATATAAGGCAGACTCCTCCACCAATCAGAATGGAGTCCTTTCACTGCCATCTAGTGTATTGGGGTGACCTCTATCAGGGGGCTCCTGCACACTCCATGCTGATGTGATCACAGAATGAATACATGAACATGCAGACATGATGGTGTCATCGGGCTACCGACACACCTAAATGTCCCAATAAAGGGACGTCATCAAATGTCCGGCAACGCATGTACGTTACCTTGGGGCCTTATTTATACTTGTACTGCCCTCTGAAGAGCAATCTACGTTTGGAACACTCTTCAGAGAGCATTTGACAGGCAGTGAGAAGGTATTGTATCGCCTCCTCAATGCCTCATTTAACCCCCTAAATGCCACATTACCACGTTGCAACCGCGTGCCAAACGCAATCCTGTCACTTGAATGGATTACGTTTGGCAGGTGGTAGTGCCCATGGAACATGACATGGGGTATAATTGTGGCTGTGAAGCAAAGCATTGTGGGTACAGCATGTGTATACTCTGGGCTGCTGCCTTTCCAGCTAGAAGAGGAGCTGTCAGGGGCAGTAAAAATGTGGCTTCACTGCAAAGTTTTACTGACAACCAAACAAGCCCTTATGCCCCGTACACACAGTCGGATGTTCCGATGGAAAATGTTCGATAGGAGCTTGTTGTCAGAAATTCCGACCGTGTGTGGGCTCCATCGGACGTTTTCCCATCTTATTTTCCGACAAACAAAATTTGAGATCTGGATCTCCAATTTTCAGACAACAAAATCCGTTGTCGTAAATTCCGATTGTGTGTACACAATTCCGACGCACAAAATTCCACGCATGCTCGGAATCAAGCAGAAGAGCCGCACTGGCTATTGAACTTCATTTTTCTCGGCTCGTCGTACGTGTTGTACATCACCGCGTTCTTGATGATTGGAATTTCCAACAAGATTTGTGTGACCGTGTGTATGCAAGACAAGTTTGAGCCAACATCCGTCCATGGAAAAAATCCAGTTTTGTTGTCGGAATGTCCGATCGTGTGTACGGGGCATTAGTGTTTTGGGGTGCCATTGGAAATGAATGTGTAGATGGGGTCCTGTGTATGATCTCTGCTGTCCCATCTGACATGTCTGTTCTCTTCTATATGAGGACTTTGTGAGATAATCGCAGACAATCCTATGATTTCCCTCCCTGAGTACACAGACTGGGAATACACACCAAGGTGCAGGATAGGCCCATGTCACCGACAAGACATGTGAATGTCATTATCAGTCTTCTCTCTGTCTCTGATCTTTTCCAGGCAGGACCCGAGTCTGCTCTATGAAATGATAATATTAGGTTTAGTCTATGCTTTCGTCTTTTTTGTTTACTTTTCTTTTAATGAATTCTATCTGCCTCCAGGTATACCAACAATCAGCTGCTTTTATTATTTTGTCCCTTGCTGAACCTTCTGCGATTTTGGTTGCTAAACACAATTTCTGTTGATGCAGACAGAGCTGAGATCGAGTGATATTTCAATTAAAACTTTCAAACAAATAAAGGGGAAAAAAAAACCACTTGTGTGCCACATCCGGTATACATTTGAATATTTATGGAGAAAAAAAATCTTAGAATATTTAAAACTTTAAAGCCCAACTTTTATCAGTTAGTTAAAATCTACCCTTGTATGCCGCCTCCCACACTGCAAGGGGTTAAATGCTCATTAACCACTTCCCACCCGGGACA
The DNA here is from genome assembly GCF_042186555.1 of Aquarana catesbeiana. Lineage (NCBI taxonomy): Eukaryota > Metazoa > Chordata > Amphibia > Anura > Ranidae > Aquarana > Aquarana catesbeiana. The sequence continues at coordinate 252,377,010 of NC_133329.1, forward strand.
ATTCTGGCACTTCACTCATGTAAAAATCATCATCAAAGTCTTTCAACGTTTTTGCAATAGCGTTTTTCTGCGATGGCTATATATATATTATGATCAAAAACGTTAAAACGCTGGTAGGCCACGTTTCTGAGTGTTTATCGACGTTTATGCACATTTAACGTTTTTTAATCGCTTGTCGACCAGCTCATGCCGATATACATCGGCAGATTAACGTACCTGTACGTTGCCCTTTAAGAAGCAGTTTGCAGGCGCGACCTCCGTGAGTGTGATTGCGGGTCCGTGGAGAGGAAGAACAGGGAAATGCTGATGTAAACAAGCATTTCACCGTTCTGCCTAGTGACAGGACACTGATCACAGCTCCCTGTAATCGGGAGCAGTGATCAGTGTTGTGTCACCCCCAGTTAGAATCACTCCCTAGGACACACTTAACCTCTTCACTACCCCCTAGTGGTTAACCCCTTCACTGCCAGTCACATTTACACAGTAATCAATGCATTTTTAATTGCATTGATCGCTGTATAAACGTGAATGGTCCCAAAATCGTGCCAAAAGTGTCCAATGTGTCCGCCATAATATCGCAGTCACAATAAAAATCGCTGATCGCCACCATTATAAAAAAAAATATGAATAAAAATGCCATAAAACTATCCCCTATTTTGTAGACGCTATAACTTTTGTGTAAACCAATCAGTAAACGCTTATTGCGTTTTTTTTTTTACCAAAAATATGTAGAAGAATATGTATCGGCCTAAACTGAGGAAAAAAAATGTTTTTTTTATATATTTTTTGGGAATATTTATTATAGCAAAAAGTAAAAAATAATGCTTTTTTTTTTTTTCCAAAATTGACTATTTTTTTTTTTTTTGTTTATAGCGCAAAAAATAAAAACCGCAGAGATGATCAAATACCACCAAAAAAAGCTCTATTTGTGGGGAAAAAAGGACGTCAATTTTGTTTGGGAGCCACGTCGCACAACCGCGCAATTGTCAGTTAAAGCGACGCAGTGCCGAATTGCAAAAAACGCTCTGGTCTTTGGGCAGCCAAATGGTCCGGGGCTTAAGTAGTTAATCGTTTTTTGTGATCAGAAAAAAAGCTCCTGAATGCGATTTTAGGGCGTTCAGACAACAGCCCATAAACTCCACTGCTGATACACGTCCAAAAACGTCCATGTGTGCATGGACACATAGGATAACATAGAGGGGAGTTCATGGGCTGTTAAAAAAAAACAAAAAACACCCAAACTCCAAAAAAACGGCCGTTTATTAGCTTCAGTGTGCATGGAGCCTAAGTGCGTGACAGGTCCTCTTTATGGAGAGATGTGGGGACAAGAAGACCCCACATCTCTCCTTCAGGCTGAGATAAAAAATAAACTCTCTCGGCTTTTCCAGCCACGTCCTCAGCTTTGTTTACTTCCGCCGGCCCGGACGTGACGTCATAACATCGTGCCCGGGCCTCTGAGGGTCATAGAGATGACTGGGGACCCTCCTGGTTACCAGAAATGTCTATGGTAAACTTCCTCTGGGGCGACCGATTTGTTCTTTTGGCTCACAGATCGCAGGGGCGAGCCAGGAGAAGCACCGGAGCAGTGAGAGGGAACACGCCCCCCCCCCCCCCACCACCACCACCACCACCACCACCACCACAAGCGGCTGAACTGTCACTATGATTGTTCTTATGATGCACAGAATCGCTGAAAAAGATATCTGGATGATGCCTGTACCTGCAGGCATCATTCCGATATCCCCACTGAAAGTCCAGGACATAATTTGACTGCCTATGGGCTGGAAGTGGTTAAAAGAGAAGTATGAACATTTTTTAATTTTTTTTTTTTCCATTTAACCACTTCCAGCCCACCATATAAAAATATGACGTGCGCAAAGTGGTTGTGTTATCCTGATCGGACGTCATATGACATGATCAGGATAACAAGCTGGCACGCAGTGCGGCGATCGGTGATGCGGCGTGTCTGTCTGACACACCACAACATTGATCTTGGTAAAGAGCCTCTGATGGAGGCTTTGTACCACGTGATCAGCTGTGTCCAATCAATCATGTATCGATCAATGATCTAAACAGAAAAACCCGTGTAGCCACTTTTCCTCACTCGTGTCTGACAGGCGCGAGGAGAGCTGATCGACGGCATCCCTTACAGGGGGGTCTGCGCTGATTTCTCCCCCCCCCCCCCGGAGGATACCCACGCAGGCACAGGGAGAACATGCAAACCCCAGGCAGGTAGTGCTGTGGTTGGGATTCCAAGCGACCACCCTAGTGCTGAATGAGGCTGTCTGTATGAGGATGGACAGAACACCTCTGCATACCCATGCAGGCAAACACGGCCCTCACAGGCATATGATTATGTAGCAGTTCCACTTTAGGTCTAGGGCAGTAGGCCTCAAACTCTCACCCTTTGCTTGCCTTTATCTGGCCCTTGAGGCACTGTTAGTTCCCCTAATACGAGGCACTATTCCTCTCACTGACACCAACAATGGGGCACTAGTCTTCACACCTACACCAATGATGGGGCACTATTCTTAACACTGATGAGACAGATATCGTCTCCTCACCGCTTCTCAAATGCCTCTGAAAAGTTATCTAAGAGTAGATCATTTTTCAGAGGAACAGCACTCATTACAGCTAGTGTGAAAGAGCCCTAAAAGTGTGACGGCGAATGGAACTCTTCCATTGTTCTGGTCAAACCTTTCCTGCTCTCAAAACAGTAAAGTTGGGCTGGAGCTCCACTTTAGAGTAAACATGCTGTTTGCCAATGCAAACTTTTTTTTTTTTTTTTCTGGCCCCACCAGTTTCAGATCCCCTTTGTTTTTCCCACCGGTCTACTTTGGCATGCAAGAAAAGGGGACTCTTTCTCTACCCTTATGTGACACCACTGAGGGCCAAGGGCCAAGCTCCAACACTGTTGTATGACCAGGGTGGGTGTCACATGGTCCATTATACTTGGAATTGTAGCTTTTGGTGGGTAAAGTTGCAGCATTGGAGTGAAGGGAAGGTGAATGTGTGCTGCTGGTGGAGCAGCCATTAAAGTGAACCTCGGCTTTTCCATGCATGAGCTTTAAGGCCCGGTTCAGACTAGTGCAATGTCAGATATTGCATGGGCTTTGCACCATATTGCTGTTTAGATCACATGCGATGTCTGTGCGATTTTGGCCATCCAAACTGTATGGCTGAAATCGCATCGCATCGCACCAAAGTGGCGCAGGACCCTTTTTTGGGTCCATACTGGAAACTGGATTCCTGCACCATTTCAGTTCACTCTGTGAACCGATCTGGGGATGTCGTTAACTTTTCATTGACACCCACAGCGGTTCGCAGATCTCGGTGTGAAATCAGGTGCGATTCGGGAACCTGCACTGGATTTGTACGGTTCTCGCATCGCACTAGTGTGAACCGGGCCTTAAGCGAATGAAAAGTCTGCTTGTTTATTCATACCTACAGGTAACCCTATAATGAGACTTACCTGTAGAAATGCACTTTAGGAGATAATTACTTTAGTAGCAGCCGATGATGTCACCGGTGCATGCGCACTGCTCTCTTAATGGACGGCTTTTTTTTTTCTTTGTTTTTCTTTTTGCAGTTTACTACCGCTTTAAGGAAATGTTGGGTTTGGAATCTCTGCATATTGTACAGTGACCATATATACTGATCGGTGCAATCATTGCACTGGCTCAGACCATAGTGGGGTTGAGGTTTATGCTTGTGTATGGTGGTGGGCTGGAGTAATTCTCATATCTGCTTACAATGATGGTAGAATGGCACTGCTGGGACTCGCGTCTCTTCCTAATTGGATGTTTGTTTTCTTTAGTGAAGCAGAAATAGGACATTTTTTATTTTTTTTATTTGTTAAGCAGTGTATGGAATCTGTAAGAGAGTAGGTGTTCACCTCCCATTGATGACCTCTCCGAAGGTGTTTGTTTTTTCTTTCTTTACTCGAGCTTTCTATACGTAAAGTAGTATGATTTGTTCCATTGACTAGAGTTTCTGTTAAAACAAATGCAGCAATAGGCATGTTGCCATGCAGGTTTCATTAACTCTGTGCACCCATATTGATAAGGTAATGAGTTCACTAAACTAGATAAGTATATGAGTCCTTTGTGTATGCCCCATTAGTCATTTACAGATGACTTATGTGCTTGGATGTAGGCTGAAACTAAAATCCTATTTCTTGAATTACGGCAACATTTGGTATAATTATTAAAGTAGAATTCCAGGCAACCCTTAAGTACTGTTTAAAAATCCCCCCCCCCCCCCCCCCCACCTGTACTAACTAACCTGCGTAAAAAAGATTTATATACTTGCATGTTTTTAACTAGTGGTGCACCGAAATGAAAACGCCTATACCGAAAATTAAACCGAATTTTTACGTTTTTAAAGAAAAATCTATATATATTTGTATATGTGATTGTATTATATTCAACTTTTTAATTAATATCATGAATTGAAATTAATATGAATTTATTTTGGGCCAGTATCAGGACCTTTTCGGGCAATAGGCTGCTTTCACACAGCAGTTTTTGAAGTGCTTTTTTTGCATTTAAAAAAAAAAAAAAAAAAAAAAAAAAAAAAACACAAGAAAAGCTCCAGAAAAATGCATTCCTTTAGGCCTGGTTCGCACTGATGCGGTACAGAATTTGCAGCGAATTCTGTGCGTTTTCCGCACCGTATCAAAAACTCACCCCGTTCATGCGAACCGCTGCAGGTGTGTGTTAACGACACCCAGAAATCTGTTCACAAAACGCATTTGCAGAATTGGATCGCATGGGTGTGAACACCCATGCGATCCAATTCTGGTGCAGCAAAAAAGGATCATGCATGACTTACAGAATGAATGACTCAAATCACAATGCTGCACAATCGCATGTGATTTGAACAGAAATGCAGTGCAATTCTTGCCCAAATCGCCTGTAGTTCCCTTTAAAGGGTTTGTAAAATTTCGTGTTTTTTTTACCTTAATGCATCCTATGAAAAAAACACCTGTCAGTGACCGCCCCCCAGCCCCCCTGTTATACTTGCCTGAACCCTCGAAACTTGACCCAGCGGGGACGCGCTGTCTCTCTGCCCCAGGTTCTCGGCTCTTGATTGGATAGATTGATAGCAGCGCAGCCATTGGCTCCCGTTGCTGTCAATCAAATCCAATGACGCAAGTGCCGGGGGGCAGGGCTGAGTGCTGCATCCAACCTCTATGGACGCCGATTGCTGGACTCGGGAGCACGCCCGCAAGGTAACCCCCTTAGGAAGCGCTTCTCCGAGGGGGTTATCAGATGTGGGGAGGACCCCAGAAGAGAAGGTTCGGGGCCACTCTGTTCTAAACGAGCTGCACAGTGGAGGTAAGTATGGTATGTTTGTTTTTTGTTTTTTTTTTTGTTTTTTTTTAATTTACCTTTACAATCACGTTAATGCATCCAGTGTGAACTGGGCCCTGAATTCTATGTATGTCTTCACACTGGTCTGTAGTGCTTCCTTTGGGGTGTTACAAATCCTGCTTGCTCAATCTCCACGGCTGATTTTCCAGGGCAATGGTTGGTGTTAGCGCTTCAATCATCATGACACCATGGTTGATATGGTGTCGGGATGATTGAAGCGCATTATTTCTATTATTACATTGTAATATAAAATGAAATAGTTCAACTCGTCATAATTCAGAATCAGTGGGAGCCTGGAGAGTGTCACTTGCCACCGTCGCCTGTCAGCAGATGCAGCGTGTCACTTGCCACCGTCGCCTGTCAGCAGATGCAGCGTGTCACTTGCCACCGTCGCCTGTCAGCAGATGCAGCGTGTCACTTGCCACCGTCGCCTGTCAGCAGATGCAGCGTGTCACTTGCCACCGTCGCCTGTCAGCAGATGCAGCGTGTCACTTGCCACCGTCGCCTGTCAGCAGATGCAGCGTGTCACTTGCCACCGTCGCCTGTCAGCAGATGCAGCGTGTCACTTGCCACCGTCGCCTGTCAGCAGATGCAGCGTGTCACTTGCCACCGTCGCCTGTCAGCAGATGCAGCGTGTCACTTGCCACCGTCGCCTGTCAGCAGATGCAGCGTGTCACTTGCCACCGTCGCCTGTCAGCAGATGCAGCGTGTCACTTGCCACCGTCGCCTGTCAGCAGATGCAGCGTGTCACTTGCCACCGTCGCCTGTCAGCAGATGCAGCGTGTCACTTGCCACCGTCGCCTGTCAGCAGATGCAGCGCGTCACTTGCCACCGTCGCCTGTCAGCAGATGCAGCGCGTCACTTGCCACCGTCGCCTGTCAGCAGATGCAGCGCGTCACTTGCCACCGTCGCCTGTCAGCAGATGCAGCGCGTCACTTGCCACCGTCGCCTGTCAGCAGATGCAGCGCGTCACTTGCCACCGTCGCCTGTCAGCAGATGCAGCGCGTCACTTGCCACCGTCGCCTGTCAGCAGATGCAGCGCGTCACTTGCCACCGTCGCCTGTCAGCAGATGCAGCGCGTCACTTGCCACCGTCGCCTGTCAGCAGATGCAGCGCGTCACTTGCCACCGTCGCCTGTCAGCAGATGCAGCGCGTCACTTGCCACCGTCGCCTGTCAGCAGATGCAGCGCGTCACTTGCCACCGTCGCCTGTCAGCAGATGCAGCGCGTCACTTGCCACCGTCGCCTGTCAGCAGATGCAGCGCGTCACTTGCCACCGTCGCCTGTCAGCAGATGCAGCGTGCCACCAGCGCTATGGCACCCAAGCGTGTAAACCAGCACATGCACAGTTTTACAGTTGAGGGTGGAACAGAGGCGGGCGGGGAGAGATGATGTGATCTCCCTGTTTGCTCGCCGTAGCTTTGATGGAGCAGCCTTTGCAGCCCGACTGTGAAGGCAGATCAGCGGTGATGCAGAGCGGGTGGGGAGAGATCATGTCATCTCCCTGCTTGTGCGGTGCACCTCTTACAGCGCAGCCTTTGCCACTCGGCTGCAAAGAGGCCATGGACCGGTCAGTGGTTGGGGACCCCTGATGTAGACAGTTTTCAAGTTATTTGCTGAAGACAAATGAAATAAAAGACTTGGTCACTGACTGTTCGCAGGAAAAAGTGAAAAATAATATAGCAAAGCCCTTGCAATTGGAGTATAATTGGTTGAGAAACTATAAAAACTTAAGACAAAAGTATTGTGTGCCTTCTGAAATACTAGAACCTAATAGTACCCTTAGGCCTCGCTCACATGCGTGTACTGTAGCATATGCCCCCGGGACGGCCGTGTTTGCACGCAGGGGGATGCTCGGGTGTTCTGAACATACATACAGCATGAAATGAATGGGACTGCCTACCACTGTGCATCCCCATGCGGGCAGACATGGCCCTTGCGTGGGCGCACGCTATAGTACACCCATGTGAACGGAGCTTTAGGCGTTAACTGATCACAAATAAGTATATGGCACGCCAGTGAACCTAAACACATAAGAGCTGTTTCTTTTGTACAGTAAGTAGAAGATTCTGCCTGCCACATACCCCAAATTATTATTATTATTATTTTTTTTTCCCAGCATCCTCTGTGGTCATAGACTAGTTTCTTATACAGGAGCGTTGTTTTATTCTTTTCTTTACATTGCTGTAAGGTAGGCATCCTAGCTCGGATCCTCAACTTTTTGGCAGTAAACAGTACTGCATATAAAAAAGGTGCACAGATAAATGTTTAAAGTGTTACTAAACCCAGGACCCTACATTCACTATATCTGGTCTCCCTCAGTACACAAAACATGGAAATGTAATAGTTTTAGTAAATAGAAACTGCTAAATATCTTTTCTCATCAGCAGTTAGAGCAGTCACGAGACTGCTCTATCGAGTGTCTGATTAAAGCTTGTAGGAGGAGTTTTCATTCTGCTCTGACTGTCCTATAAGGCTGCAGGACCCCTGATCCTCTGTCTGGACAGTGCTGATTGGCCCTGTACTGATCACATGCACCCTCCCAAGAAAAAAAAAAAACTCTAGCAATAAACACTCAACTGATGTGCAGAGTGCCCCCAAGACCCTGTTCTATGAGGAGATGGTTTACGGACAGTGAAAGAAGGGGAGGAACAGAGAAGACAAGATCAAACAGCCTTTTTACACAGTGTGGAGGATTAACCCCTTAGGGTCCACAATGAGTATAACAAGCATGCTTTACTGCGTATACAGACTGATTTTACTGTTGTGGGTTTAGAACCACATTCGTTTTGTAGACTCGGGAGGACCCAGCAGTTCTAGCCAAAGGGTCTAGTTATGCCGGGGAGCCCATGACATACAAAAAGGTTATTTGCTTGTAAGCCTGTATCTGTGGACAGGACCAGAGAAGGTGGAAAAAGGAGCCGGGGCCCCTTGACTCCTTCTGACATAATGGGATATAACCAAATTGGCATCCACTAAAGTATAAACCAATGGGTGAGCTTAAGAGTGACGTTTTTAATTCTAAACCCATGTACTGTAATGGTCAGAGGCAGTCATAGAATAAAAATTGTCTTCCGATCACATGACCTTTTACGCTTTGTTTGGTACAATTTTAACATTATCCAGACATTGTCATGAGTCTGGTAATGGAAAAGAACACGGCTACAACGGTTTCTGTTTTGCACAGTTCTTGTAAGTTAGATTGTATGATAAAAGCAAAGTAAGCACACAGCGCTTTAGGGGACAAAGTATAGTAGAACATTTTTGTCAAGTATTTGTGTTTATGCCTCTGCTTTGATTTCTATTTACGGAGCAAGTTTTCTACTTCTATAATCTGTGTAGCTTTCTCTGCAGTTTTATTGATCTTCAGTATTGTGTACACATTCTGGGAATTGTTGAAGAAAGAGCAAAGCTTAGAAGTTGGGAAATAATGACGTCCTTGAGGTCAGTTATGATGTTTTTTTGTGTGTCGTGTTCTGGAGAAAATATGGACTTTGGACATGTAGGTGAAGACATGTTCATTTCATTCCTTTGTTTCCTCTATAGGAAGGCAGGGGCCTATTATTTCACAAGTATTCAAAGGAAATTGCAGCCATTCTTCTTCTTCTTCTGTCTTTGTAGTCTTGGGTTGTTGGGTGGGGTTTTAGCTACAAAGCTCTCCTTTATATGCAGTTAGCCTGTCATTCTAGAGAACACATCAGGTAAATCAGTAGGGCACATATCAGCATTACAAAACCACATTTCTCACCAGTATACCCATTTTATTACCATGAAAAACAAATCCCTTTCCCAAAGCCTTATAAAACCTGACTTAAGGAAAGATGACATGATGTCTGGACAGGATATGTGTGTAGCTCATTAACTGAATATTATTAGTGTCAGCAATCCAATTCTGTTTGTCATTTTTGTCATGGTAGATCTCCCCAGACTTGCTGTTAGATCTATTTCACATGGGCGTCTGCTTGTATAGGAGCCGTGTGAGCAGCAAGCTTTTATGAAACTTTTAGCAGCTTCTCAAGTCTTTAACTAGTTGCCATCCGCCCTATAGCAGTTTTACTGCTACAGGGTGACAGCTATGCGCCGGATCACGTGTGTTTGTGTATATATACGTGATTCTGGACTTCAACCTGCAGAGGGCACGCACAGCTGATCTGCGGGTATCGGGCACTTGATGTCCTCTGGCACCCGCCAATCTTCAGTAAAACCGAGAACTGAGATATGCAAACAAGGGAGGGAGGGATGTATTCTGTGTCTCTTCAAAGCAGGGGCTAGAATCCATCTCTTCCCCTAGTGAAAGCAGCGCCCGCACTACATGAAAACATTGGCTAGGCGCACAGTTAAAGAGGTTGTAAACCCTTGTGTTTTCTTTTCACCTTAATGCATCCTAGTCACATATGGGACTAGCATTTATCAGAAGAAAAGCGCACATATGTATAAAATGAATAACCATAAATGAGTACATTGAATTTCTCAAAGATGTATACAAATAAAAACCATCAAAGGAGACTCTTACCTGAATGATACCCCAAAATGAATTTGATAAAATGAATATGGTGGACTGTACATCAGGAGGATGTTTCAAGGAGATATCAAGAGGATCTCCTTTTGATGGTCTCTAATTGACGTATTTAATCATGTTTGAGTGTTAATGCATTCCAGTGGCCAGAATAAAATAATATTGTGGCCAGTGGAATGTAGTAATGCTCGATGCCCCTAAACCAGGGGTAGGCAACCTGGGGCCCTCCAGGTGTTGCAGAACTACAAGTCCCATCATGCCTCTGGGAGTAATTTTAACTGCCAGCCTTGCAATGCCTCATGGGAAATGTAGTTCCACAACAGCTGGAGGGCTACTGGTTGCCTACCCCTGCCCTAAACAAACTTAAATGTGCCTAATCACACATGCAGTACATTGATTTAGCCTTTTTTTTTTTTTTTTTTTTTTAATAGCAGCGTTCAGAGGAGAGAAACAAATGCCCTGTGCGCATGAGGCTTTAGAGGTTTGTGTAAAAAAAAAAATACAAATAAATGCTAATTACGCATCTAATTAAATGTGGTGTCTGCATTTGTTTTCTGTTTTTAGTCTTTTTTTTTTTTTTTTTTTTTTTTCACCTGGTGATCCATCCAGTAACACACTTCCTATGGAGGAGCAACAAAGACACCCTAGTACAGCAGCATTGTCAGTCTGGGGAGAGGGTAGTGTTAAATAGCCCAGTAGATGGACTTTACATAAGTGACTGCACCTAAAGCCAAACTTCATCTAACATATTTTAATCAGTTATAGGAAGAGGTTTGTTTTTTTATTTTTGTTTTTTTCCTTTTGGAATAAAGATTTTACATAAAAGTTGACCATTGTAAGCACTTCTGTTGGTGTTAAATGGGTGGTCTCAACCCCCAAACTGCCAGATTTTTCTGGATAGCTCAGTCTGGTAAAGAAAGCTGAAACCATAACAGACTTACTGCCACTGGACTGATCAACAGGTGAAAAGAAAACTAATGCAGCCACCACATTTATGGACTGGTAAGCTATAATATGACATGTTTGCTTTTGAATTTAGATACTCTTTAAATAAAGGTACTTCTGAATTGCTGTAATGAGGGCACAGCTTTCCAGCTGGTGTTGTTGTTTTTTTTTTTTTTTTTTTCTACACAGTAAAATGTGCGCAGGGGATTGCTTTCCCTCCATCTGGCAGAGATGTAGACATGAGATCATTGTGAGCTTAGCCTGGTGACAGCATTGCTTTGTGACAGCAGAGCCATCTTCTCCTATGTATACAGGGAGGTGAACCTGACACACAATTATGCAGTAGGTCCCATCACTTTATACAATACAAAGTCTTCACTGCTAGTATATCTAGATACTAACTAACTAACTAACTAACTACACACATAAAAGCTTTTTATTTAGGTTCTATTATTTAAATGTACTTCAGCTCTAGACGGTACGCACTAATAAATAAAACGCCATCAAAATAAGTGTGGTGCTATATCCTATGAAGAATTTCTCCTTGCAAAGAATATCCAATCAAATGCAAGGGGAAAAAAAACAAAAACCTATTTTTACGTTCACGTGACTGAATGATTGAAGTCAGCAGAGCTCCACCTTATTCACAGGCTTAGTAAATAAGGTAAAGCTATGTTGACTTCAGTCATCCAACAATGTGGGAGCAAAAGCTCTTTTTTTCTCTTTGCATGCAATCTATTCTTTTAGTATATTAACGAATAGTTACTGGCGTGAATTGACATCCTTTTACAGTATCAACTTAATACATATGAAGAATATTGTGCCTAGGCTTTTTCATAATCGAATAGCAACAGTTAAAGTGTTACTAAACCCAGTAATATGAAAATAGTTCCTCGCCCCCCCCCCCCCCCCACAGTGCCCACAGCTTATACATCTTTTTACATTACAATACTGCCACTATATACCTTTTTTGCTGATCTGTATACCATAGCTCCCAACTGTCCCTGATTTGGAGCAATGTCCCTCTTCCCTCCTCATTTGTCCCTCATTTTGGTCTGATCCATATGGTTGTATATAAAATGCACTTTGTAACTTTCAAAAAGTGTTTCCCAATGCTAAACCTTTCATCCAATTTCTAAATTGCTGCATTTGTACATTTTAAAAGCCAATATAAAGTAATAGCAGTGGTTAAAAAAAAATACTTTTTAAATTAAAAAATTTTTTTTTTTGGTTAATTCTCCTTTAAGGGGGTGTGACAGGGGGTGTGTCCTATGTCTACATACGTTTTGGTAGTAGGTGTCCCTCATACCCATCTCAAAATGTTGGGAGGTATGGTATATCACAGTCACATGATAAGCTGCACAGTTTCTCCAGTACTGAGTTTTCAGGTAGGAGAAGATTTTCACTACAGCCTGTGTACATGCCCACATGTATGATGTCAATATCATGTGACCTGAACTGAAACAGGAAATGTTCTCTCCAGCAATAGAGACTAAACTGAGCATGTGCAGGACAGCTACCCTCACTGTATTATATGGCCTTGTCAAGATAGACAGTGCAGGAGAGAAGAATCTGTCCATATAGTGTCAGATAGCCTTTTTACACAATGCAGAGGATTAACCCCTTCAGTTCCACAGTGAGTATTACAAGCATGCTATTCTGCATATACAGACTGATTTTACTGTTGTGGGTTTAGTAACACTTTAACCTAGTCTAATATGTCTAATAGCGGCTTTACACTGCCCTGATGTGGTCCTGCTGTCCTCTTACGGACTTCATTGACGTTGCACAGTTTTGGTGTGGTTCTGGAAGGCACACCAAAGATGCAACATGCAGGATTTTTGGTACGCTTTCTGAAATGGCACCAAAACTGCAGAAACTCATAGAAGTGTATGGGAAAGCCCAGCTAACCCGCATGAAAAAACGCCGGTTAGCTGCGCTTTTTCTAGCAAAGGCGCAGCAGAGCGGTGTGAAGCCACCCTACAGGTAGACTATTAGCAATCTTAATAGGATTGCAGAAAGTAATTGCTTAATTTATATGCAGATTTAGACATACCTCCAAATCTACCTTGCCTCTGAAACCTGATCTACGCTCATATCGCACTCCAGAGGCTACTGCCAGGTGGTAAGGAAGCAATGTGAGGCCTGTTTAAATCCCAATTTGGGTGATAAATTGGATTGAACGTGGTTGTTGGGCTTTATGGCACCTCTGTTTACTTGAATGTGCAGCTACAAGTCAGGTGAACTTTACTGCGGTGGGCGAAGCCTATTGCAGCTTGAGGGGAAGGTGGCAAAAACTTGGCTCAGCCACGCATAATTGAAGCCTAAAGCCTCCTACACATGAATATCCGACGAATAATCATCCTTTTTTGTTTTTTTTGTTTTTTTTTGCATGCTAGTCTTATACAGAAAATAAAGTGGTTACTAAATTTTACGAAAATTCTCATATGACAGAATACAACTTGGGAAGTGATGGAATGTGTTGTAATGTATTCTTTCATTTCTGAGCATGCGTAGCCGTGCTCTTCCAATTTTTTCTAGTATTGTATGAGAAAAATTTTCATGTTTGTCCCTTCGGATAATTTTGAATGAACTGTCGTGATTGTCTGTCTCTCGAAAGCTGTGTACCAACGATGAGATTATCGCTTTCAAAGTGTTTTTTTTTTTTTTTTTTTTTTGTCTGATTTTCTGATCGTTTGTACTAGGCTTAAGACTCACAGAATGAGGAAACTATTGGGGGAAAAAGATCTTGGAATCCATATCATAGGTCTTTCAGATAAAGGGATTTTTAGGGCTTTGCTACCCGCACAGCATTCAGCATGACCTTTGGATCTTTTTTTATGTTGCAGCAAGAGAAGGTCACTGTTGGCTTATTATCAGTTTACTATAGTATTAGTGTTTTGTGTTTTTATCTGCTCTGAATGGTTTGTGTACACAGTGTTCATTTTACCTGCTTGTATAATTATACTGCAGAACTGAAAATAGTAGCTCTTTATTTGAACTATCAAGCTTTTTATTGTATGCTTTTATTCCAAATGTACAGAAATTGCCGTAAACAAGGAATATTTATAAAACTGTTTAAATTTTACTGAAAAAAGAGATCTATTTCTAAATGGGTTGTGATTTAACCACTTCAGCCCCGGAAGATTTGGCTGCTCAATGACCAGGTCATTTTTTGCGATACGGCACTGCATCGCTTTAACTGACAATTGCGCGGTCGTACTTTGTCCTTTTCCCCCCACAAATAGAGCTTTCTTTTGGTGGTATTTGATCATCTCTGCGTTTTTTTTTTTTTTTTTTTTTTTTTTTTTTTTTTTTTTTTACGCTATAAACAAAAAAGCAACAATTTTGAAAAAAAAAAAAAAAAAAAACACTATTTTGTGCTTTTTGCTATAATAGCCTCTTTTTTTTTTTAAAGCCAATTTTTTCCTCGGTGTCGGGCGATATGTATTCTTCTTCTACATATTTATGGTTATAAAAATCACAATAAGCATATATTGATTGGTTTGCCCAAAAGTTATAGCGTCTACAGAGTGGGGGAAAGCTTTATGTTTTTTTTTTTTTTTTTTTTTTTTTTTTAATTTATTTATTGTTGTTGTTTTTTATTTATTTATTTTATTTTTACTAGTAATGGTGGTGATCAGCGATTTTATTTATTTATTTATTTTTTTTATATCGGGCTGCAACATTATGGAGGACAGATTGGATATTTTTGACACATTTTTTTTGGACCATTGACATTTATACAGCAATCAGTGCTATAAAAATGCACTGATTACTGTGTAAATGTCACTGGCAGGGAAGGGGTTAACAGTAGGGGGCGATCAAGGGGTTAACTGTGTTCCCTATATGTGTGTGTGTGTGTGTGTGTGTGTGTGTGTGTTTGTTTTCTAACTGTAGGGGGATGGAACTGACTAGAGGAGATGACAGATCGTTGTTCCTAGCTAGTAAGAACTAGCGATCTGTCTATCCTCTCAGAACAGGGATTTGTGTGTTTACTGTAGAACTAAAGGCCAAAGTTTTTATTTATTTATTTTTTTTCTTCATTGGGAGAGTTATAACATGAGGTTTTTTTTTTATTGTATTTTTTTTTCCCGTCATCTGTATTATTGTGGAGATTCCAAAATGAGGGAATCCCTGGTTGTCACCAGAACGAGTTTCCACATTAGAAGATTTCCTCTCTATTACTCTTTTAGGGTCAACCCAAAATTTGAGATTTGCTTTCACTTTGCATGGTAAAGGTAAACAGGACAAATGGAGAGGGTGAATCTCCCTAAGGTCGGCCATAGACTGTTCGAACTGTCTGTGGGCAGACTAAACTAATCTACCGATCAACTTGGGTACAACCAGCCTGCAGAATTCACTTGTGATTATTGCTAGTGGCTGCTATAGCTGCTAGAAGTAATCACTGTCTTAGGATTTATTTACTAAAGCTGGAGAGTGTAAAATCAGGCTCACTTCTGCATGGAAACCAATAAATGTATAACCTCAGCTTGTTCAAGTGGTTGTAAAGGCAGAAGGGTTGTTTTTCTTCTCTATACATTAGGATACAAACCTGTGTGCAGCAGCCCCCCTAATACCTGAGCCCCATTTCGATCCAGCGATGTGGACACCGCAGCAGCGCCATTGGCTCCCGCTGCTGTCAATCAAAGTCAGTTAGCCAATCAGGAGAGAGGGGGTGGGACTGAGCTGCGGCTCTGTCTGAATGGACACAGGGAGCTGCAGCTCGGCTCGGGTGCTCCCATAGCAAACTGATTGAAAGGAGGGGCCAGGAGCGCCAAAGAGGGACCCAATAAGAGGAGGATCCTGGCTGCTCTGTGCAAAACCATTACATTGAGCAGGTGAGTATAACATGTTTGTTATTTTTATAGAAAAAAGCGAGACTTTAGTATCACTTTAAGCTTTGGCAATTAAAACCTGGAAGCGGATTGATTACTATGCAGAAGTGAGCCTGATTTTGCATACTCCAGCTTTTGTAAATAAACCCCAATGTCTTGGCAGAAGGGTTTCCCTTGTCACCACTGTCTGTGTTGATGAGGGAATCGTGCTCATTTCTTTCCTGCAACCCATTGTTGCAGGAAAGAAATTTGCACCATCTATGGCCTGCCTAAATGGGACACAGACAGCAATAAAATAAATAAAATAAACTAAGCAATAAACTAAACCTGGCAGGTGGTCTAATCCCTCACCACTCTATCCAAAACTAAAAAAAAGTTTGCCTTTAGTTATACTTTTTTGGCTGGGCTCACACCATTGCGAATTGGATGCGGATTTTGACAGTCTCTATGGAGTCGGTTCACGAATCTCTGCTGCGACTCCGGTGCGAATTTGCACAGGAGCCCTGTGCGTCTTTTGGTCTGTTTTCAGGTCTGAATTCAGCCAAAAATGTTGGCTGAAGTCGGACCTGAAACGGTGAACGGGGGACGCACCGGACCCCTGCTGGGAGCCACATCGGTATTTGGTGTGAACCCAGCCTTAAGGCCTCTTGCACGCTGCAGCTTGAAAAAGCTCAGTACAGCTTATTTTTTTACTGAGCTGTGCAAATGTAAATTTAACATATTGTGAATGCGCGCATATGCATTTGTGCAATTTCGTGAAGATGCGGGCAAATGCATGCAAAAAAAAAAAAAAAAAATGGCTGAAAAAATAGATGCTCAAACAGGAGTATCGTGTGTAAGACGCTTATTGATTCCGTTGAGCCTCTTGCACACTGTGCCTTGAAAAAGCTCAGTACAGCTTTATTTATTTATTTTCCTGAGCTAAAATACAGCCCAAAAAATGTATATGCGTTTTATTGCATTACCTTGACATCCCTCCTTTTTTTTTTATTTTATTTTACAGGACAGAAGAATAACTATACTTGGGCCCTGCTGAAGTTATTAGGCAATGGCTACTGGGGACAAAGTTGCAATCCTGTCTGAAGATGAGGAGGAACAGAAGAGGAAGTATGTACTTGCCGATCCTTTCAATGGTGTTACCCTGGAACAAAACCAATCTGGACCTAGAGACCCCTCTGGGGCTACTGATCTCATTTCCACTGCCGATCAGGACATGGACTGGTTGGAAAAACACTGCATTAAAATTAACAATGACCTCCTCATTTCAAAAGTTTTCTACTTCTTTTTTTATTCTGCGTATGGCTCTCTCTACCCCCTACTTCCAGTGTACTACAAGCAGCTAGGCATGTCTCCCACTCAGAGTGGTCTTTTAGTAGGGATTCGATATTTTATTGAATTTTGCAGTGCCCCCTTTTGGGGTATTATAGCTGACCGCTTCAGAAAAGGAAAGATAGTCTTACTCTTTGCTTTGCTTTGCTGGGTGTTGTTCAATTTGGGAATAGGGTTTGTAAAACCAGCAGCTTTATTATGTGTGCCTAAAATTCCATTACCGGTCAGACCCACGAACTCCAGCATGGTTCTCACAACCACTCTGCCCCTTCCAACCACATCAAACCTGACTACAAAGGCAAGCTCCATTACAACAAAAACCAAGCGGAAGAGAGATTTATATGAAGATCCATTTGACCTGGAGACAAGAGAGTCGGGAGGAAGGTTTTACGAAGAAACTTCTATCTCAGTGCATCGGTTTATCCGAGAAGCTAGAAACGGCAGTGATATTGGCTTATTGATCGATAATGGAAACAATAGTGCTCTTACTACAACTACAATAGCTCCTACCACCCACGCGAGTGCCGATAGTATGCTACAGTATAACCAAGAAGACGTAGAGACCATATTTCTGTTGATTTTGCTGGTGGTTATCATCGGAGAATTCTTTAGTGCACCAGCCGTAACTATTGTAGATACAGTGACGCTTCAGTATTTAGGTAAACACCGGGACCGTTACGGAATGCAAAGAATGTGGGGATCCCTTGGTTGGGGCTTGGCAATGTTATCAGTGGGCATTGGAATAGATCACACCCACGTATCTGTGATTATTGAGGGTGTTGGTTGTATAGCTCCTGATTATAAGAACTACCGGATTGCTTTCATTGTTTTTGGGGTCTTGATGTCAGTTGCACTTATTGTGTCTACACAATTTCACTTTCATTATCACCATGTAAAACCAAATGAGGAGCGAAGGGAGGACCTAGAAATCTCTCCCGTGGAGTTAAGTTCTGAACCAGAATCTCCAGGACAAAATCGAAATGAAAATGAGAGTATGGAGGGAATGGTTCAAAATTTCAGATTTTGGGATCTGATCAAGATTATCTGCACTGTACAGTATGGATCTGTACTCTTTGTAGCCTGGTTCATGGGATTTGGTTATGGATATGTCTTTACCTTTTTGTTCTGGCACCTGGAAGATCTTAATGGGACTACAACTTTGTTTGGTGTCTGCTCTGTACTAAGTCATGTATCTGAACTGACTGCTTATTTCTTCAGCCACAAGCTAATTGAACTGGTCGGTCACATCAGGTAAGTTGTTTTTTGTCAATTTATTTATTTGTTTTTTTACTATTGCTTTTACATCTTTTTTTGTAAATGATTTAAAGCAGAAATGCTTTGCATCAGAGCACGACAAGCCATAAATGCTATTTAATTCATTTTTTAATATTCATGTAGTATTATGCTTTATTTTGTTGAGAAATTATTTTGAAAAACACCCCCCTAGCATTTCTGGCTGCTCCCATCTTGAGTAAGGTTAGATGATTCATGTAGCATTTACTTCCTGGAATCCATCTGCCCTTAGCTCAGGCCTGAAAGGCAGCAGTATGTTTGGTTGAGAGCGCCCCTCCTAAAGACTCCTGGGATGTATGACATCATTTGCCTAGGCATAGAAACTAGGAACTGACAGAAGAAATGTAAAAAAAAAAGTTTCAAACAAGTAAATATGATATACTTTCCTATCTATTTACTAATGCTAGCGGCATAAGGATTATAAATAGTTAAAATAGTTAAATTTTGGGAGAAATACATTGGGAGAAATTGTTGAATCTGGAGCAGCTGTGCATGGCAAACAATTGTCTTTATCTTCAGCTTGTTCAGTTAACTCCAGGCAAACATTTTTTCCCCGGTGGGGCTGTGACCCACACTGCATGGGTTAACTGCTCCTTTTATTCTAGGGGAGGGGACAGCAGAGATATATGCTTACCTGATCAACCGAACCTCTCCACACAAGACCAAACGGGCATCCACTCCAACGCTCTTGAAAATGGACGGTTCTGACGTTAGCATGCCCAGAGCACGCTCCATAGACAGGAGAAGTCCAGCGCTGGAATGTTTGGGAGCGTAGTGTTCCGGAGAGTTGGTGGATCAGGTGTGTATAAACTTTGTAAAAGAAAAAATGAGCAGTTGACCCATGCAGTGCAGGCACAGCCCCACTGCATGGGAGAAAAAAAAAAGAAATTGCCCAGAGATGGCCTTTAAAGCCTAACTCTGGGGAAGCTAAAAGTATCCCTTGCAATGGGGCCGTGCTTGCACTGTAAGGGTTAATTGCTCAATCTGGTTTAGGAAACACAGAAAAGCAGATCAACTTACCTTCTCCTCCACTTCTCCCTCCTCCCCACTGCTAGACCAGTCCCCAACACTCCACTGCTCTAAGGTCCTGACATCATCAAGACCAATGCAGAGTCCATGTCCCTGCTTTCAATCGGAGGATGGTAAGGGGCAGTCTACCGCTGCAGTGAGGGGCAGCACCATCTCCTGGAGAGCGGAGAATCGGTAAAAGTAAAGACATGGGTTTTTTTTTTTTCCCTCTCCCTTTGACAAAAAGACCAGGTAACCCTTCCAATTTTATAGCTTCCCGGAGTTGGGCTTTAGGCTTTTCTAATTTTGATAAATTCCCCTTTAGTCTCTCCTAATCGTACATTATAGGGTATTATGCAGGTACGTTGAATGATAGAATTGCTGCTGGACTCTGCGTAAGGCGTTGCACATACGTGCCCATTTTCTTTGTGCATGCCTCCCTGCCCTCTCCTCTGCACCACCATTGGTTCCAGGATCCTCTGGACAGTACCTAGGCTATCTGCTGCCTTACAAGTGATCTGGTTACAGATAGCATTTACCTTTCCTCCTCTGTGAAATTTGTGAGTACCCTTGAGGGATATTTCTCATTTTGAACTAGTATGGCGGATCATAAGCACAAGAGCAGCAGCTGTCATGGGAGCCTGGCCAGCTTGTGATCCGCTAACTGTGCAGGGGATCTTTCTGTGTTCTCTCCAAAGGACACTGATGACCTAGATCACTGTTCCATGCCTGAGTCAGAGCACTCCTCTGTGTTTTCCTTAACCCCTTCAAGGGTAACCCTTCCTCTGTGTTGTCTAGGAAAGAATTCTCCACTAATGTGTCAGTTTATGGGGAAAATTACAGCCAGATTCCTTCAGTCCATCTCTGATTTTTCCTCTCAATTTTGCTTCTGCATTGTCAGCAAGGACAGGGAGGACTGCACCCTATCCTTATTTAAGGACTTAGTACACAACGAGTCTCAGTATGCAGACATGACTCCAAAACTTAAAGTATAACTATAGGCAAAACTTTTTTTTTTCCAATTTGGATAGAGTAAATGAGGGCTATACCACCTGTCAGATTTTTCTATTTATTTTGCTGTGTCTGTCCCATTGTGCAGACCTCCCTTCACTTTCTGTCCCCCATAGCCAAATAGGAAAAATTCCTGCACATTAAGGGAATTCCTTGGGGACCCACAGGTCACCAGAACTAGTGTCCCCATTGGAATATTCCCCCTCTATTACACTTCTGGGGACAACCCAAAATTTGGGTCATTTTGTGGGTAATTCCACTGTCCTGGTGTTCCAGGGCCTTTAAAAATGTACTCGGGAAACTAAATATGTAATTTATGCTCCTAGAACACCTGAAGGTGCTCCCTGCATGTTGGGCCTCTGTATGTGGCCAGGCTGTGGAAAAGACCCACACATGTGGTATTGCCATACTCGGGAGGAGTAGCAGAATATATTTTGGGGTGTAATTGCAAGTTTACCTATGCCATGTGTGAGAAATAACTTGTTAATATGACAATTTTGCGGAGGGGAAAAAAAAAATAATTTTCCAAACAGTTGTGGGCAAAAAAAATTGCAAATTTAAAAAATTCACTATGCCTCTTACTAAATACATTGAACTGTCATCTTTACAAAGAAGGGTCATTTGTGGGATATGTGTACTGTCCTGACATTTTAGGGCCTCAAGAAATGAGATAGGCAGTCAGTACATCAGGATTGATACGTTTTCAATTATGCGTAGCATAGCTTGTAGACTATAATTTTTATACTAATTATCATACACTTATCAGGATTTTTTTTACCAAAGACATGTAGCAGCATACATTCTGACCTAAATGTATGATGAAATTTGTTTGTATTGGACTTCTTTTAAAACATAAAGTAGAAAATATGTATATTTTTTTCAAAATCTTTGCTCTTCTAAACCCAGTGGTGAATACTGTATTTATCGGCGTATAACACGCACATTCATTTTAAGAGGGAAGTTTCAGGGAAAAAAATATTTTTTAAATAAGGAACTTTGAAGCAAAATAAGGGTCAGTGCCCATCTGCAGCCTCACCATTGCCACCAATGCAGCCTGATCAATGCCCATCTGCAGCCTCACCAGTGCCATCAGTGCAGCAGCCTCACCAGTGCCATCAGTGCAGCAGCCTCACCAGTGCCATCAATGCAGCAGCCTCACCATTGCCATCAGTGCAGCCTGATCGATGCCCATCTGCAGCCTAGAGGGGACAGGGAGGGCGGCGAGACGAGCGCCGACAGATTACATACAGTGAGAATCTCCTACGATAGACAGAACAGTGGTCCAATGGCGGCCCAGGAGACGGGACTTTCTATTACAGAGGCCGCCAAGTAAACAGGCGATTCTCACTGTATGTAGTCTGACGGCACTCGTCCTGCCCCCCTCCCTGTCCCCTCCGAGGCAGCTAAAATTGAAGTATTGGCGTATAACACGCACACGCTATTTGCACCCAATTTTCATGGTGAAAAAGTGAGTGTTATACGCCAATAAATACAGTAAATACCACCAAAAGAAAAGCTCTATTTGTGTGAACAAAATGATAAAAATTGTAATTTCAAAGTGCAAGAGCACAGAAAGCTGAACATTGGTCCAAGAAGGAGGGGGGTGAAAGTGCCCCCATCGAGGTAGTTTAAAAATGCAATTTTAACCCATTTTCACTCAGTCTGCATATGCCTGTATCTGTAGCTGCCTGCATCAACTTCTCCTAAAGCAGTGTTTCTCAACTCCAGTCCTCAAGGCGCACCAACAGGTCATGTTTTCAGGATTTCCCTCAGATGAAACGGCTGTGGTAATTACTAAGGCATTGAAACTGATCAAATCACCTGTGCAAAATAGTGGAAATGCTGAAAACATGACCTGTTGGTGCGCCTTGAGGACTGGAGTTGAGAAACGCTGCCCTAAAGTGACTAGCCTGGGCACTCTATAATGCCCTCAACCTGTTAAGATTTTACCAGTGCATTCCCTATTGCATCTGGTCCTGTATAGTAATTGGGATGAAAAAAGTTCCACTTTTTTCTTTAGTGTTTTTTGCCCAGCAATACCCTGTGGAGGAGTTCTAGAATGGCCTGTTTCCATTTTGAACACAAGCTTTTCCTGCCTTAAGAATTTGATTGCCCTTGCTGAGGATTAGGGCTGCAACTAACGATTATTTTCATAATCGATTAGTTGGCCGATTATTGTTTCGATTAATCGGTTAATAACCTTAAAAAAAAAGTGTGGTGTATAATTTTAGTTAATATGTAAAGTTTTAAAAAAAAGGCAATTTATTCTTAAATATCTATATGCAGTGGTAAATATAAATAACCAACTATATGGTTAGGGAGCAAAATATCTAATCCACTCTGAGTATAACAGACAGAGGAGATATACTGTATATACTATTAGAGGAGATATACTGTATATACTATTAAAGGGTGAATCTGGTAAATAATCATCAGAGATCAATTTTTTAAAATTAAAAATAAAAACAAATAATGTAATTTTAAGAACGTTCGTTCGATTTTCTAATCGTTAGTGGGGTCAAATCGATGTTCATTTTCAACCACAGTGACGGGAAAATTTGGAAATAATAGAAAACTTGGTCAAAGGAATTTTCAGACAGTGTGTGTGGTTTTCGTTCAGAAATGACATTCATTTTAAAAACAATGTTAAAAACAAGTGAAAATGTCAAACAACATTCTTTCATTCAGCGAATGTACAAAGATTTTTCTGAAAATTGATCCGTGTGGCCAGCATAAGGCTCGGTACACGCCTATGCAGTTTGCTTTTGATCTGTTTCTGCAGTGCGTTTTGATTTTTGTGCACGTGTTTTTGCTGCGATTTGCATTTTGCTTTTTTTTGGCCAATTTGTTGTTGGGCAGATTAAAAAGCACAAATTGCTGCAAAAACGCATTACATGCTTTTCTGCAGCTTCTCTATTGAAGTCTTTTGAACCAAAAAAGTTTTGCGTGAACGTGTCCCATAGGAAACCCATGTAGATGAACTGTAGTGCGTTTCTGCAAAAAAACATAGATGTGAACCAGGTCTAAGACATTTAGTAACATAATGGGGTAAAAAAAACAAAAATAGGCCCTTTATAGTACAAAAAACAGCAGATAATCACTACTGTAATTTTTTTTTACTGTAGAACTGTGAAAGTAATACTTACAGTAGCGATTATTTGCTCTTTTTGTACTATAAAGGGCACATTTTAGTTTTTTTTTAACCCCATTATGTTACTGGCCGATTAATCGATTATGAAAATAGTAATCGATTAATTTCATAATCGATTAGTTGTCGATTAATCGATTAGTTGTTTCAGCCCTACTGAGGATATCCCCATGTTAAGACACGAGATGAAAAGCTAGAAGCCCGTTCCAAGGCTTTTTTTTGTCCCTTGCAGGGCCTCGCCTGCAACCGTGTCCAACTGCCAGACCAACTGCATGGATCTATCCTGATTGATCCTTTAGCCTTCAGCAACTGGAACCTCCTGTTCCGTGGCTGCGCCATATGCCCAATTTTACTCTTATGCCGCATACACACAACCGGTTTTGCCGTCGGAATAAACTGCGAAGATTTCTCTGACGGAACTCCGACAGAATTCCGCTCAAGCAGTCTTGCATACACACGGTCACACCAAAGTCCGACTGTCCAGAACGCGGTGACATACAACACGTACGACGGGACTAGAAAAAGGAAGCTCAGTAGCCAATAGCTTCCGTCTTGTACTTCAGAGCATGCGTTGTCTTTGGTCCGTCGGAACAGCATACAGACTAGCGGTTTTGCCGTTAGGAATTGGTTCCGTCGGAAATATTTAGAACATGTTCCATTTCTAGGTCCGTCAGAATTTTCGAAAAAACAAAAAGTCCGATGAGGCCTACACACGATCGGAATAGACAATGAAAATCTTCTGTCTGACTTTTTCTGTCGGACATTCCGCTCGTGTGTATGCGGCATTCGTTTGTTCTATACATCTGACCAGCAGGATCAAGCTTCCTTCAAATGGTTTGGAATAGGGATGCATCGATACCATTTTTAATTTTTTTTTATTTATTTTTTTTTTTACGAGTACCGATACTACTACTACTACTACTACTACTACTACTACTACTACTTTTTCTTTTTTTAGTACTCGCTGATGCCTACTGCAACTGTTTTGTTTTCACTTCAGCTGTCAGCAATAGTACAAAGCATTGAAAATTTATTTACAAATGAAATTGATTTTTTTATTTATTTTTTTTAATTTTGCGCTTTTTCAATGTGAAATGTGTAAATCTATGTTAGTGAATATTTTTACACATATATATTAACAAAGCAAACAAAAAAAAGTTTTCATTTGTTTATCGTTTATAAAATAGACGTGAACAAAAAAAAGCGTAAAAATAATACGGTAATTAAATGGAGGAGAATAGGGACTTAATTAAGGCTGATTAGAATAAATTAAGGATTAATAAGGTTTTAAACAGAGGAACATTTGTTCATCCCTTTGATCTGCAGATGAAGAAACAGAAAGATACAAAAGGAAACAATGTTTCTTAATTTTAGTGTTTCAGCTGATGAGCAGTGTTGTTAATAAACCTTGCCGGTGTCTTGCCGAGAAAGTTCCCTCGGCGGATAAGTTCCTCCCCTGTACTGCGCAGGCGCAGCGCCTGCGCAGTACCAACTACTGTCAGCCGCCGGAGATGGCCGAAGCTCAAACGCTTCAATCAGCTGTACACGGCGCCTGCGCTCTGGGTCCAGATTCCTTCCCCACCATCCAAGTGGACCTAGAGGGGGAATCTAAAAGAGCCGAGCGCAGCGAGGCCGTGCCCGAAGCGTGGCGAGCGACCCTCTTACAGGCGCCGTGTACAGCTGATTTTCAGCTGTTCCGCTTCGGCTATTTCCGCCGGATCGTACTGCGCATGCGCAGTAGAGTGAGGAACTTATCCGCCGAGCGGAACTTATTCGGCAGAACACCGGCTGCTTTTTTTTTTTTTTTTGACAAATCCAATTACTGGACATCTTAAACACTTCAGCTGTCAACAGGGGAGACCCACTGACGGCTCAAAGAACCGAGCAGTGCATTTGCGCAAGTCTTAATACCTGTGTAAATACTCGGTATCGGCACCGATACCAATACTAGTATCAGTGCAACCCTAGTTTGGAATAGAGCTGCACGATTATGGCTAAAATGAGAATCAATATTTTTTTGCTTAGAATAAAGATCATGATTCTCGCAGCGTAACATCATCTTTCACATTATACAAAAAAATTGGGCTAACGTTACTGTTTTAGTTTTTTTTTTTTTATTCCTTAAAGTGTATTTTTTCCAAAATTATTGCGTTTGGAAGGCCACTGCTTAAATACAGTGTGACATATAATATTGCAACGACCAACGTTTTATTCTCTAGAGTCTCTTTAAAAAAAAAAAAAAAAAAAGTTTTTATATATATATATATATATATATATATATATATATATACATACATATATTTAATGTTTGGGGGCTCTAAGTTATTTTCTAGCAAAAAATATTGATTTTAACTTGTAAGCAACAAATGTCTGATAAATGTTTAGTCTTTAAGTGGTTAAACTGGTCTCATTTACAGACCTACATTCATTCGTTTGATCTAAGAAGAAATGTTACTTTTGTTTATAGTTATTCTGATGTTGAGATAAACTTGGCAGGATGCCTGGATTTTTTTTATTTATTTTTTGTCAGCTGTCAGAAGTGAGCAGAAAACTCTGCACTGTTACATAGAATCAGTGGGAGGGGGGTAGAATTGTGATTTTTGATTCTTTAAGGAATAATCTGTGCATCTCTAGTTTGGAATTGAAGGTGCTCCTGATGGATGCCAGCTTAATAGGCTGGGGACGATTCCTAGGTGTACCCTCTTAGTACAAGGTGGGGTTGCACTGATACCAGTTTTTTAAGACTGAGTACAAGTACTGATACTTTTCCTCAAGTACTCGTAAACTTTTTTTGGTGGGGAAGGGGTCACTGTTTAGGGTGGAGAGGTGGGGAGGGAGTTATTGTTTAGGGTGGAGAGGCGGGGAGGGGTGTTATTGTTTAGGGTGGAGAGGCTGTTATTGTTTAGGGTGGAGAGGGGGGAGTTATTTAGGGTGGAGAGAGGGGGCAGGTGCTATTTTTGTGCTATTATTTTGGGCGAGGGGAAAGTGGGTATTTGGGAACCCACACACTTTCAATCACTGCACTACAGCACCCAGCAGACCCGCCCTCCCCCTCCAAGAAGTTCTGCAGGAGCAAAACCTGGCTCAGTGCAGGACACACTACTCACCAGGCAGGCAGATCTGTCAACCCGCAGAGGCGCCCGAGGAGGAGAAGCACATCGCCGGAGAACACAAAAACGGAGCTAAGAGGGAGGGAGCTGAGCCAGCATGGGAGGGGCGGAGCCAGGGCGGGTCCACTGTGGACAAGGGAAATCCCCACTGACAGCTGAAATGTCATTGGTTGTAAGGACACAGCGGCCCCGCTCCTCAACAACTGACTGCCTGCATTCTTTTGTATACATTTCATCTGTCAGCGGTAAGAATGAGCTCAGGCGTGTTGGCAAGCCGCGCGTGCAGAGCCCCCCAGGAGGTCAGCACTGCACAGCGCTAATCACAAGCAGTGAGTCATTGTCCCGATGCGCGGCTGCAGAGATCGAGAAATGTCTCGCTGCTTGTGATTAGCGCTGTGCAGTGCCGACTTCCTGGTGGGCTCTGCATATGCGGCTTGCGAACACGCCTGAGCTCATCCTCAGTCAGTGGGGGAATCGTGCTGACAGAGCCGAACCTGATGGTATCGGTTTCAGGTATCGGCGCATTTGCACGTGTAACGATGCTCGTGCAAATGCTTAGTATTGGCACCAATATCGGTATCAGTGCAACCCTAGTACAAGGGACTTGTCGATGCCAGAAGCTTGGCTACTGATCAGTATTCTGGAACTTGGTTATTCATCCAATACTGAACCTCTTGTCTGCAAGCTCATTCAACCAGGATTCAGTCATACAATGCCACAACAGTGGCTTACATCAACCATAAGGGAGGAACCTGGAGTCTCAAGGCTCAAAAGAAAAAGATCTGATTGTACAGGATTTCAAGTTTCTGCTCTATATGCTGTGCACACCCCAGGCGTGGAAAATTGTGTGCAGACTTCTTCAGTTGTCAACAACATCTGGACGGAGAATGGACTCTTCACTCTGATGTGTTCCAAAACCTGCGTAAAAGGTGGACGATGCCAAAAACAAACTTTTGTTTCCAGGTCCAACAAACTTTTTTTGGATCACAAAATTATTTGTTAATGGACTTTATGGGGACAACTTCAACAGTTGAAATACAAATTTTATTGGCACATGAATGATATAAATTCTACATTAAAAAACCTCTACATTTTAAAAAACATGGTAGCATTCAGCACCATTTATAGTTAGGGGTGGTGGTCCACAACTGGTAGAACTGTATGATAATAATATACCATCAAATTTGAAGTACAAATGTCAAACGGAGCTCTCCACCATCCCTTCAGATATAGCTCGACATGTTTCACTTATGCCACTTTCTCAGAAGGAACTATATACTACAATAGAGATCGGTCAGAGACAGTATGCCAAATGTGCCAGATATCAGACAACGCACACAATGCATCTAGATGCTCATACAATCAGAACTTAATCACATAGAAGATAAGTCAGTGGGTAAGCAAAATATGTAAACCAAGAGGGAATATGTCACTAGGCTCCAAGGTGTCCTAAACACTCAATGATAAGGTATGCAACAATATTCAGTATGCCGGGTATAGATGAATAGCAGAGAGCTCTGTGCATTTACATCGACATTGAGGGGGGGGCGGGGGGGGAACCCCTCATGAGTCTTCAGAGGATACAATAATCAGGTTAATGTGGTCTGGATTACAAAGACCTTCGGTAGAGAGGTCTATGTAGGGTCCCCCACCAAATCCTCCCTAGGGCTCTGTTGACTCCGATCTACGCCTTTCATACTTTGAAGCTCCTTCCTCCCTTCATGCTTTGAAGCTCCTTCCTCCCCTACTCATTAGGATTGGAAGACATTCTGTTGATTCTCATTTCACTGAACTGGCCTAGCAAGACACGGTGCTCAGATCTCGCCTGGTACCTGGTTGACACTCCATGGGCTCTCTCAGAATGTATGGATCTTCTGTCCCAAAGGTACAGTTTGTCGCCCTGCTTCTAGGTTACTGGTTTAAACGGCTTGGCTGTTGAAGACTAGGTCCTGAGGGACAGGAACCTTTTGAATTTGGTCATCCTTGCACTATTGAAAGCTAAGAACTAGACTTCTCCCAATGTCTACCATCACACTTGAAAAGCATATTTCTCTTGGTGTGGGACAAGGCAGTTTCCTCCCTGTAAGTACTCTGTGGGATGAATCCTGTCCTTACTTCGGTTCGTTTTGGTTCAGTATTTGGCCTTCAAGTTACCATCAAGAGTCAAATCTCAGTATTTGTGGTTCTTTTTCAAAGACCACTTGCATTTCACTCCTTTAGTGAAGGCTTTTGTACAGGGTTTCATTCCCATTGGTTCTCCTCCAGCAGTCTGACTCTTTGTCTCTATAGGTGACAGCCTACTCCTTATTGTACTATCGCTAGGTGGATTTGAGAGCTCATCATTAAAGCTTCTGATCTCAGTGGCAAGGTCCTTTCCTTGCCAAGGCACAACTCTGCTAGATCAGTTAATGCTTCTTGGGCTTTTAATTGGCAGTCATTTGTTTCTTGGATTTGCAAGGCTGTCACGTGTCGTCCCCCCCCCCCCCCCCGTTACGACTTTTGTTGACGTTCAGTTGATGCCGGCTTTTATGTGAAGGTTAGTCGGGCACCTCTGTAAACTCTGTTGAGCCGACTCTGTTTTACCTGTGTAGCCTTTTGTTTGCTCTATTGCTTGCCCCTCAATTGGATTGTTTTTGGACATCCCAGTGTACCTGAATACTGATCATGTGTTCCATAATGTACTCCAAGAAAAGGATTTTATGGTAAGTAAAAAAAAAAAAAAAATCCTACTTTTTTTTTTTTTTTTCATCAGTCTTACCTTTTTAGAGATTCAAAGAAATTACTGCTCCAGGTGATAGCCCTTTGTTCACACCATCCTTGTGTTCAGGAGGTGAAGGTTGCTGGCTCAGCAAAGGTAATAACAAGAGAAGTAAAAATAGTCCATACACCAACAGAGGCACAGATACAGATAATATCTGATGCGCTTCGCACTGTTAATGGCGCTAATGACTAAGCGCCATTGACGGTGCGAAACTCGTTAGCTATCATCTGTACCTGTGCCTCTGTTGGTGTATGGACTAACGTTTGTTAACAACTTAACAAATGGCCCATAGCTGAATGACAGCTACACTGTGGTTCGATAACTCTGGGAGGGCATAGATTGACGTCCTCCCAGAAAACCGCTGGGGTGCGCACACGGGAACATCCATGCTCGCCGGGTTCACGGGACCCGGCGCAACACGGATCGCGGTAAAGGCAAATGACAGCGGCCCTTTACCAATGACGGAGAGATCACAAACGTAAACAAAGCAGGGTCATCAGGAGTTCATCGCTCTCCTCTCCTCACACTGATGCAGCGCGAGAGGAGAGCTATCGTGTGCCCAACTGAGTTTTTTCATATATAGCAGTGCCCATTTGTGCCACCAGTGCCCATCGGTGCCACCTGTGCTCATCTGCGCCACTGCAGTGCCCCACCAGTGCCGCCTGTGTGCTAATCGGTGCCACTTGTGCCCATCAGTGCTCATTTGTGCCACTGCAGTGCCACATCAGTGCTGCCTGTGCCCACCAGTGCCTCCTGGTCATTTGGGGGGTATTTGTACTTTACTGGCTTTTTAGGGTCTCAAGAAATGAGATGGGCTGTCAGTATATCAGGTGTGATCAAATTGATCAATTTTCAGTGATTGGCACCATAGCTTGTAGACTCTATAACTTTCACAAAGACCAAATAATATACACTAATTTGGGTTATTTTTACCAAAGATATGTAGCAGTATAAATTGTTGCCCAAATTTATGAAGAAATATTACTTATTTGCAAAATTTTATAATAGAAATTAAGAAAAATTCACTTTTTTTTACAAAATTTACGGTCTTTTTTTCATTTATAGCACAAATAAACATAAGGAAGGTGGAGATGTGGGGGCAGTTGCCGAGGCTGACCAATACACATAAACACCCAAAAGAATTAAATGGACTGTCTCGGTACTGATACAAAGACAGGATTGATATGATAAAATGCTAATTTTTATTCTATAACCGTATGCAAAAAATGTTTTAAAATGGATATATGACAAAATATACACCACATATAACTAACTTATAACAGGTTCCCCCGTACAGTTTCTGTTAAGGTGGGGTATAGAGACTTCCTCAAAAATTCCTCTACCGGTTTTGTGGTATAAACCGCTTCTTCAGGAGGATAGGAGGTCTAAAAGAGATCAATGCATTAAAAAAGAAACAGTGCATAAAAAATGCATACAAAATATATACAATAATTACAAGGCATAATGGGTGTTACAACCAGTGTTAATACAAGAAAGTCTGCTTACCAGGATGGACCAAAAAACGGCTAGCAACAGGATCCCAAAGTTTCCCCCCATGGCAGACAAGGGGGATTGTAGATGACCATCTCTAATTGGGGTAATAATGATCAGAATCAATATTGATAGTATGTATATGAATATTAAAAAATGGTAAAGTCCAGTGATGAAAGAACCAGAGTGGAGTCTGTGTTTGAAGGGGGACAGGGAGAGGAAGATGGAGGGGAGAGAGGGAGAGAAAAGGGGGGGGGGGAGAGGGAGAGAAAAAGGGGGGGAGGGAAAAGAGGGTAGAGAGAGGGGGGGGGGAAGAAAAGACACAAAGCAAGAAGGAGGGAGGAAGGGGGAAAAACGGGCGATTGGAGAGAGGGGGGCAAAGGGGAACAGGAAGGAAGGGGCTTTGTTCCTGATGATGTGGAACATATCACGCTCAGGTACAATCCATCAGTGTGCCTGCTTTGTGTCCCATGGTGCCGACAATGTCCCTAACTGTCAGATCCATATGGACGACCCATTTTCCCTGTTTGTAGCAATTTTTGGTGATACCCTGGCTTTTTATCCAGTCCATTTAATTCTTTTGGGTGTTTGTGTATTGGCCAGCCTTGGCAACTGCCCCCACATCCCCACCTTCCTTATGTTTTTACTTGTCAATCTGGATGATGGTACTTTTATACTGTATACTACTGAATAATATGTGAGGCTATACTCAATATTTCATTTATAGCACAAAAAATAAAAAACCCAGAGGTGATCAAATACCACCAAAAGAAAGCTCTATTTGTGTGGAAAAAAAGGACGAAAATTTAATATGGGTACAGTGTTGCATGACTAAGTAATTGTCATTCAAAATGTGAGAGCACCGAAAGCTGAAAATTGGTCTGTTAGGAAGGGGGTTTAAGTGCCCAGTGGTCAAATTAAAGACAATATGTCGGAGTGCGGCCACCCTATTTTCACTTCTCTTGTTCTTACCTTTTTTAAAGTTTATCAAGGGTTTAAGTCTTCAATAACTTAATATCTGGGTGTAATGTTCAAAATGTATCTATAGGCAAAACGTTAAAGTTTTGGATCGAGTAGTTGAGGGTCAGATCATTTGTCAGGGTTGGTTAATTATTTTATTTTTACAGTCTGTGTCCTGTTGAGATTTCAGTCAAGCTACTGTTCTAGAGTCACAACAAAGTGAGAAGAAAATCTCTCCAAAAACCAGGGAAATCGCTTCTCAGATGTTTTGTATCTCCAACAGTTATAATTTTTGACACATTTTTGCCCACCCCCTGTTTTTTGGAATGCCTATGGATTTCTGTCCTAGTGGCGATGTTTACCAGGACTTTTAGAGTAAATCTGTCCAGTGACTATTAAAAACCTGACAAGAGGTTCTAGGTGTTTCCTACTCTATTATTGTTTGTAGAATGGGGTCAGATTGGCATTTTCTTGCTAATGCTTTATAAGGTCAGGTAAACATTCATGTTTACATTTCCTAGGGTTGTATTTAGTGTAGATAATGAACATGCAGTTGGTTTAGAGCAGGGGTAGGCAACCTTTTGAGCATAGTGTGCTGAAAAATGTTCAAATGTTCTGAGAGTGTGAGTATATATGTATGTATGTGTGTGTGTGTGTGTATATATATATATATATATACACACACACACATATATATATATATATATATATATATATATATATATGTGTGTGTGTGTATATATATATATATATATATATATATATATATATATATATATATATATATATATATATATATATAGTATAGTGGGGGCGGGAAGTATTCAGACCCCCTTAAATTTTTCACTCTTTGTTATATTGCAACCATTTGCTAAAATCATTTAAGTTCATTTCTTTCCCTCATTAATGTACACACAAGCACCCCTTTTTGACAGAAAAACACAGAATTGTTAAAATTTTTTGCCGCTTTATTAAAAAAGAATAAATGAAATATCACATGGTCCTAAGTATTCAGACCCTTTGCTGTGACACTCATATATTTAACTCAGGTGCTGTCCATTTCTTCTGATCATCCTTGAGATGGTTCCACACCTTCATTTGAGTCCAGCTGTGTTTGATTATACTAATTGGACTTGATTAGGAAAGCCACACACCTGTCTATATAAGACCTTACAGCTCACAGGGCATGTCAGAGCAAATGAGAATCATGAGGTCAAAGGAACTGCCTGAAGAGCTCAGAGACAGAATTGTGGCAAGGCACAGATCTGGCCAAGGTTACAAAAAATGTTCTGCTGCACTTAAGGTTCCTAAGAGCACAGTGGTCTCCATAATCCTTAAATGGAAGACGTTTGGGTTGGCCAGAATCCTTTCTAGAACTGGGCATCCTGCCAAACTGAGTTATCGGGGGAGAAGAGCCTTTGAGAGAGGTAAAGAAGAACCCAAAGATCACTGTAGCTGAGCTCCAGAGATGCAGTCGGGAGATGGGAGAAAGTTGTAGAAAGTCAACCGTCACTGCAGCCCTCCACCAGTCGGGGCTATATGGCAGAGTGGCCCGACGGAAGCCTCTCCTCAGTGCAAGACACATGAAAGCCTGCATGGAGTTTGCTAAAAAACATCTGAAGGACTTCAAGATGGTGAGAAATAAGGTTCTTTGGTCTGATGAGACCATGATAGAACTTGTTGGCCTTAATTCTAAGCGGTATGTGTGGAGAAAACCAGGCACCAAGCATGGTGGTGGCAGCATCATGCTGGGGGGGTATTTTTCAGCTGCAGGGACAGGACTACTGGTTGCAATTGAGGGAAAGATGAATGCCGACAAGTACAGGGATATTCTGGACGAAAACCTTCTCCAGAGTGCTCAGGACCTCAAACTGGGCCGAAGGTTTACCTTCCAACAAGACAATGACCCTAAGCACACAGCTAAAATAACGAAGGAATGGCTTTATAACAACTCCGTGACTGTTCTTGAATGGCTCAGCCAGAGTTCTGACTTAAACCCAATTGAGCATCTCTGGAGAAATGGCTGTCCACTAACGTTTACCATCCAACCTGACAGAACTGGAGAAGATCTGCAAGGAGGAATGGCAGAGGATCCCCAAATCCAGGTGTGAAAAACTTGTTGCATCTTTCCCAAAAAGACTCATGGCTGTATTAGATCAAAAGGGTGCTTCTACTAAATACTGAGCAAAGGGTCTGAATACTTAGGACCATGTGATATTTCACTTTTTCTTTTTTAGCCCTCATGCACACAGGCTGTTAAAAAAACGTTATGAAAACGCCAGTATCTTTGCAGTAATTTTTTTAAACTTTTTTCAGCGTTTTTGCAATAGCGTTTTTTAGCGTCTTTGAGCGTTTTTTGAGCGTTTTTCCGCGTTAGCGTTTTTGAGCGTTTTTTTTTTTTTTTTTTTCAATTTTTTTTTTTTCAATGGATCAAAAACGCTAAAAAAGTTGGTGAATGGCGTTTTTCAGCGTTAGAGCGTTTTTACAGCTGAAAAACGTCTTTCAGAACCCACTGGTCCTGGGTTTTTTTTACAGCTTAAAAACGCCTATGCCACTTGCAGCTCAAAAACGCCTAGGTGGGCATGAAGCCATAGACTAACATAGACAGGCCTTTTTAAGCTGCAAAAAAAGCTCAAAAAAGCAGCTGTAAAAACGTCCGTGTGCATGAGGACTTATCTGCAAAAATGTCACTGTTTTTCTGTCAATATGGGGTGCTGTGTGTACATTAATGAGGAAAAAAAATAAACTTAAATTATTGTAGCAAATGGTTGCAATATAACAAAGAGTGAAAAATGTAAGGGGGTCTGAATACTTTCCGTCCCCGCTGTGTGTATATGTATGTATGTATGTGTGTGTGTATGTATATGTATATGTATATATGTGTGTGTGTGTGTGTGTGTGTGTGTGTGTGTGTGTGTGTATGTATGTGTGTGTGTGTGTGTGTGTGTGTATGTGTGTGTGTGTGTGTGTGTGTGTGTGTGTGTATATATATATATATATATATATATATATACTCAGTTTGGCCAGACGGCCAGCTCTAGGAAGGGTATACAAGTAAAGGCGCAAAATCCTGGAAAAATTAGAAAAACACCATAGCATGCAAACGATATA
Source organism: Aquarana catesbeiana (assembly GCF_042186555.1). Taxonomy (NCBI): domain Eukaryota; kingdom Metazoa; phylum Chordata; class Amphibia; order Anura; family Ranidae; genus Aquarana; species Aquarana catesbeiana. Next base: position 252,411,905 of record NC_133329.1, read on the forward strand.
TACAAACATTTTTGTATGTGTAGATTAAAAACATTATTTGGGAGAGAGGGAAAAAGTCCATAGTTCATAAAAGTCCATGATTAAAAAAAGGGAAGGAGGAATGATGATGGAGGATCCACATACAGGGCTGCCTTCAGGGGGGGAACTGAAACCAAGTTCCAAAAATCTGAGAGAAAACACAGAGAGAGGCGCCTCTGGGTGTAGATGTAAGAAACAATTTATTCAGATCACTTGTATAGGCAACTCACATTTTGGAAGTTATCAATAGGCATGTAATGAAATTAAAAGTACATCTATCGTGGGGGTAGTCATCAGATCCGTCAGAGAACTCTTCCGTCTTGCCGGGCATATGGCCGTGTGTAATGGACACCGCAGGATGGTTAAGCTGGCCGCGGTGGGGATGAAACTCAAAACGAGGTCTGGAGAGCAGCTGTAGGCAAGCCCAGTGAGGTAGGTGGGAATGGAGGCAGGTTGGAAATGAGATAATAGAGAACTAGCCGTGCTCCCTCCTGTGTAGCCAGCTGCAGCCGCTGGTGTTTCATCAGGTTAGGCGATCCGTCAGAATTTGTAACGCAAGTGACGTTGCGTCCCCACCATCTTGCTACAACTCGCACGCCTCCACAGAAAGTTTACAATGAGAAAGGGCAAGCGGACATTTTGTTACACCCATTGCAGTTTTGCATTTTACACCTCTTTTTAACAGTAAACAGCTTATATGGTGAAATACAGTGTTTAGAAATCCGACAGACTGTTAACGTGTTGAATTAAAAAAACAGCGGTGTTCTGTCACATTAGCAAACCTGTGAGATCAGCAGGCTTGCCCCTGCTTTTAAAATTCAACATCTAAACAGTCTGTCTGGTTTCTAAGTACTGTATTTCACCATATAAGCTCAGTTTACTGTTAAAAATAAGTGTGAAATGCAAAACTCCGGTGGGTGTAATAAGATGTCTGCTTGCCCCCTTCTCAGTGTATCCTTACTGTGGAGGAGTGCGGGGTGTAGCAAGATGGCGGCGACGGAATGTCACGTTCGTTACCAATTCTGACGGGTAGCCATATCTGACAAAACGCCGGCTTTGCTGATGCGTGGGAAGGGGGTGTCCCAGGCATCTCTTATGTGCCACCATAAATGCGGCTGCAAGCCATTGGTTGCCGCCCCCTGGGTTAGAGCATTGTTAGCTGCTGCTTATTGCATGGTAAAGCGCATAAACTGGTTTTGCATTTTCAGACTAGGTTTAACTGAGCCAACTAACTTTGTAGCATCCAGTTTTAGTGGCTTTGTAGCTGCTTCCCAGCAGTGTGCATCATCTGGGGTTCCAGATGTGGAGACTCCACCAGTCATGTGTAGAGAACGTATGAAAAAACACTATCTGCTCTACCAGTTATGCCTGTAGGAATATGAAAAGCAATTATCTGTCTTGCCATTGATATGTGGGGGTCATATTAAAAGCCACTATTTGCTTTACCAACCATTCTTAGGGCCATATAAACATATAGACAGTTCGGCTTGAAACCTCTTAGCCTGTGACTGGGAACTTTTCTTTATAGAAATCTTCCAAAGACAGATCTCTGTACTTTTTAAAATTGTATTGAGGGTTTTTCAAAACTTGTGCTATTCGGAAAGTAGGGTTATGGAAATATACTGTACATATATAGTTGGTTCTATACTGTGTAACAACATTGCCAATGACATTTTTCTTTTGTGACCCCACCATGGAGTCCTTTTTCCCACATCTGAAGCTACAATTTCAGATTTCATGCTCATGGCTATTGAAATCTGGTATTGCATTGTAACCGTAAAAAACAAAGCTTTTCTCCATGAGTGGTATTGTCTTTTATTGGTGGTAACAGTGAGAAAGGGCATACACTCTTTGTGACTACATTAGGATTAGGATCCAAGAAATTATATATATATATATATATATATATATATATATATATATATATATATATATATATATATATATATATATATATATATATATATATATATAATATATATAAATTTTTTTTTTTTTAAATACTTTATGGGACAGGCTTAACTAGTATTGGCAGCGGTAAGCTAGACAGGAACAGTCTGAACAGGTTTGTCTGGCATTTTTATGCAGTGAGGCAGCAAACTGTTTCAATGCAGAAGGGCTTGGTACATCTAGTCCATAACATGGCATTAACAAACAAAATATCTGCTCATCCGAGCCACTGAGTAAATACTGTTCCTGACTGAGGTCTCATTCACAAGGCCATCCAATTTATATTCATCTTTTTGTGTATAGGATATTTCTAAATGCATGTGATGATTTTAGATATAGTATAATGCACTCGTTTTGTGTTCATTTGTATTCAGTTTAGCTGCATTTAAAAAAAAAAAAAATTAGAATTAAGTTAGTCCAAGGACAGATTAAATAAACTGAATACCTCTAACCGTGTGTAAATGCATATAGATGCATGTAAGCACACGTACATTGAAACTAGGGAGTAATTAAAGTGGTTAAAAAAAAACATTTAAAGTCAGCAGGTACAAATACTGCAGCTTCTGACTTTTAAAATAAGGACACTTACCTGTCCAGGGCGCCCGCGATGTCCTCGGCATCGGCATTGTTAGTAAGGGAATCAGGAAGCCTTGCGGATTTACAGCCTGGTTCCCTACTGCACATGCGCGAGTCGCGCTGCGCGTTTTGAGTGGTCCCTGCTGTCTTCTGGGACCTGTGTGTCCCCCAGAAGACAGCGGGGGGGACAGGGCAGGGGCTGGGCATGGCGTAGATGGCCACGGATACTGCAGCAGTCTTTCATGTATTAGACAGGTATCTGCTCCCCCCCCCCCCCCTCTGAAAGGTGCCAAATGTGACACGGGGAGGAATCCGGACAGCGGAAGTCCCATTTTTGGGTGGAACTCCGCTTTAAGGTAAAAAAAAAGCCTTCTGTGTGCAGCTCCCCTGGGGTCAAGGCCTGAGCCATGCTCTGTTTGTCTATGGACACACACAGTCGGCTTAGGAGCAAGTCCGCACACATGCCCCAAAGCTTGCTATGGTGGGCACTCACTGGGGGGGGACCTGGGAAGAGGAGGACAGGGGCTGCTTTACAAACTTATTGCACAGGGTAGGTAAGTATAGTTTGTTCTTTTTTAAAAAAAAAAAATAATCATGCCTTTCAAATCAATTTAATATAGAAGTTTATAAAGTTTTTTTTTTTTTTTTTTTTTTTTTTTTTCTTATATCCCAGATCATTTTTTTTTCTGCGTTTTTTTTTTTTTTTTTTTTTTTTTTTTTTTTTTTTTTAAGTAAAGTAAATTCAGGTAGCTCTGGTAAATGAGGGCTAACAGGGTGTCCCCTAACAGGTTCCCCAACCCTACTACTGTCTACTGTCAGCATTAATCCTTTTTACGCAGCAGCAGCAGCGCACGAGAGTCTCTCTAGCATCAGTCAGGTCGAATGTAAAAAAAAAAAAAAGGTGAGAAACCTAGGTTACATAAATACTTTGTCCACAATCCTGTCAGCCAGTGCCTCACTAGAATATACTTTAAATGTACCCAGGCTAAGAGCTTGTAACTCTAACATTTCCAAAGGCTGGAATATAATCTATTTTATCAGATATTATTTAGTAACTGAGCAGGTGACTGAAATTCTGACAGTAATTCTTATAGTAACTGAATGACATTTTGAAGGAGTGTAAAGAAATCTGCTGAGCTACAGATGTGCCTCATCGTCTATAATTATGTCTAAATGAGGGTTGAAATCCTGGTTTGTAGGATTACTTTGGTTATATGCTTCCTTATGCTCAAGCATTTAAAGCAGAACTAAAGGCTTAAATTGAGAGCTGTTAAAAAAACAAAACAAACCTGTCATACTTAACCTGCTCTGTGTTATGGTTTTGCACAAAGCAGCCCTGATTCTCCCATTCTGGGGTCCACCTGCCGGCACTCCTGGCCTCTTGCTATAGGGGCACTTGTGTGAGCTGAGCGCTGTGTGTCCATTGACACATACAGAGCAGCTCGGCTCTGCCCCCGAACCCCCACCCATTTACTCACAGGCTGTGATTGACAGTGAGAGTCCCCGGAGAACTGGGGCTCTCGTGCACGTTACTAGTTCACGACGGGGCTCAGGTAAGTTTTGGGAGGGGGGGGGGGTATGCATAGAATACCTGAAGTTAAAAAACCTTGAGACTTTAGAACCACTTTAATGCCGAGAGTGCATTAGGGTAAAATACCTTCTGCCACTTTAATACTCACATGTCCGGTGCCGGCATCGTCTTCTGAGTGCCGGTCTTTGGGTCTCTTCTTCAGCTGGCGGGGATGACTTCACTTCTGCACGTGCAGGAGCCCATCGTCACGGCACTCAGACTAGTTTGGTGATGTACACTTATGCCCTGTACACACGGTCGGACATTGATTGGACATTCCGACAACAAAATCCTAGGATTTTTTCCGAGGAATGTTGGCTCAAACTTGTCTTGCATACACACGGTCACACAAAGTTGTTGGAAAATCTGATCATTCTGAACGCGGTGACGTAAAACACGTACGTCGGGACTATAAACGGGGCAGTAGCCAATAGCTTTCATCTCTTTATTTATTCTGAGCATGCGTGGCACTTTGTGCATCGGATTTGTGTACACACGATCGGAATTTCCGACAACGGATTTTGTTGTCGGAAAATTTTATAGCCTGCTCTCAAACTTTGTGTGTCGGAAAATCTGATGGAAATGTGTGATGGAGCCTACACACGGTCTGAATTTCCGACAACAAGGTCCTATCACACATTTTGCGTCGGAAAATCCGACCGTGTGTACGGGGCATACGATTTGCGCATGCAAAGCTCATTTTACAGGGCCCGAGAGGACAGTGAGCAGAGGCTTTTTAGTGCATGTGTCTTCTGCAATAAAAGCCTGCCTGCTCGCTGTTTCTTACAGTGGAACTTCAGCTTTTCTTTAAGGCACAGTACCAAATTGTCATATGCTTAATCAAATTTTGTTTTATAGGCTTTTGTACAGTGATGTTTGTTTCCTAACAATGCATTAATTGCTTCAGGCTTGATTCACACATATGCAGTTTTTGCTTTTGATCTGTTTCTGCAGTGCTTTTTGTGGTGCGTTTGGTGTGTTTGCAAACACGTTTTTTTAACCGTTTTTTTCTTGTTTTATATATTTTTGAATTTTATTTTTTTATTTTTTAAATGCTTTTTTTGGCCAATTTGTTGTGAGGGTTAAACTGCAAAAACGCACTACATGCTTATCTGCAGCTTCTCCATTGAAGTCTATTGTACCAAAAACACACCATTTTGCTTTTAAAAAAGTTTCTGACCCTTTTCAAAAATGCAGAGGCTGAAAAAAGCATAGATAAGAATGTGTCCCATAGGAAATTATGTTAAATGGACTGTAGTGCAATTCTGCAAAAAGCAATAAAAAAACGCATAGGTGTGAACCGAGCCTCAAAGCAGACTTATGCTTAAATTAATCTGACAGGCAAACGTTGCCTTTTAAGTATGGGCCTGCTTTAAAGCAAATCAGCCTCATTTTTTTAATATGAATTTGACAAAGCAGTTGGTAAAAAATTTACCTAGAGGCCTAAGCTACCGCGTACCTAAAATTGGACCTAAGCTACTGCGTCACATTTTTTTTTTTAAATGTGATTTTTGGGGTACGTTTTTAGGAGCAGCACCATTCCAAAAACCCGAACGAAAAGTTTGGCACTGAGCCAGGCGCGTTTGACGTTGCATTCCTTTTAAAGGAAGAAATGTCTTTGCTGCGACTTTCATGCGTTGTGTTTTACGACCGTTGCGGCAAAATTGCACAGTGTTTGGGGTGCCATTAGGAAATAATGGCTCAGCAAATGTGTCCTGCATTTTGCTTTGAGTCGACTCGCGCCCGCAGTTTAACATGCACAGACTGGCATACGGGTACGTCTGTTTGCGCAGGAGAGCCGACCTGCCGCAGTATATATACTGTGGCTGGTCGGCAAGTGTTTAAAGTGGTTGTAAACCCTCTCCTATACCCAGTAAAGTGAATAGCCTCAGATGATACACAGAGATGAAACAAATCCTCCTACATACGTTTTCTTGTCTGCAGTCTTCCTCTTTCTACACTTTTTGACAAGCGCAGATCGTGTTAGAAATATTTCTTCCTCTTTCAGCAGTGGGTGGAGAGCTGCACTTACACTGTGTGAGAGCTGAATGGAGGAACGGCACACACCCCCCACCACATAGGCAGAGGAACAAAAGAACATGCAGAGCTGTACTCTGAATAGACCAGCTCTCTGCTAATCTCCCCCTAAGCTCCCTCCCCAACACAAATTTTCAGCTACTGTTATCTCTTGTGTCGGAGATCTTGTCAGAAGTGTCTCATGCTGATAAGAGAGGAACGGAGCACCAGAGAGAAACTGCACTTAGAGCTTTGGAGATAGATAAGTAAACGCTACAGATAAATGTGCCTAGGTCAAATTTCATAAATGTGGTTTACAACCACTTTAAGGATCACCTAGTGATCTTGCATATGATATTTTAATAGTATATGCAATGTGACAAGTTTAGGAAGCTGTTGGTGGGCCAATTTTTTTTTTTTTTGTTTTGTTTAAATCATGTTTTCCGCCCCTTTCCCTTTTCATAAATGCTGAGATACGACGGGTCTTTTTGCATATTGTTGTGCTGTTCGATTACTTAGCCGTCATGTTTTTGGTTAAAAAAAAAAAAAAAAAAAAAAAAGTATTAATAAATCTATATTAAAAAAGACAATTGTGGTTTAGACCTTAATGTCAGATGCAGTGATGGATTGTTGGCTTTGGGCAACCTGATCTGCAACAGATTTGGCTTTAAAGTCCCAATCTGATAGAAATGGGCAGTTTTGGGTGAATGCTGGTAACTAATATCATACTGTATATGCAACAGCTGGAATACTGGAGTCTAATACCCATGCCAGTGAATGCTCCTACAACTTGCCTGTGAAGGTTCTCATTTACCCAGGTCATGGCATAACTAGTAGTAAGTAGGGGTGCAAAGGATCGTCATCGATCCGTGATCCGATCCGCGGAGGTTGATCCGATCCGCGGAGGTTGATCCGTACGGGACACCTCTGTGGCCTCGGCCATAGGAAAGGCCGCGGCTTTGGCCTAGCTCCGGAGCGGCGGCCATCTTGGTACACCCGGAGGCCGTTTAGCACGTCGAATGACGGAGCGATCACTTGTAACAAACCGGCGTCATGTCATGACGCCGGTTCCTCTCTCTCTCCCCTCTGTGTACTGATCTGTACAGTGGAGGGGAGAGATCAGATGGCAGCAGTGCCAATACTCTGCAATGCCCTGCCAATACTCTGCAATGCCCTGCCGCAATACCCTGCTGCAATACCCTGCTGCAATGCCCTGCCAATACCCTGCTGCAATGCCCTGCCAATACCCTGCCAATACCCTGCCAATAGGGAGATTGTGGATATTACTGTGGGGGAGATTTTTTTTTTTGTTGATCCGAAAATGATCCGAACCGTGACTCCTGATCCAAGGAACGATCCGAACCCTGAGTTTTTTGATCCGTTGCACCCCTAGTAGTAAGTCATATTCAACAGGATATGTCTAAGAGGAATGTGACAACTCCCATTTATCTCACTGGCTGCTTGTTATCCTCAAGCCTTAAACTGGATATAAACAGAAAAGTCAGTGTTACTACCCATACACCACATAGATAGCAGAGCTCCCAGGTGCTCGATCCACAGTCACTGGCTGAGTAGAGTTATGTAGAAAAAATTATCCACACTCCAGTTGTTGCTCTTAAAATGTCTTCATTTTATTGAATAGCCACAGTGAACAAACACAGATTAAGTCAGCCTTAGCCATAACCATAACTAAAGCTGAATATACGTTTAGTAAATTATTCATTCGGTTTTCTAATCTTTAGTGGGAAGAAACTAGCTTCTGTATTCAACCGCAGTGATGAAAAAAATTCCAAAGAGCAGGATTGAAATGTGTTTTTTTTTTTTTTTTTCTCGAACGAACAAATTTCTAATAGTGTATGTGGTGTTCATGCGATGAAGTCCATTCACTCCAAAATTGAATGTTAAAAGCAAATTTAAACTTTTGAGGTTTTTTTTCGAACGACGTTTGTCAAACTGTCAAATGTACTGAGAATTGTCATGTAATTTTTTCTTAGAAAATCTACTAGTGTGTACCCAGTTTTACAGTACTCAATTTTTGTAAATAGTCTGTCTCTGTTCTGACCAGCATACATTTTAATATTGCAGTTACTATCCCCTTAGTTATTTTTTATTGAATTAAAAATAAATTATTTATGGATTGAAATAAACTGACATAAATGTGACAAGAAGGAACCTCTTGGATTTTTGTCCCAGACTCTTAAGTTGAATTTTACCAACCAGATCATCAGTGATAGAAAAAGTTGTAGATTGTTAAATGATATGCACACTTGTCTGCACAGAGACCGATTTTGGTATACACCTGTCTTGTTCTCATTTATCACTTTTAAAGGAGAAGTATATCCAAAGCTATTTTCACCCTACTTCTATGGATTAGAGGAATGCAGTTTGTTCTGCACTCCTGTGACCCGTTTTCAGCCAACAATGGGCTAAAGCCTGCTGTCGGCTAATGTCACTCGGCCAGTCGAGGCTCTGGATCGAACCTGACTAGTGGGGTTCCACCCAGATGCCTGAACTGGCAACTGACTCAGGCTCCCAGCGAGCCGCTCCAACTCCTTCCACAGCCCAGCTCTCCAGTGAGCATTGGAGGGGAAGAGCAGAGAGCCAGTGATTGTCAGTAACTGGTTCAGTGAAGACTGAGCAGATCAGCGGTCGTTGATCACTCGGCTCTCATTCTGGAAGCAGCGGGGGGAACAGTTGCAGCATCAGACTGATGCTGCATCCACCTAGGTGAGGTTTAAAACCCCATACTTCTCTTTTAACATTAAAGTGGTTATAAACCCAGTAAAGTGACTGGCCTCAGCTGATGCACAGAGATCAAAAAATTTCCCTACATAAGTTGTACCTGTTTATCTACAGCAATCTTTCCCCTAGATCCATTCAAAGTGCAGAATTTACACAGAACCTCTCACCTCTGAAAGGCAGGGAGCTGAAGTCACATTAGTGAGGAGAGCTCTAATTGGAGGGAAGGGGCACACCCCCCTTCATAAAACACACAGTGTAACGAAACGTCCTACACTCCGCTTGAGTGCTTTCGTCATATACCGCTTCCTCCCAGTCTGAATATAGATATCAGTTATTCCAACTGCTGACAACAAACAAAACAAGACAATACTCGTTTGGTTGCTGAACATGGACTGATTTATTTGAGATGACACACAAATATATACAGCAGGCTGACAATACAAACTGTAACCAGAAACCTAATTAACCTGAGCTAGTTTACTTATCATTTACCCAGACTTGACTCAGAGATATGACCTGTCAGGGTAGACTTGCCACCTCCCCACTCACAACTTACAATACACATAAGTATAAATGCATCCCTCAATAGTTTTCTAGGAGACAAAGGTGTGTTAATGAGCACAATAAACACACAGGAACAGAGTTGAGGCTGTCTATCACAGACTGTGCCCTCCCCATCACCATTTTTCTTGGTGTCAGGAAAAAAATGTCAGAAGTGACTCATGCTTATAGGAGAGGAATGAAGCAGTAGACAACAATGATACGTAGTGCTCTGGATTGAGACAGGCACACACTATAGAGGGATATGATTTGTTCCTATTTCATGTCTGAGATTTACAACTGCTTTAATGATAGCAAAAGGTGTATTAATGGTTTTCTGTATGCTCCAATTCCGTGTACACAGTATGAACCAAAGTAAACTATTGCAAATGGAAGACCATACCTTTGTTGTCTGTCCAAAAGGATCATTATTCAGAGTGGCGTAACGGGAGAGGCTTAGTGAACCTTTCCTACAAAGCAGGGTAAAAATCCTGGCAGGTTGTCAATGTGAGCTCCAGAGACGGTATCATTCTGTGCCTTGAACCTCTTCCTGCTGCTCCTGCCAGGGATGAACCTTTATAAAATGATGGCGCTCTTTTATCTTCATTGCGTTAAGTCAAAGAATGAATTAAGGGCATCATTGCCACTGTTTAAAGATCAGCAGTAATGTTTTATATATTGCATTGTATTGAAAATTGGCAATATTTCGGTTGTGGAGGTTTATTTTGGTGTGGCAGCCAACTAGATGGCCTCAAATATTCTGAAGTGTAAAAACATAAGGTCCCTTTTACACCGAGGAGCTTCTAAACTGCCAGTAAAACACTGAGCGCTTTTGAAGAGCTTTTCGGGCGCTTTTGAGGAGCTTTCCATCCATTTCAATGGAGAGGGACGTTTTTTCACCGCCCTGCCAGCACACTGCCCCAGTGTGAAAGCATTCATTCATTTTATTGGAAATAGGTTTTCGTGAGCTTTTCAGGTGTTTTTTTTTTTTTTTTTTTTTTTTTTTTTTTTTTTTGCACAAAAACGCCTGAAAAGCAACTCAGTGTGAAAAGGGGTGTCAGGATCAGATTGTCCTATTATAAATGATCGTACCATCTGCTATCGTTCTGTTCTAGGTACTGTAGACAACAGACCATCAGGATAACCGAGTTCTTGCTTCCTTTCATTTAGCCATGATATTGACTCTGGGTAGTAAAAATATATAATGGAAGGTTTAAATATACACAGCCCATTAAAAAACTCCTACCTACATGATAGCAAATCCAATTGATTACAGCAACCTAGTATTTTCGTTCTGCATACACCTAATCTCAGCAATTTCATCTATTTGAAAGATCGATATAATACTGACCTTTATGTTCCACATAAATTGCAGTCTTTAACTAGGGTGTGCTTTTATTGACACAGTCACAATGCACCATGTTTGCAGGAAACTCCTTGAGGCACACCCAAACTAGTGGAAAGCCTTTGTTAACATTTCTGGCAGGACAGGATTTTTCTTAGATGAAGCTAAACTGTCGCATAGAACAACCTCCGCTGGCTTTGCAGAAGTGTGTCTGCAGTCTTTGCATTTGTGCAACTATTATGTCTGCAACTAGTTCTGTTTTTTTCGTTTCTTGTGTGTTTGAAAATGTAGTCCAAAGATTAGAATGTGGAAATGTGATGCGTTAATCGATGTTTAGATGTCTATAAAAATGTAAATAAAGGAGAGACACTCCCATTGCCCTTTTTAATTGTACAGCGCTGTGCAATCTGTTGGTGCTATGTAAAGCCTGTATAACAATAATGTAAGAATAATCTAGAACTCCTTGCTAATTGAAAAGTCAGACATGGTTTTAAAATATTGGAATTGAGGAGCTATTAAAGTACTAATTGCTTGTATAAAATAAGTTTATCTAATAATTTCAGACTAATCAAGCAGTCCAGGCCACGAATTTGCAGGGTGTTCACCCCGCTGAATCCCCTGCAGTGCATGCTGGGTGCCAGCAATTGCAACCACGAGTCATTTTGAATGGGATTTGGTGTGTGTGTGTGTGTGTGTGTGTGTTTATTTTTTTTTTCCGTTAGAAATTAAATTTTTGCGCCACTTTACAAGCAGACTAGGGGAACCCCCCAGGAACAATATTTAATTTTTATTGTTGCACTTTAACCCCTTCCTGACCGGTGCACGCCGATGTACGACGGCAGAATGGCACGGCTGCGCAAATGGACTTACCGTTACGTCCATTTGAATGTCTCGCCGTGCCATTGCGTGCGCGCCGGCCGGGAGCTCTGTGAGTCGGGTCGCGGGTCCCGCGGACTCGATTGCCGCGGGGATACCCGCGATCGCCTCACAGAGAGGACGAACGGGGAGATGCTGATGTAAACAGCATCTCCCCGTTCTGCCTAGTGACAAGTGTCGCTGATCTCTGCTCCCTGTCATCAGGAGCAGTGATCAGAGTACTGACACAGCTAGCCCACCCCCCCCCTACAGTTAGAAATCACTCCCTGGTACTGACTTAACCCCTCCCCGCCCCCTAGTGGTTAACCCCTTCACTGCCAGTGTCATTTATACAGGAATCAATACATTTTTATAGCACTGATTGCTGTATAAATGACAGTGGTCCCAAAAATGTGTCATAAATGTCCGACATGTCCACAATAAAAATCGCTGATCTCCGCCATTACTAGTAAAAAAAAAAAAAAAAATTATGAATAAAAATGCCATAAAACTATCCCCTATTTTGTAAATGCTATAACTTTTGCGCAAACCAATCAAACGCTTATTGCGTTTTTTTTTTTTTACCAAAAATATGTAGAAGAATACATATCGTCCTAAACTGAGGAAAAAAATGTTTTTTTATAGATTTTTGGGGGATATGTATTATAGCAAAATGTAAAAAATAATTTTGTTTATAGCGCAAAAAATAAAAATCGCAGAGGTGATCAAAAGAAAGCTCTATTTGTGGGAAAAAAAGGACGTCAATTTTGTTTGAGTGCAACATCGCACGACCGCGCAATTGTCAGTTAAAGAGACGCAGTGCCGAATTGCAAAAAGTGCTCTGGTCAGGAAGGGGGTAAATTCTTCCAGGGCTGAAGTGGTTAAGCATCATTAAAATCGCTGCTCTTAAACTATCGTTTTAAAAAAAAAATGTCATTGATGCATGTGCCCAAGGGCAGTACCCAGTCCCCCATACCCCTTTTTTTTTTTTTATGTCCAATTACTTGCATGTAAGCCTTCAAAATGGGCACTTTTGAATTTTCCTGTTTCCTGTTCTGTACCCATAGACTTCAATGGGGTTTGCCATTCGGGTTGGAATTTTTCCCCTGTTTAAGAGTTCTGCTGCGAACTGAACAGGGGGATGTTTGGCCTATCTCTAATGACCAATATTTTAGCATCTTTAGCTCTCCACTGCGTTGTTCGAATAGCACATAACCAAATACAATTTACTTAAAACCTGAACAATGGCTGCATCAGATTGGATGCAGCTGCTGTTTGACCCATACATTTCCATCCGGCTCCTTTAATTTTTCTGGCATAGGCTGTCAGGTGGGAGTGAGCCAAAAGAGCCATGCACAGAGTAAACTTTGGCTGGTACGTCATACAGTATATGGCCTGCTGAAGGCATGTCAAGTGGACCGAAGTTAAAGTGGAATTCCACCCAAACTTAACTGCTAAACCTACTCTCACTCCCATTCTAAGCCTAATCTTATCTAACCCTGTAAAGAGATCGCTATTCTAAAGCCACTCCAGTCCGGTCTCCAGCGTCAGCTTCTCTGTAGAGACAGAAAGCTGACAACGGCAGGCAAATGAATAGGAGATGTCACCCATAGACTTACTATGGGGCATCCATTGTCGGCTGCCTCTGCTCTACATAGATGCCTGGGACCAGACCTGAGTGGCTTCAGAACAGGTGATTATAACAATCTTTTCTTTACAGGGTTAGATGGAGTAGGTTTAGTGTTAGATTTTGAGTGGAATTCCACTTTAATACCTATGGAAGTTTACTGGCTATTTTGTCTTCAATTAAGTTTTTAAAGGATAAAACCACTTTTGTTTTAATATAACCTTTTTTATCGCCTCTCTCTCCTCCCCCATTGAATAGACGTGGCAGATTAGCCATGATAAGGATGGCCTGATGGCCGAAACGTGTTGGCTGCTTTACAGCTGTTATACATGTTTTTCCAATTAAGGATGACCATTGTTGGATGCCATTCTGAGTGCCAACTTCTCTTGTGATTTGTAGTACCTGAGGCTTCAGCAGGCTGTAAGTCTCTGAACACTGGGCAGATGTGAGAAGGTGGAAGCGCCTACACACCTGTATTCACAGGCACCTGTATTCACATGGCACCTGTATTCACACACCTGTATTCAAAAGCCATGGCACATTACAGTGCTTGGCTTTTATGGGGTGTTTTATATTGAGTGTTAATTCCCATGGCTCCAGTTTTCTCACGGACCACAGTTTGACTGATTTGCTGAGCTGGGGATGGTAGCTGGTCAAAGACAATAGTGACAGTCTTCCCTGCACATACATTTTATGTGAACATTCAGGGCCAGATTTGACGGATCACCAGCAGAGCGAATCTGTACAAATATGCTCATTAACAGCTTTTGAGATATTTACAAAGGTGCACTTTTTAGTATCAGCTAACATTGATTACAAACTGACAAAGATTTAGATGTTAAAGGGCAAAAAATATGATTTTTTAAAAACAGCTTACCTGTAAAATCCTTTTCTTGGGAATACATCACGCGACACAGAGCCTTTGATAATTACTTAATGGGTTAGATAGCCACCATCAGGTGATTGGACACTGGCAACCCTTATTACAAGGCGAGTTCCTCCCCTATATAACCCCTCCAATATGGAGAGCACCTCAGTTTTGTAGCAAAGCAATAAGTACCCCAACGTATAATTCCGAAGAGGGGCGAGAGCTCTGTGTCCCATGATGTATTCCCAAAAAAAGGATTTTACAGGTAAGCTGTTTTTAAAAAAATCCTATTTTTTTGTTCATACATCACGGGACACGGAGCCTTTGATACTTAGTGGGATGTCCCAGAGCAATGCCCAAATTTGAGGGGAGGGAGACACAGATCAGAAACATGGACCGCCAACAGACAAGAGGACCTATACTGCTGCCTGCAGCACACTGCGCCCGAAAGCGGCATCCTTGTGCCCTATTACATCCACCTGATAGAATCTGGTGAATGTATGGACTAAAGACCAAGTTGCAGCCTTGCAATTCTGAGCCATGGAGGCCTGGTGATGCACTGCCCATGAAGCACTAACTGCTCTAGTTGAGTGCGCTTTAACCTGAAAAGGAGGAATCTTCTTCTTTACACCATAAGCCTGAACAATAACCTGTCAAATCCATCTAGAGATAGTGGATTTCGACGCTGCCTGGCCGTTTTTGAGGCCTTCTGGCAGAATAAATAGACAATCAGTCTTTCGTATCTGAGCTGTTGCCTGCAGGAAGATTCTGACTGCTCTTACAACATCTAAAGAGTGTAACAACTTCTCCGTGGGCTGCGGCTCTGGAAAAAAGGACGGTAGGACCACATCTTGATTCAGATGGAATCCTGAAACTACTTTAGGCAGAAAAGTCGGGTGAGGATGCAGCACCACCCTGTCTTTTTGAATAATCAAATATGGCTCTTTACAAGAAAGAGCTGCTAACTCCGATACCCTTCTAGCTGAGGATATGGCTACCAGAAAAAACTATTTCTTTGTCAAAAGAACTAAAGAAGCATGGTGCAACGGTTCAAAAGGTTGTTCCTGTAAAACCGACAAAACCAAATTCAAATCCCATGGGCACACAGGAGGCCTAACCGGTGGAAGCAAGTGTAGTGCCCCCTGAAAAAAGGCCCGGACCAGGGAATGAGGCAAGTGGTCTTTTGAAAGAATATCGACAAGGCCTAGATCTGGCCCTTGATAGTGCCCAAGGCCAGCTTCATCTCTACGCTCTCTCTCTTATCTCGAAGAAAGGCAAGAATCCTGCTAATGACATACTTTCTAGGATGCCACCCCCTGGATTCACAGGAAACATGCCTTCCAGATTCTGTAGTAGATGAGCCTGGAGGCCGGCTTCCTAGCATTAACAAGAGTGGACAGGACTGGCCCCGAGAGGCCACGACTGGAATATGGAACTATGGAATATTGGACCCTGTGAGAGTAGATCTGGGCGCAGCGGAAGAACCCAAGGTATTCCTTCTGCCGTTTTTTACAATCTCCGCATACCAAGGTCGTCTGGGCCAAGCCGGGGCCACCAGAATTACTGGCTTTCTTTCCCTTTTGACCCTCCGTAGGAATCGGGAGAAGCAGAACTGGATGGAAGGCATAGATCAGAGAGTACTGATCCCATGGAATCGTTAAGGCATCTGACACTTGTGCTAGCAGATCCTTTTGTTCTTGACGCAAAGCTGTCCAGTTTTTTGTTGAACCTGGAAGCCAACAGGTCTACATCCAGGGTACCACATCTTCGACCTATGGCCTGAAATATGTTGGGGTGTAGAGACCATTCTCCTGGACACAACTGCTTGTGGCTTAGGAAATCCGCCTGCCAATTTTATACCCCCGGAATGAAGACCACAGAGAGGCAAGGAACATGCCTCTCTGCTCAAGAAAAAATGTGATTTACTCTTTTTGGGCATCCAGACTCCTGGTGCCCCCTTGGTGAATTGATCTAGGCCACTGCCGTAGCATTGTCGGACTGTATCCCGACAGGACAACTCTGCAACCTGTAAGTCCAGACCCTGAGGGCCAGGCTAATTGCCCGACTCTCCAGAATGTTAATGGGCAAAAGCCTTTCGGTTCTGGACCATCTTCCCTGGCTGGAAGCTTCTTCCAGAACTGCTCCCCAGCCCATTAGGCTGGCATCTGTGGTTGCGACTTTCCAAGTAACCGAAACAAAGGATTTTCCTTTCAGTAGATTCTTGGTCAGTAACCACCAATTGAACCTGTGGCGTACCCATGGAGATAGGCACATTGGAAGATCCAAGGCTTGAACTATTTTGTTCCAAGCAGAGAGGATGCTGCTCTGTAAAGGCCTTGAGTGAAACTGGGCGTAAGGAACAGACTGGAAAGAGGCTACCATTTTCCCTAATAGTCTCATACATAGTCAAATAGAGGGATTTTGCTTTTGACCTTTTGACCCGGGTAAAAATACTCTGCTTTGGACTGTGTCTGTGACCGTGTCCAAATACTCCAGCCTTCTTAGGGGCTGTAAGGAAGATTTCTCTAGATTGAGGACCCAGCCTAGGTACTCTAAGTAATCTACTGTGCTGAGCAGATTGCGGTCTAAACGTGCTAGGGACTGTTCTACGAGTAGCAAATCGTCCAGATAAGCTGTCACTGTTATGCCCCGAGCCCTTTGTTTTGCCAGGGGCGGGGCTAGGATTTTCGTGAACACTTGAACGGTGGCAAGACCGAAAGGTAGGGCCACGAATTGGAAGTGATGCTGATCCACCGCAAACCTTAGAAATCTTTGGTGAGCGGGAAATATTGGCACATGTAAATATGCATCTTTGATGTCTATTGATGCCAGGAATTCTCCCCCCTGAAGGGTGGAAACTACTGAGCGGATTGACTCTATGCGGAAAGAACGAATGTCTAGGAACTGATTCAGGTCTTATAGATCCAGAATAGGTCTGACATCTCCATTCGGTTTTGGAACCGTAAAAAGGTTTGAGTAGAACCCTGAGCCCTGCTCTTCTGGGCTCACTTCTATAATTACCCCTCGGGATAATAGACATTCTAAGGCCAGAAACAAGGGCCTCCCCTTTTCTGGATCTTTGGAGACTCTTGACCTTAGGAAACGAGATGGCGGAAGCTCCCAGAACTCCAGCTTGTAGCTCAGAGACACCATGGAGACTACCCATTTGTCCTGAATCTCTTCCCGCCAGGTGCCTGCAAACTGCAGCAGCCTTCCCCCTACTCGGCCGAGCGGGGACACCTCTTCATAGGGAGGCTTTGGGGTTCTGTTTAACAGATCTTGGACCCCAAGACTTCTTTTGGCCTTGGGCTTGGCCTTGGACCTTTCCCCTAGTATTAGACTGGGGAGGCTGTCGCCACTACCTGGAGGTCGAGGCTCCAGGGACTGGGGAAAGAACGTCTAAATGAGGGACGTTTATTCTTCTTTTTAACCGGTAACAATGTGGTCTTACCCCCTTTTAATCTGCTGGATATATTTGTCCAGATCATCCCCAAACAGGCATTCCCCATAAAATGGGAACCCAGTCAAATATTTTTTGCATGAAGCCTCAGCTGCCCAATGCTTAAGCCAAAGGGCCCTGCGCATGTGTACCAGCAGGAGAGTAAGGCGGGACTCTTGCAAAACAGAATCTGTAATGGCATCAACCGCAAAACACAAGGCTTTAGGAAGGTCTGCATAAACCTTGACCTCCTCAGTGGAGAGTAGGTTAAGAACCTGCTTCATTTGTTCCTTGAGGAACTGGCACATGCCAGTTGCTGCGACCATAGGCTGGACCACAGCACCAGGCATAGAAAAGGAGGCTTTAAATAAAGTTTCCAGCTTCTTATCAGTTGGATCTTTGAACCCCTGAGCATTGTCCACAGGACAGGTCAGGCTTTTATTCACACAAGAATTGCTGGCACCCCCCATTTTTTGGTGAACTTTTCCTCCACCGGATAAAGCTTAGAGAACCTGTGGGGATTTCTGGGATCCCAAGGAGGAAACAGAGGATATGGCAGCCTCAGCACCTCAGCAGAGGGCAATCTGCATGTGGTACGCACCAACTCAGTATTTTATTGCACCTGTACTTTGAGGGCCTGGGAGGCAGAAGAGAGCTTCTCCTCTTCCCCTGAATCGTCCGACTGCTCCTGATCCCCATCCCCAGATAGGGATATTTCATCATTATTAGAATGCCCATACGATAGGGAACCCAGAGCAGAGGGAGGGGATCTACCCCTTTTTCTGCTACTCTTTAACTACTTCAATACCAGGCACTTATACACCTTCCTGCCCAAGCCAATTTTCATCTTTCAGCGCTGTTGCAATTTGAATGACAATTTCGTGGTCATGCAACACTGTACCCAAGAAAATTTTCTATCATTTCGTCATTTCGTTCCCACAAATAGAGCTTTCTTTTGGTGGTATTTGATCACCTCTGCGATTTTTTTTTTTTTTTTTTTTTTTTTTTTTTTTTGTGCAACAAGTAAAAAAAGACCGAAAATTTAGAAAAAAAAAAGTTTTTCTTTGTTTCTGTTAATTTTTTTGTAAATAAGTTTTCTTCAATGACGGGCACTGATGAGGTGGCACTGATGGGTGGCACGGATGGTCACTGATAGGTGGGCACTGATGGGCATGGATGGGCACTGAGAGGTGGCACTGATGGACACTGGGTGGCACTGATGACACTGATGAGTGGCATTGCTGGGCATCACTTGTCTGTACTGATCCATAATGTTGCCAGTCAGTGCCCATTTGTGGGCACTGATTGGCATGTATTGGGCATATTTTTTTTTTTTATATGTGGCTGGCCATGGGGTACATACCTGTTCATCCACATGCTAGGGGCTTCCCTGGTGGTCTAGTGTGGGCATCCACAGGGGGGCTGCGCTGATAAACAATCAGCGCAGACCCCCATGTCAGGAGAGCCGCTGATCGTCTCTCCTCTGTTCGCGTCTGTCAGACGCAAGTGAGGAAAAGCCGATCAATGGCTCTTCCTGTTTACATCGTGATCAGCCGTGATTGAACACGGCTGGTCACGTGGTAAAGAGCCTCCGTTGGAGGCTCTTTACCGAGATTGGTGTAGCGGTCTGTCAGACTGGCACACTGCACCACCGATCACCGCGATGCGCGCGGCGGCTGTTATCCTGCTGGATGTCATATGACGCCCAGTCAGGATAACTGAGCCACCGCACGGCTGTCGTTTTGCTATAGGCCGGGCGGGAAGTGGTTAAGGAAGCTGTGATAAAATTAGTAATCTTTCCTTCAAAACCATCCAATACAGCCTTCATAGTGTCTTCAGTGACATATACAGGGACTGTAACATTGGGAGAGGCTGCAAAGCCTGGCAGGGGCACAGACTCATCCTGTGAGGCTGCCTCCAGTCTCTCAGGGGGGGATGGTATCCTGCAAGCATGTTCAGAACCCCTAGATCTAGGCGGTGATTTCTTACTGCCTCTTTTACCTCCCCCTGAAGCCCTCTTGCGGGGAGTCATAGTCCTAAGCTGCAAAGCAGAGGTACTAGTACAAATGCAATCACTGTTGTGCCTTAGTCTTACAATATTAACATTAGCTCAGTCTGCACAACCTGATGCTGAGTAGGTGTCTTGGGTATGCCTGGATCCGAATCCACTGAGATGCTTACTGCCCACAGCTCTGTGTCCCACCGCTTACAGGAGCTCCGGCACTGGTGCGCCATGCACGCGCACGATGCCGCAACCACGCCTCCCCTTCTTCCTCGTGAAACCACTGTAAAAGCGCGCCCGCGTAGGATCGTCATGGCGGGGGCGAGGGGGGAGAAAGGAGACAACCTGAACACTGCGCGGGACCCCCGGACTGCGTGGAATCCCCCCTTTCATTTTGTGGCAGAGCCTGCAGTGGAGGAGGTAAGCGGCTTCTCAGACCAGCTTCCTGTATCCTGGATGGCATGTAAATATACACCAGGTATGTCTCTTACTCCTTCTAGTGGCGGAAACCAGGTAAGACCTGCAAACTACTCAAAAGAAGATAGTCCATAATGTGCATAATTCAAGATTGTCTTCACTTACCTTATGCCCGCCGCAGGAACTGCTAAGAACAGACAGGTCCAACCTTCACCCATCACGGCGGGTAGCATTGTGCCAACCTTCAGGGTTCTGGGTACCTACTTACAGGATCTTCTTCCCTGGACCTGTAAAAGACTCTGACAGAAACTTTTTGCACAACTTAAATTTGTGCACCAAAGCGCTGGATCCCAGAGCCCAGTCCTCAGAAACATTACAGGCAAAACCATGTTTCTTCTTTCACAAGGCCCGGGTACCATCCATCTTAGGCGTATTTATTGGCCCGAGGCATGTATCCGGTTTAGCTCCTAGGCCCCCGCAGAGACCGTCAAACAGAGCTTTCTTCTTAGCACACCTTTAACGTGACCAACCACCTTAGACACTGGCGAAAAAAATGAGGTGCTACTCCATATGGGAGGATTTATATAGGGGAGGAACTTGCCTTGTAATTAGGGTTGCCAGTGTCCAATCACCTGATGGTGACTATCTAACCCACTAAGTAATTATCAAAGGCTCTGTGTCCTGTAATGTATGAACAAGAAATATATATAATTGAGACCTCTGTTTTCTTGCAGATGTTCAAAATTTGTGTTTTTTGTGTGCCAGTGTTGTAGTTTGGAGGCTGGAAAATATTATCTTCTCATAGAGTAGGGGTTGTAAATATTGAGGAACCTTTTTGTAGTAATGACATTATCTTGTAAACCTGGAAAAGCATGTAGTCAGACTCCCAATCTAAAACTGGCCATAGATTACTTTTTTTTTTTTTTTTTTTTTATCGGGGGGGGGGGTTGGGGGTGTGCGGGGACTGAATGGATTTGCCCATCTACACATTCGAGGTAGAGAGAGGAATTGTATTATGTCAGTATAGACCACTCAGCACTGCAGACGCTTATTAAATGAAGGAGGGAGGAGGGTCTGGAAATGTCCTAGATCGCCGCGCGGCAATCTTACCCGAAAGTGGGTTCCTGTCAAAACCAGGTACCTGCTCAATCACACCGCTATTGGGGTGCCAATAAGACGTAATGGCATCACAAATGCGCTCCCCGTTTTGCTGCAATTTGGAATTGCGGGCAGAATAGCGGCGATTCAATGTGCTTATGTGGGAATGGAGTCTAAATGATTCTGTGTTTTTAAGAGTTCTATGGTCACAGCAGACACTTACATTTTATAACATCAGCATTGTAATAGCAATACAAACAATAGTTATTATTGAAAGCCAATAGAATCTTACTTGAAAAATCCTCATGTTGTGAGTGCTGCCTATTTGCTGGTCATCTTTCCTCATCTTCCTGGATTTCCTGTATGCTGTGCAGCTTCTCCTCTGCTGTTTTGTGTTCAATTTACAAGGACTACATATCCCATGGTACCTTGCTGCCTGGCAAGCGGTGATTGCTTTGCTGACCTAAAAATTCTCCCTTCAGGACCTTTGTAGTTGAGAAGGCATGCTCTGTGAAATGTGTGAACACAGCAATGCCTACTCACAGAGCATAGTGAATACATGTCACAGAATTCAAGAAAGTAAATGAGTGAGCTATTAAGGCTTCATGTACACTGCTGCTGGTAAACTGACGTTTAGGATCAGTTGGGCGTTTTTTTTTTTTTTTTTTTTTTTTTTTTTTTTTTTGTTATAACCAAAAATATGTAGAAAAATATATATCGGCCTAAACTGAGGAAAAAATGTTGCTTTTTTTTTAAAAAAAAATTGGGGATATTTATTATCGCAAAAAGTACAAAATATTGTGGTGTTTTTTGTTTTTGTTTTTTTTGTTTTTTCTTCAAAATTGTTGCTCTTTTTTTGTTTATAGCGCAAAAAATAAGAACCGCAGAGATGATCAAATACCACCAAAAGAAATCTGTGGGGAAAAAAGGACGTCAATTATGTTTGAGTACAACGTTGCACGACCGCGCAATTGTCAGTTAAATCGACGCAGTGCCATATCGCAAAAAATGGCCTGGTCATTGGGCAGCCAAATCTTCCGGGGCTGAATTGGTTAAACGTCAGTTACTATCTGTCAAGTTAAATCGTTCAGGAGAGGTTTTAAAATGTCCATTAAGCCTAACCCTTTGCGCCAGCACCTCCCAGGACTTTAGGGGGTTTCAGCTGCCGGGAGGCAGAGTTTATGATCATGTGACCGCCATGATTGGCGGTCACATGATTGAAAAGCTTTCCGCGAGCTGCTGGTAACTGTGCCGAGAGCACGCAGGGCACGCGCTCCCGGCACAGCTGTGTCTGCAAATTGGTACGCAAATATGCGGCCTCTCGGAGCCTAGGCCCACCCACCAAGGGGCTGCATATTTGCGGACCGTCGGCACCTAGGGGTTAACAAAGTACGTTTACAAACTTCATTTACTAGTTCAGTGTAATACAAGGTAGCTAGAAATAGTAATTCAATGTGGAATTGAATATATATTTACCTTTCCAACTGTGGATACCCTTTAATATAAAAGTATATTACGTTACTACAACTTTCCTAAATTCTAAAGACTAAAAACAATGTTTTGTCTTTCTTAGGGTGCTATACATTGGCCTCGCCTGTAATACAGCCCGTTATCTCTATATTAGTTATATGGATAATGCCTGGACAGTTCTCCCTATGGAAGTATTACAAGGTAAGTAGATTTTATGTTCGGTATCAACCTTATATTCTATGTGACATATGAAACTATGCAATATGTGTGCTTGTGTATTTGAAAATCCAGTAGCGGGAGTATATTTTTGAAAAATGCCTCTAGGTAGAATATGAAAAGAATGCCCACTTACATGAAATGTGGAATGTTTTGGCACTCAACATAGCTTATTAGGAAACTGTGTATAGCTTTTTTCACTTCTTTTCTTTTAAGTCGGGTGAATATGAAATATTACATCTTTGCTGGTGGCAAGCCGCAGGCAACTGCAGTAGCTTTCTTCAATGTCATTTTAAAGCCGTGTTGTAATCAAATCTGGGTGAAGCATTTACCCTGCTAGGATACACCCTGTATAAAATGCTTTAAAATCAAGTAGCCCCAGTTGACACCTTTTTAAAGAGGAGTTTCAGTCTCCCCAAATAGTTAAATCAACTCAGTAGCTACTAATACTGCAGCTGCTGACGTTTAGGCCTCATGCACACCAGACGTTTTTTTACGTTTTTACAGCAGCTGTTTTTTGGCTGTAGACAATTTTTTTTCTACAGTCATTAAACTCTCCATCATGTTATCCTAGGTGTCCATGCACACATAGGCTGTTATCAGAAGTTTTGGGCAGTGGCGTTTTTGAGCAGTAAAAAACACCAAAACTAGTTGTTTCTGAGATATGTTTTTCAGCTGTATAAACGTTGACAAACGTTCAAAAACGTTGCTCACCAGCGTTTAACGTTTTTGATCCATTAGAAAAAAAATTTTTTTTTTTCTTCAAAGAAAAAAAAAAAATTAAAAAATGCTAAAAAACGTTGAAAAAAGTTGAAAGAAGTTGAAAAACTCACTGTAAAGCTACTGGCGTTTTTATAATGTTGTTTTAACGTCCAGTGTGCATGAGGCCTAAATATAAGGACACTTGCCTGTCCAGGGATCCAGCCATGTTGGCACCTGAGCAGATTCTTCAATCAGACTTCAGGTGCAGGCGCCAACATTGTAAGTAAGGGAAACCGACAGTGAAGCCTTCCGGCTTCACAGCTGGTTTCCTGCTGACCAATGTGCGAGTCGCAATGTGATTTGTGAATGGCCCTGCAGTCTTCTGGGACCTGTGTGTGTCCCAGAAGGCTGCGGGGGGAAGCAGATGGGGCTGAACATCCTCGTAGATCACTGCAGCGATCTGAGCCGGAAGTGGGAGCGGGTACCTGTCAAAACCAGGTTCCACCTCCCCCCCCCCCCCCCCCTCAAAAAAGTGCCAAATGTGGCAGTGGAGGGTGCAAACAAGCGAAGCTCTGCTTTAACCCGCATGCAAATTGCACAGGAACCGCACCACCTTCCTGTGCAATTCGCATGCGATTCAGTGTGGTGCAATTTGAGCCCACTCGTACAAAATGACCATGTAATGCTTTGTGGTGCAGCTCTAAATTGCATTTGTTTTGAAATGGCTCACATCGCACCAAAGAAGTGCAGGTCCCTTTTTTTTTTTTTTTTTTTTGAGTTGCACCATTAGCGCATTGCATGGTCATTCTGTACCATGCAAACCGCACTGCGTTTGCGAGATGTTTTAGATGTCATTAACTTTGTATTGACACGCGCAGCAGATCACAAACGCAGCGCGATTGCAGTGCAGGTAGTGCGGGAAACGCGCAGGGATCGCTGCATTTCCCGCACCACACATGAACCTAGGCTTAAAGTGGATGTAAAGGCTTTCGCTGCCGTTACCATCTAATCGCTGTGACCAATCATAGTAAATCACATGGCAGTTGTACACAATGGATGGCTTTTATTCATGCCATCCATTGTGTACTATTGTGTTGATCTCTGCGATATGTTAGACAGGGCCGATCACAGCCCATCTATACCATGTGATTAGCTGTGACAGATCACATTAATCACAATTGTATGCACTGAATGAATAGATTTTTTTTAAAATGGCTGCTTATAACTATGATTTTCACTGTTCTAAACATAGTATGTACAAAAAAAAATCCTGATCACCTCCCCAGAGTAGTACAGTGTTACTATGGTAACAATGTATTGCTCTGTTCATAGTATGTAAAAAAAAATGTAATAAAGATAAATTTACTTAATTATTTTTGCAAAATGTTATAACAAACAAACAATTAAAAAAAAAAAAATTGTATACAGTATTTTTGTTTAGCAAATTATAAAAAAAACCCAGTGGTGATTATAAATACCCCCAATAGAAAGTTCTATTTGTGTGATAAAATGATAAAAAAATTTCACTTGGGTACAATGTGGCATGACCCCACAATTGTCATTCAGCATGTGACAGCGCAAAAGTGGCTTGGGCAGGAAGGGGGCAAAAGTGCCCAGTGTTAAAGTAGTTTAGCTCCCACTCCAGTCCAACAAAATCACTGGCCTTGCAAGTCAGTTTACTGAGTCTGTTGGCGTTGGCCACCTTAAGCCTGGCTTCCCCAGCATGCTGCTGCATACTGGGGAGCACTGAACACCACAGACTCATAAAACATCTTCAACATCATCCAGCAGATGTTAAGACCTCAGCCTCCTCATAAAATAGAGGCGGCACTGATCCTTACTATAAAGCACTTCAGTTTTCTTGCTTCAGTCCAGCTTCGCCTTTACATATATTTTAAAACGGAACTCCTGGGAACTGAATATGTTACCCCTGCACGTGGGGCACTCACTTTTTTTTTTTTGCCTAGGGTAGCAGGAAAAGGTTTTTACTTACTGTATCCTTTGTTTTGCTGTAGATCATTAATACATTAATTTATTTATATGATTATCATTTCTAATACCAGAATGAATGTGTTTCTACCGTTTAGTTACTTTGCTGCTTGTAAAGTTCGAGTCGTACTAAAAGTCCTGTAACATGCAGATGTTCGTGACTCTAAGATTGGTTTTCCCATATAGTTGTGATTGTTTGTTTAAACCTTGCACCTACAACTCTCCCACAATAGTACAGAGGCTGTCAGTCACACAAGCTCATGGACAATTCAGACTGTCTTCAGAATGTCTTTTTAGTATTTATTACCAATTCCTGCCTGGCCTATAGCAGAATGACAGCCGGGCGGTGGTTCAGTTATCCTGACTGGGCGTCATATGACGCCCTGCAGGATAACAGCCGCCGCGCGCCCGTGGGGGCGTGCATTGCGGCGATCGATGGTGCTGTGTGTCAGTCTGATACACCGCTCTCGGTAAAGAGCCTCCGTCGGAGGCTTTTTACCACGCGATCAGCCGTGTCCAATCACGGCTGACCACGATGTAAACAGGAAGAGACGCTTATCGGCTTTTCCTCACTCTCCTGACAGGAGGGGGGGGGGTCTGCGCATATTGTTTGTCAGCGCAGCCCCCCCCTCAGATGCCCACACTAGACCACCAAGGAAGCCCCCAGCATGTGGATGGCCAGGTACATCCCCCATGGCCATCCATATGTGAAAAATATGCCCAAAATATGCTAATCAGTGCCCACAAATGGGCACTGACTGGCACCTCTGTGGAATATTACAAAACAGGGATGCCCAGCAATGCATCCCATCAGTGTCATCAGTGCCCATCCGTGCCCATTAGTGCCCATCCGTGCCACCTATCAGTGCCACCCATAAGTACCCATCAGTGCCGCCTACGAGTGCCCATCATCAGTGCCACCTCATTGGTGCCCATCAGTGCAGCCATTTCAGTGCCCGTCAGTGCAGCCATATCAGTGCCCGTCATTGAGAAAGAAAATGTACTCATTTACAAAAAAATGTAACAGAAACAAAGAAACTTGTTTTTTTTTCCCAAAATTTTCGGTATTTTTTTATTTGTTGCGCAAAAAATAAAAATTGCAGAGGTGATCAAATACCACCAAAAAAAGCTCTATTTGCGGGAACAAAATTATAAAAAAATTTGTTTGGGTACAGTGTGGCATGACCGGGCAATTGTCATTCAAATTGTGACAGCGCTGAAAACTGGCCTGGGCAGGAAGGTGTCTAAGTGTCTGGTATTGAAGTGCTTAAAGAACTTTAGCAGGAAAGATTTAGGGTCACGGGATTCTCCAAACCAATCATTAGCCCTAATGGCAGGACAAATGTCTCACTAATCTTCTAATTGCAAATTGTCCTGGAGGTAACAGGGAATGGCCAGTACATCTAGGACCCTACAATAGCAGTCTTATATAGCCATGTCTGGCACTTGGTTCTCTTCGGCTTGACCTTTCCACAACTACTAGCCCCCAATGAGGCCTTTACTCACAGCATCCCAGCAGCTGTCACCCAGCATCCGCCGGTAGATCCTCAGTGAGAGAGATAACAAGATCCTTTCCCCAGACCAGGATTTCAGTGCAGTGCTCTCCAGAAAAATAGGATTTTTTTAACCGCTTACCTGTAAAATCCTTTTATTGGAGTACATCATGGGACACAGAGCAGCATAGTAATAACTATGTGGGTTATAGGCCACCTTCAGGTGATGGACACTGGCACACCCAAGACAGGAGATTCACTCCCTATATAACCCCTCCCATACCGGGAGTACCTCCGTTTTGGTAGCAAAGCAATATACGTATATCCCAAAAGAGGGGAGGGACCTCTGTGTCCCGTGATGTACTCCAAGAAAAGGATTTTACAGGTAAACTGTTATAAAAATCCTATTTTCTTTATTGTACGTCACGGGACACAGAGCAGCATAGTAATAACTGTGGGATGTCCCAGAGCAATGCTATCTGAGGGGGAGGGAGACATAAAGAAAGCAGGGCGCCATCAGAAGACCTATACTGCTGCCTGCAGCACACTGCACCCAAAGGCGATATCCTCATGCCTTTTTACATCCACCTGATAGAATCTAGTGAATGCATGAACTGAAAATCAAGTTGTGGCGTTGCAGATTTGAGCCATGGAGGCTTGGTGATGCACTGCCCACGGAGCACTAACAGCCCTGGTGGAGTGCACTTTGATTTGAAAAGGTGTATTTCTCCTCTTCAAACCATAAGCCTGAATAATCACTTGCCGAATCCATCTAGAAATAGATTTCAACGCTGCCTGTCCTTTTCTAGGACCTTCAGGCAATACAAACCAAACATCAATTTTTCGAATCTGAGCAGTCGCTTTTAAGTAGACTTTGACTGCTCTCACTACATCCAGAGAATGTAGCGACTTTTCTTACATAGAACAGGGTTCTAGAAAAAAATGAAGGTAGAACAATATCTTGGTTTAGATGAAAACCTGACACTACTTTCGTCAGAATGCTTGGATGAGGACGCAACACCACCTTGTCCTTGTGAATAATTAAATATGGCTCTTTGCAAGAAAGAGCAGCCAATTCTGATACCCTTCTTGCCGAAGATATGGCAACCAGAAAAACAAACTTCCTTGTCAAAAGGACCAAGGGAGTATGCCATATCGGCACAAAAGGCTGCTTTTGTAATACCGACAAAACTAAATTCAAGTCCCAAGGATTCAAGGGTGACTTAACTGGTGGATTAAGCCATGTTACCCCCTGTATAAAAACACGGACCAGGGAATGTGAAGCAAGTGGTTGTTGAAACAGTACTGATAAGGCAGAGACCTGACCCTTGATAATAATAAAGGCCAGCTTCATCTCTATTCCTAATTGCAGAAAGGCAAGAATTCTACCTATGATGTACTTCGAGGATGCCAACCTCTGGATTCACACCAGGAAACATATGCCCTCCAGACTCTATAATATATGATTCTGGAAGCTGGCTTCCTTGCATTAATCAAGGTAGATACCACTGACCCGGAATGCCAGCGATTCTTTAGAATGTGGGTTTCAATAGCCAAACCGTCAAACCTAGAGTTTGTAAGGTAGGATGGAATACTGGTCTCTGCGAGAGCAGATCTGGACGTGGTGGTAGGGTCCATGGTCCCCTACCGCCATCTTTACGATCTCTGCATACCAAGATCTTCTGGGCCACGCTGGGGACTACAAGAACCACCGGCTTCCTTTCCTGCTTGATCCTGCGAAGAAGCCGTGGAAGCAGCTGAATAGGAGGGAATTCATAAATCGGTGAGAACTGATCCCACTGGGTCACCAATGCATCTGTCCCGCATGCGAGTGGATCCCTTGTCCTTGACACAAAGTTGTCCACTTTCTTGTTGAACCTGGACGCTAATAGATCCACGTCCGGGATCCCCCATCTTTGACATATGGCCCGGAAGATGTCAGGGTGAAGAGACCATTCCCCGGTAACAACTGCTGGCGACTCAAGAAGTCCGCCTGCCAATTCTCTATTCCTGGAATGAAGACTGCCGATAGGCAAGGTACATGCTTCTCTGCCCAAGCCAGAATATGGTTCACCTCTTTGGGCTGCGTGACTCCTGGTACCCCCTTAGTGATTGATATAGGCCACTGCTGTTGCATTGTCGCATTGGATCCTGACAGGACAATTCTGTAATCTGAATGTCCAGGCCCTCAGAGCCAATTGTGCCACCCGAATCTCTAGAATATTGATTGGCAAGGTCTTTTCACTTCTGGACCATTTCCCTTGGACAGTTGCCTCTTCCAGGACTGCTCCCCAACCCGAAAGACTGGCATCCGTTGTTACCACCTTCCAGGTAACTGGTAAGAAGCCTTTCCCCTTTTGCAGATTTTGGGTTATCCACCACCAACTGAGGCTCTAGCGCACCTTTTGGAGTCAGACGCATTGGAAAATCTAGGGCTTAGACCTTTTTGTTCCAAACAGCTAGGATACTGTTTTGCAACAGTCTTGAATGATACTGGGCATAGGGAACAGCTTTGAATGAAGCCACCATCTTCTCTAACAACCTCATGCAACGGCGAATGGAAGGATCTTTGCCCTGACCACCTGGACCAGCTCTTTTATGGCACTAATCTTTGCTTGAGGCAAAAACACCCTTTTCTGAGCTGTATCTATGATCAGACCTAAGTACTCTAGTCTTCTTAGTGGTTTTAAGGAGGATTTCTCCAGGTTGAGAATCCAACCTAGGTATTCCAGGTAGTTGACTGTGCTGACCACGCTCTGGTCCAAGTGGGCTACTGACCGATCTATCAGCAGCAGGTTGTCTAAGTATGCAACAACTGTTATACCCTGAGCCCTTAGTCTGGCCAGAGGAGGGGCCAGAACCTTTGTAAATACCCGGGGTGCAGTAGCTAGGCCAAAAGGCAAGGCTGTGAACTGAAAATGGCGATTTTCTACCTCGAATCGCAGATATTTCTGGTGAGCGGGGAAGATGGGCACATGCAGGTATGCATCCTTGATGTCGATTTGACACCAGAAGTTCTCCTCTTTGTAAGATGAACACTACTGACTGGATTGACTCCATGCGAAAGGAGCGGATAATCAGGAACTGATTTAGATCTTTGAGATCAAGAATGGGCCTGACATCTCCATTTGGTTTTGGTACCGTGAAGAGGTTTGAATAAAACCCTAACCCCTGCTCCTCCGTAGGGATCTCCATGATCACCCCTTGAGATAAGAGCCGGTCTAATGCCAGAAACAGATTGTCTTTTTTCCTGGATCTCTGGGAATGTTTGACTTCAGAAAACGAGGTGATGGGAACTTTATGAACTCTAGTTTGTAGCCTAGAGTTATTGTGGAGATGACCCATCTGTCCTGAATTTCTTCCTGCCATACCTTTTTTGAGAAGTGCAGAAGTCTTACCCCCACCCGTGCGAGCGGGGGCGCCCCTTCATAAAGAGGCCTTAAAATTTTGTTTTGTAGGCTTCCGCCCCCAGGACTTCTTCTGTCCCTGGCATTGACTTTGAGGTTTATTTCTTGAACCTGGCGGCGGAGGCCGTCACGACTGCCTAGAGGCAGTTGCCCCTGGCCCTGGAGAAGAAGCCGGTTTAAATGGGAGATGTTTACTTCTTCTCTTAACTGGTAAAGGGGTACTTTTTCCACTTGAAATTTTTTGGATGTATTTGTCCAAATCATCCCCAAATAGCCATTCACCGTGGAAAGGAAAACCAGCCAGAAGTTTTTTGCATGGCGCTTCGGCTGACCAATTTTTCAACCACAAGATCCTACACATATGCACCAGCACAAGCGTAATGCATGATGCCTGATGAATAGAATCCTTAATAGCAAAACATAATGCCCTTGGCAGCTTGGCTAAGTCCCGGGCTTGCTGAGCAGGTATAACCTTGAGCACTTGTCTCAACTGGTCCTTTTAGGGATTGACATATGCCTATTGCTGCCACTGCAGGTTGAGTCACTGTACCTGCCAGACCAAAGGAGGTTTTTAACAGGAATTCCAACCTCTTATCTGTTGGATCCCTAAGCATTTGAGCGTTGTCTACTGGACAAGTTAAACTTTTATTCACACTGGATATAGCAGCGTCAACTGCTGGTATATTCCATTTTTTGGTGAAT
This sequence comes from Aquarana catesbeiana, assembly GCF_042186555.1. NCBI lineage: Eukaryota > Metazoa > Chordata > Amphibia > Anura > Ranidae > Aquarana > Aquarana catesbeiana. Next base: position 252,442,947 of record NC_133329.1, read on the forward strand.
TTCTCCTCCATGGAATAAAGTGCTAAAAACTTTTTAGGAGGGAGGAAATGCCTATCTGGGTGATCCCACTCAGTATATATAAGCTGTTCCAGCAATAGATGGATAGGAAAGGCATGTAGAGCCTGAGGAGGCTTTAGAGAAGCCAAAGCAGAAACTGGCCTTTCAGCTGACTCAGTTAAGGGCAGCTTAAATGTAGAGTGGACCATTTCTGTAAGAGATTGCACCAGCAATTTCTCAGATTGTGAAGCTGAAAAGGGTTCTTCTATAGTCGATTCCTCAGAAGAGGAATCGCCAGCCTCTTCCCGGTCCCCTGAGGGTGTCTCATCTTCCTCTACCCACCGCTCTCCTGTTTGAGGGCCCAGGGCGGGAGAAGGGGACCTATCGCGTTTTCTCCCATTTTGGGAAGATGCGATTCGAGCAGTTAACCTTTCTTCTAACCCCACTAAGGCTGAGGACAAAACTTCCTCAGTAACATAGACAGGGGCTGAAATGTTGGAAACAGCTGCAACACTTAACAGACCCGATGGCCTCACCCTGACCAGCCACCTCTGGTCTTTCAGGGGAGGATGGCATTGCAGAGGCGTGATTAGGGTCCTCAGAGCCCGAAGGTGATACCTTTTTGGTCCCTTTTTTGGGGTGTTTATACCCCCTTTTTTGGAAGGCACATTTATCGCCTCCCCAGCGGCAGGTGGGAGGAATCAAAATCTCAGCTCAGAAAACCCTGAGAAGACCAAAACAATAAATCACTGCTCCGCTCACTACAGTGGAGCCAAAAACTACATTTAACATAGCCGCCTAACTAGAGGAGGGTTCTACACCTGCCTTAAAAACCCCACAGTATTTTCATAGAACCAAAAAAAATAAGTATCAAGTAAGCCTTTTTACATGTGAATTATGAACTTTTTTTTTTTTTTTTTTTTTAATTCCTTTATTTTATTTCAACAATGCTTGTTACAGTGTGATATACATGTTATCAAGATCTATAACATTTAGTGAGTGATAAAAAAAAAAGATAAAACAGAGGCATGAAGAGGACTTTAACAGAAATCTACCGTCGACTAAAGACGTGAACACCTATTCATTCCTCTAGTTTACACGGTCTGCATAAAGAAAACAGAGCCTGAGTGTATGGGAAAGTCTGATGTTATGATTATCATACTATCCGTTTGCAAGCAGTTCCCTGAGATATGTCTCGTTTAAACTAAAGGCTCGTGTATTTATCCTTAGACAACAGGCATATAGATAAACCAAGATAACAAAGAGAGAAGCTCTCCACTGACCGGGGGTGGAGATATTCCCTGCCGATCAGTAGAGTCCGGCAAGGGGCAACTAACGTAGAGTAATGAATACCATGATATTCAACATATCTGATCAAATCTTCCCTTAACCGAAAAATTTTTTATAGGGGGTTGTGTGAGAACCTAGGGAGAGAGGAGGAGGGGGGAGGGGAGGAAAGGGGAGAAAAGCGGGAAACAGTAAGGGGGGAGAGGCCAGAGAGAATGAGAGGCGAAGTGGAGGGGGAGAGGAAGAGAGGTAAAGAGAGGAGGGTGGCGGTGTCACCCTCCAGCCAGGCAGGGTCCTCGTATCAAGGAGTGTCCGCATTAAGTCATCTCCCGGAGGTAGGCCTCGGTGTAGATGAAGTGTTGCCAGGGGCGCCAGGTCTCCCGAAAGGCTTCCTCCCTGTCATGCAGGGTGGCCGTAAGATCTTCCATGTCCCGCATATCATTGACCCTTGCATACCACTGAATCTTCGTTGGTGGGATTACCGATCTCCAAAATAGAGGGATGCAGGCCTTGGCCGCATTAAGCAGATGTATGGTGAGTGAGGCTTTATATTTCTTAATTGAACTTCTAGAAAGGTGCAGTAAACAGGCCCCGGGGTCTCCCCCCCAGTGCGACACCCGTCAGATGTTCGACCGTATCCGTCACCTCTTTCCAGAACGGTTTAATCTTGGGACAGTCCCAGAAAATGTGCAACATTGTTCCCTCTCCTGCTCCACAACGCCAACATAGATCCGGCACCTGCGGGAGAAACCTGTGAAGAGTGGATGGTACTCTGTACCATCTGGTCACAATCTTGTAGCAAGTCTCCTGGACCCTTGTGGCCAGAGATGATTTTTGGGCAAAGTGTAAGATCTTTTCCCTTTGTGTTTCATCAAAATGCGCTCCCAGTTCCGTCTCCCACTTAGTAAGGAAGGGGGGGACAAAACCTTCAGCCGGGGCGATCAAAGAGAGGTAGATCAGGGATAAAGAGTGGCGTATGGGTTCTCTGCGGTGGCAGATACGTTCCAATTCCGTAAGTGGGCGTGGGGGACCTAGAGTTCGGGCGCTTCGGCGCAAAAAGTTACGCAGTTGGAGACCACTCAGGAAGTCCAATGGCCTGTCTAGGATTTCTATTCCCGCGGTTGTCTTGAGCTGGCCACCGGGATCCAGGAAGTCATGGAGGTGTGGCCATCTATCTCCCGCTGATAAGGCTCTAAAGATCGGCCCCTGGCAGCCCGGCATGAAGTCAGGGTTACCCAGGATCGGCACCATAGGGGAAGGGATAGGTGAGATCTGGGTTTTGCGAAAGGTTTCTCTGATCACTCTCAATGTGTTTCCCAAAGTTGGGTGTTCGGCAATGGATTTCGGGATCGGAGTGGTAAGCCACGGCCAACTCCTGGCCGTACCGTCTGAGTCCTCCATCTCCATGGTGACCCATTGTTTGGCCTCTAGGTGACAGTACCAGTCTATCAATCTGGTAAGATGCGTTGCCCTGTAGTAGGCTTTTATGTCTGGTAAACCCACCCCTCCCCTGCGTTTTGCCAAGTAAAGTAGTTGTAATTTTATGCGTGGCGGCTTGTGTGACCAGACAAATTCTCGGAGGAGTGCGTCGATTCGCTTGAAGAAGGTGGGCGGGAGATGTATGGGGAGGGCCTGTAGAAGATAAAGTATCCTTGGGAGGGCTGTCATCTTGATGGCATTACAGCGTCCAAACCACGTTAAAGTGAGGGCGTGCCAATGCTGCAGGTCTGTTTTAAGTCTGTGTAGGAGAGTGGCAAAATTTGCTTGGTACAGGTCGGCGGGGTCCGCGGTGATGACCACACCTAGGTACGGAATGGAATCGGTTGCCCAGTGGAACTGGTAGTTCAGGCGCAATTGTCGGGTATTTTGCAAGCTCAGTGTGATATTGAGCATGGAGGATTTAGACATATTTATTTTAAATAGGGACAGAGCCCCGTATTCCCTCAGAGAATGAAGCAAGATGGGGAGTGAGGCAATGGGGTCAGCCAAGAAGAAGATAAGGTCATCTGCGAATGCGCGACCTTGTGGGTTCCAGATGTTTTACGGAAGCCCTCTATGTGGGGGTTGGCCCGTATCTTACAGAGCAGGGGTTCTAAGGTGAGAATGAAGATTAGGGGAGACAGGGGACAACCCTGTCTGGTACCATTCCGAATGTCGAAATAGCCGGACCTGGTTTCGTTGACCCTGACCGCAGCTGTGGGGCTAGAGTAGAGTGATAGGATCCAGCTGAGCATCGACGACCGAAGGCCAATGTGTTCGAGAGTAGCTCTAACAAACGTCCAATCTACACGGTCGAAAGCTTTCTCTGCGTCTGTTGACAGCAGTAGAAGGGGTCGTCGCGTGGTCCTAGCGGCATGTATGAGGTTCAGCACCCTAATTGTGTTGTCGCGTGGTTCCCGTTGAGGAACAAAGCCCGCCTGGTCTTTGTGAATTAGATTTGGTATATGTGGGAGCAATCTGTTTGCCAAGATCTTGGCAAATAGTTTCAGGTTGGTGTTTAGCAGAGCTATCGGTCGGTAATTTCCACACCTAAGTGGGTCCTTTCCCTCTTTGGGGATGAGAGAGATGTATGCCCTAAGGGAGTCTATGGGGAAGGAGTTGCCTTTCGTAATAGAGTTAAGTGCAGCCACTAACGGTGTGGAGAGCGTCTCAAAGAATGTTTTGAAGTAAGTTGAAGTGAGGCCATCAGGGCCTGGGGCTTTCTTTGGCTTGGAGCTCGCCATTGCCACTCCCAACTCCTCCACCGTGATGGGGTCTTCCAACCCCTCCACAGTGTCGGCCGGCAGAGATGGCATGCCTGAGGAAGCTAGATATTCATGTGGAGTGGATCCTCCAGTAGGGTTAGGGGCGCCGGGAGAAGTTTTATCTAGGTTATAAAGACCGCTATAAAATGAACGGAATTCCTCTGCTATTTCTGTTGAGGTAGAGACCCTCCGACCCGTGGGAGACAGAATGTGGGGGATGAAAGTTTTGGTGCGGGGACCGCGTAAAGCTCTGGCTAGGAGTGAGCCAGGTTTGTTAGAGAATTCGTACATTGTACGACGTGACCATGCTAGCCTCTCTTTCGTTTTATGCAACAGAAGCGAGCGAAGCTCTTCACGTGCCTTAAGTAACTCTTGGTATACGGAGCGAGCTAGGCTAGCCTTGTGCGTGCATTCGAGGGTCTTAATCTGAAGTAGAAGTTCTTCAGTTCTACGGGTTCTTTCCCTCTTGAGACGTGCCCCAATACCTATCAAAATGCCCCTGATAACTGGCTTGTGCGCCTCCCACACCACCAAGGGATTGGGGACCGAGGCTACATTAAGTGCAAAATATTCCCGCAGTTTGGCTTGGATCTCCGCGCGGGTCTCTGCAGATTGAAGTAGTGATTCGTTCAGTCTCCACGAAGGTGGGGATTTAGACATTGGTCCCATGTGGAGCGTCAAGTGTATGGGGGCATGGTCAGAAAAGGAAATGACATCTATGGATGAGTCCACCACCCTTGGCAAGTCCTGATGGGAAAGGAGCAGGTAATCTAATCTTGAGTACGAATGGTGGACTTGTGAGAAGTACGAGTAATCCCTATCCTTGGGGTGTAAGAGGCGCCAGGGGTCCATCAGACGAAGAGATTGAAGATCGGATTTAATACGTTTAAGGCGCGCGTATGAGAGATGAGAGGCACCCCGTGAGGTGTCCAACAGGGGGTCCATTGCGAAGTTCATATCGCCTCCGAAAATGAGCATCCCCTCCGTGAACTCAAGTAGTGTGGGTATCAGCCCGCGTAGGAACCGAGCATGGTCGGCATTGGGGAAATAGATATTGGCAAGAGTGACCTGAATGTCCGATACCCTGCCCTTGATCAGGAGAAAGCGGCCCTGAGGGTCCGCCTGCTGTGCCATGAACTCCCACTGTACTGACTTTGCCACCAAAATGCTAACCCCCTTAGATTTGGAGATAGGTGAGATGCTGTGGTATGCCGTCGGGAACAGATTGTTAGTCAGTTTGGGAATATGCTCGCCATGAAAGTGGGTTTCCTGTAGAAAGGCAATTTGGGTTTTAGTTCTGCGTAGGTCAGCTAGTAGCTGGGAACGCCTTTCCGGGATATTGAGGCCCCGTACATTAAGAGAGGTCACCTTTAGGAGAGCCATTGTGGCGGCCCGGGCGCTGAGGATCGTTGACAGAATGAGGAGGACAATCACCTCTGGTTTAGGTTCACGTCCCCTCCCAGCTAGAGGGCAACAGCACCAGAGAATAGAGAGGAATAAAGAAGGTGAAAACAGAGTCAGAGCAGGAAGAGGAGCGGGTAGGTGAGGGGGGAAGGGGGAGGGGAGGGAGGGAGCAATCTAAGTTAGTCAAGAGACTACGCTATGATCTCCCGGCCGAGGCACAAAAGGGATTGTGCAGCAATCGGGAGGTCGCCCTAAGGGGGGTGGTCGGTGCGTCAAAGTGCGCAACAATAAAAAAGAAAAAATTTTTTTGCTCACACTTAAGTGAGCAAGTCAAGCACTTTAAGATTAAGAAAAAACAATATATTAACCATCATAAGTAGGGTGTAATTTACCACAAAACTGGGCATAACAATCATAAACGTAACTGTGTTTAAGGCTAGTATGTGCAACTAAGTAAACCTCTAACAGCCATGATCTACTGGCGTTGACGCATTGCAGAGGCGGCTAGGGGTCGAGGACCCCGGGGGTCAACTCACCCCTCTCCTGGACAAGGCCAGGAGGGGGCCCCCACCGCCCGGCTGTCAGTGCGCCAAGGCAGCCTGACCAGATTTGGCTCATGAGAAGAATGTATGAGCCTCCTCCTCATCGACTACGTTCATATAAAATAAACTCGGGTGGAGTGCATGAAGTCTGGCCTACAGCAAAAATACCACATTTAAACAGTTATAACAATGCGTCCCCCCTCCCTCTTCCCCCGTCCATATTTGAGAGTTAACCCATGGATAAGAGAAAAAAAAAAAAAAGGGGGGGGGGGGGGGGGGGGGGAGTCCTGGTGCATGGGTTTGAATGTTCCTGGAAAAATCACCATAAGGGGGGGAAGGAGCGGGGCATCTGCCCATAAGAGGTACTGAAAGCCTTACCAAGAACCAAAAAGTGGTGAGTGTTTAGTCCTCAGATACTGTTGGATGGGCTCTTCTGTCTTCTCGGTTTGGCGGGCGGGATCTTGGGCGTCGAGCTCTCTGTTGTCTGGGTGGTGCTGGACCTTGTGAGTTCTGGGAAAGCAGATAGTCAAACCAGTTGGGCACCTCGATCACCGGCCTGGAGATGAAATGAAAGAGGGCAGGGAGTTGGTCTGGCGTGCGGAGGTAGAATTCCGCCCCCTGCCTCCTGACGATGAGATGGAAGGGGTGACCCCAACGGTAGGTGGCATCTGCTTCGCGGATGATTTCCAGTAGGGGTCGCATGAGCCCCCGCATGGTGCGAGTTTGTCTGGAGATGTCAGGGAAAATCCTGATGTGAGCCCCGTCAAAGTCTATTGGGCCCTTTTCCCAGGCAAGGCGAAGAATGTCCTCCTTGATAGTGAAAAAATGCACCCTGCATAGTACATCACGGGGAGAGTCTAGTTCGGATGATGATCTCTGTGCAGAGGGTGGGGGTCTGGGACCTGGTATACGGTGCACCCTGTCTAGTTCCAGGTCATCTGTCGGTGGTTTGCCCAGGACCTGGTTTAAGATGGCGACCACTGTGGATCTGAGGTCTGGGCCCATGGTGGCTTCTGGGATCCCCCTTAGGCGCAGATTGTTCCGTCTGCTTCTATTCTCGCCGTCATCTAGGCGTAGCTGAACGTCGACAAGATGACGGCGGAAGGCCCCATACTCCGACTCAAGTGTAGTGAGGCGCGCTTCTGTAGTAGATTGGGAGGCTTCGATCGTGGTGACTCTCTCCTCGACAACATCCACTTGCTGTTTTAGGTCATGCAGTTCTTTGGTTAGTGCATTGACAATAGAGGTGGCCATAGCGTTTAAGTCCTGTTTGGTGGGGAGACCTGACACTATGTCTCTTAGGGAGCTTTCAATTAGGCCGCTTAGGTCATCAGCGTTCTCTGGATGCAGTGGCGTGTCAGCGGTTGTGAGAGCCGGGGATACTATAGGAGAGGGTACTCTGTGTGGCAAGGGGGGAAAGTCCTCCTCCGCTGCAGAGGTAGTTGCCGGAGCGCCCTTCTTACTTGAGGGTGTAGCGCCCGCCGTGCTGACTCGAGGTGGCGCCATCTTGCTCTGTCTCGCCGGTGAGGGAATCTGCTGCTGCCGCAGAAAGTAGTGTGAGATTTCGGGTCCCCTCCGTTCCTCAGTGACCTGTGGGCGCCTGCGGCCTCCTGGCATGAATGGATGGCTTAGCTGATCGGTGCTACGGGTGATTCACGCCCCGTTTTCAGTGCAGAGCTCCCAACGACACGTTCTTACGTTTCCATAGCTAGGTCACGACTCTCTCCTGTGATAAATTTTGATTTGGAGTTTCTGTGTTTCATGCAGGCGTTAGGGGGCCTACGCCAAGCAGCAGTGAGCAAGCGAGTGATGGAGCCTGTGTGCAGGGTCAGGGGTAATCAAGCAGTAAGTGTGGTACAGTGTGTGACCCCTTTTAAAGATTTACAATATTGGAGAGGACACAGGAAGGGTACGGGCCCTGAAAACCGCGGTTGTGTCACCCCCAGCAACAGTACCTTGTTGTAGAATCTGCAGACTGTTCTGTAGGATACAGGCTGGGAGGGAGAGGGAGGGACGGCTTAGCGATTTCACAATGTCCTTTTGTTGTTTGTTCCCTCTTGGGCAGACCCCAGGACGGGTGGCAACTCTCTCCCCCAGACCTCTGCACTCCAGGACAGTGTTAATTAAGGCCCTGGCCTCCAAGATGGCTGCCGCTGCATGGAGCCCACCAAGGGCCTTTATGGAGTTTCCTGCAGCCCCCTCTCGTGGTCTCCAGGTCCCGCTGCCGCCTTCAAGTAGGTGGCTCTTATGGGAGACTTGCGGTGGCCCCCTCACCGCCGATTGCGGTACCCGAGGCCGGGGATGGCGGGGGCTTCACAGGCCGCAGGATGGTGGGCCGCGGCCGGGTTGTGGTGCCGACCGGGGATCCTAGCAGTGCGGTCGCCAGCTGCCCGTCTCCCCCGGTCCACTTCTCCTCTTACCTCCAGGCGCGACCGATGCGCGGAGCGCCGGGGTCCCCCCGCCGCCGAGCGCGGCACTTTAGGCCGGGGATCGCGAGGCCGCCGCAGGCCGCAAGATGGCGGAATGCCTTCAAGAGGAGATGCCGGCCTGTTACCTCGCTCTCGGGCTGCTGTCTCGGTCAATATCCTCCTCCCCTGTTGAGGATGGTTCCCTGCTACGCTTGGGGAGCCTTTTGCTTTTAAAAGAGCGGGTTTTAAGGGCTGGATGGCTGTGGATGGAGCCAGGGCCGGCGGAGCTGCTCTGAAACACGTCCTGCTCCTTGCTGCATCCGGACACGCCCCCCTGAATTATGAACTTTAAAGTGGATGTAAACCCCAAATTTTTTTTTTTTTTTTTTTTATGTCATAATGTAGAGTATAAGAATTCCTGTCATTTGAGCAATCCTCTTTTATTGTTCAGTGAGATAAAACTTGACAAACCCAGAAAAACGTTGTCAAATCCTCCCCCTTTCTGCGAGTGACAGGTGGTTTACATATCTTGTGCACTAGCTTAAGACATGCATTATTTTTTAATTCCCTCCCCCACTCCTTTCTTCTGCTGCTCTGCCAGGATTGGATGTTCCACACCTCAGCATAATTTGGCATGCTGAAGTCATGTGTTTACTTTCCTGTCTTTTCACTGGATGTTAGAGATCATAGCAGAAGTTCAGTGTAAGAAATACACAGGAGAAAATGCATATTGACAAGGGGAGTGTAGAGGTGGGCCGGGAGTCTGACATCACAACTCCACCCACCGAGCTCCAGACAACAGACCCACACACAGAATCTGCAGTTTTCTGGGTCATAACAGACAGAGGGGAGACATTTTATAGGAGGCATGTATATCCTGATAGATAACCCCATATAGCAGTAGTTTAGAAAGGATGATATTGTGGACACACGCGGGGATGTTTCAGCTGCGACATTTAGTTCACCCAGTAACACACAAACTTTTACCTTTCTCAGACCTTAAAGAAAAACACACCCTACCGAATTCTACAGAATACTTTTACCTACAAATTAAACATTTTTTCCAATCTTGCTTCCCCTCTTTATCCTTAGAAAATCCCACTGGTTTTGAATTATTATGTACAAATGGCCCATACGAACCAAACCTAATCTCATCCATATATAAAATACTCCAGACAACACCCCCTTTAAATGACTCCATACATAGATACATGACTAAATGGTCCAAAATGCTAAACAGATCAATTTCATTAATGGATTGGGGTAAAATCTGGGAGTCGGCTTTTAAAGTTTCCAGATGCGTGGCACAAAAGGAGACCGCTATTAAGATAATATTTCTTTGGTACAAAACTCCTGAGTTGCTACATGCCCAAAATGCGTCTCTTTCTGATTTGTGCTGGAGATGTGGACGGTCCATAGGTACACACCTTCACATTTTCTGGGATTGTCATGTCTTAGGTACATATTGGATTGAGATACAAAATATATTGCAATCACTTTTCGCCACATCTATTCCATTAAAACCCATACATTTCCTGTTAGGTCTACCCTTCCCGGGTATCCCTAAATCACTACAGTGACTAGGGTCTTTTATACTTTTGGCAGCAAAAAGAGCCATCCCTAGACTTTGGCTCTCTACCAACGCTCCCACCTTACACCACGTCCTTTCCATTGTTGCAGATATGCGTAAAATGGAACATTTAACAGCAAAAATTGAAGGTAAATTTCCCCAATTTGAAAAAATTTGGAAACCTTGGGATGACTCTAAATTTTGTTCTGTACCTTCCATTTCTGCTCCTTTTTGATTCCAAATTACATGTCCTCTTAAGCATCCTTGTGTTTTGAACATGTAACTGAGATAGCAACATAGATACTGTATGGAATTATTTCTTTCTTACTATATATGACCCAATTCGGGAAGAAGCTGACTTCTATCTATACAGATATCCTCACCATGCTTCTTTACAATGTTTGCACTACTTTTATTTTGATTGTTTCTATGAAAACTGTCATGACTTTTTGCTATGCTTTTTTTATATTTGTTGAAAAACTTATTGAAAATAAAAAATTATAAAAAAAAAAAAGGATGATATTGGGTTTACATCCACTTTAAGGCATAAAAAACCTAGTTTCCTGCTTTTTACAACATTGTATCTAAACACCAGTCTGTTAAATATATCAATTGTTTTTGAAGTTTCCTTTCTTCCACCACCTGTTTGAGCGATCTTCAACACCAGGTTGTGTTCACCACCTGTGCCTAATTGGAACTGACCAGAGTTGTCACCCTACTATCACTTCGGGTCAAATGCATTCTATGGGAACACTCGTCCCTCTATCAGTTCCACTTGTACTCCACCTCCAGAACGTGTTATAAACTCACGATTCTCTTACCTAACGTAACAAGTATCATGCTCCACATGCCGTAAAAACAACAAAAAGCCACCAACAAATCATACAGCTTGTGTTGCAACAACCTGCAGTAGTGTATATGTAGCAAACATATGTTTGGATTCCAAGTCGCTGTGTAATGTACTCTTCTGCCACGGGCGTCGCCAGACACGTACCAGGTAATATCCATTCTCTACCATTTGTAATATTTGTAAGGTGCTGGAGACTGAAACACTGGGGCTTGAACATTTTGATCCAACAAGATATTGTGGTCATACAGCTTTGGTGCGCTTCTAAATAAGCACAGGTGGTGGATACAATCTGGTCTTGATTGCACATAGAGGTGGTTGAAGAAAATACACTTCAAGGACACATTATTATATTTTATTAACAGACTGTTTTTTTGATGCAATGCAGGGCATGTATCAAAACTGGAGCAGACAGAATATGGATCAGCAGCGCATGGCAACCAATCCGTTAAGCTTTGACAATGAAAGATTTAAGTTCTAAAAGGAACCAAGGCCATCTAGTTCAACCAATGGAGGGGGGGAGGGGATATACAATCCTAAATACACAATCCTATACCCACAGTTGATCCAGGGGAAGGCAAAAAACCCCAGCAAAGCATGAACCAATTTGCTCCAGCAGGGGAAAAAATTCCTTCCTGATCCTCCAAGAGGCAATCGGATTTTCCCTGGATCAACTTTACCTACAAATGTTAGTATTCAGTTATATTATTGTCAAGCCATTTACATCTGCTCCAGTTTTGAAAAAGCTCTCAGATGTTTAGAATTGCAAAACCTAGCAATTAAGGGTGTGTTTTGTTTTTTTTTTTGTTTTTTTTCATTCACATGTCGCATAGTTTCTCTTGTGAGGTTTAATGAAAATGGTAAAAATTTGAAGGCGATTAAAATGGGTATTACACTTAGAACCTACACATACTGTATATATTTTTTCACAGGTTGAATTTAGCACCAAGAAGGGAACTCGGCAACAGTACACCTTACAGAGCACTTTTTACAGATAGTGCAGTGTTTTTTTGGGTGTATAGGTATTGTACAGATAAGTAGGCTGTGTAGAACAAAAGTTAGGCCCCTTTCACATGGGGCGGACTCTGCCAGCTCAGTGGGGAATCTGTCCACTGATACCCGCTGAGCAAGCGGATGGTTTGTCCATGTTTGCTCCGATTATGCAGCACAGACACAGCCCACTACCTTCTATGGGCGGTCAAATGTAAACAGACCGCCTACCTGTTTACACCTGGCCACCATTCGAACCGCTAGACCAGGGATATGCAATTAGCGGACCTCCAGCTGTTGCAGAACTACATGTCCCATGAGGCATAGCAAGACTCTGACAGCCACAAGCATGACACCCAGAGCAGAGGCATGATGGGCCTTGTAGTTTTGCAACAGCTGGAGGTCCGCTAATTGCATATCCCTGGTCTAGCGGATCGAATGGTGGCCAGGTGTAAACGGGTAGGCAGTCTGTTTACATTTGACCTGCTAGACAGATATGGAACCGATCTCCAATTGTCTGCTTTTAATGGCCAGGATTGCATGTTTGCGGGTGTCAACGGACACATGTCCGTTGACACCAGCAGCTCCATAGAGGAAAATGGAGGGTTCAATCGGGTCTGCCAAATAAACTGACAAGTGGACCCGATCAGTCTGCCTCTGTGAAAGGGGCCTTAAAGCAGGAATACACGGTTAGAAAATCGACCGATCGCTCGACCACGGACCAATGAAACAGCATTCGTTGGTCAAAATCGTCGCCAATATTAACCAATCAAAAAAGATCTTTAAAAGAGCAACTGGTTTCATATGTAGTGTGGACGTCTCACGTACACGTGGGGTCATCTACTAGTTCCGCTCATCCGTGATAATGTTCAAGAGATGTTTTACGGATGACCTTCACACCAACAAATAGAATATCGATTGTTCGCAAACGATACAACACAATTTTTCCATTTTTTTTTTTCAATCGGTCTTTTTCGTTCATGATATCGGGTATTACTTGCTGGGCATCAACGAGTAGAAAATCAGCCATAATTTTTTCCGTTCGCAGAATGGAAATTTTCGCTGGATTTTTTTATCGTGTATTCCTGCCATTAATCTCCAGGAGACTCCTTTGTATCACTAGATGTATACATTTTCGTTTGCCTGGAGTGAAAAAAACAGTTATTTCTGCAAGCTTTGTTATATTTATCTTATGATCAAATTTTGAATGAGTATTTACCAAAATCAAAACGGAAACTACTCATAATTGCGTCATTGGTGTAACCATTACCCCATGTATATTTGTTATGGTAACAGTTGGTGTCAGAACATTGTCAGGTGCTTTTGACTTTAACGAGAGTTTAGTTTTAGAAGTTTAGTGAACTACTAACATGAGTCAACCCAGAAGGTAAACAAGGTATTGGCACTGCAGTATTGAAAACATTGTCTACTCTACACCCATGCTACATGATTATCATGAAATTTGTGTTTTAACTCTCTATCCTTGCTGTACTGTCCAAGAAACTGTCCCATGATGGCCTTTAAGAGTAGATATATGCCCTTAGTCTGCCATATCTAAATTCACCTTTAGTAAACAAGTAATAAATGCACAAAATTTTTCTGGTAATAAAAATGTGCATTTTATTTTAAATTTTTTTTACACTGGAGCCTGAAAGCATTAGACTCGCGATCAGTGGATTGTGGGTGCAATGTCAGGCTCCTGCAGATGCTCAGTACAGCTCCCTGCCTGTACCTCTGTATGGGCAAACTATTACTGTGCTGCAGGAAGAGTCAATGAACTATTAGGGAGCTGATCAGCTCTCTCGGTCCATTAAGAACTACAAGCCGTCTGCTGCAGTACCAGATGAGACTTGTTCGTTCATTCACAGATCTCTGTGAGTAAATGACATGTCTGTGCGGGTGGAGCTGAACATGTTACGCTCTAAATAAGAGTGTAACATGTTCAAAAGGTGAACTCGGCCTTTAGGGAAATTAACCCCCCCCCAGCTATGTATCCTGGACTCCGCTTGCCCATATGCGGGCCCTGGGCCAGCATAGCAGGTGCTGCTGGGTATAGGGGTGGGAGGAGAGTGGGCACACATCTGCTCTCCTCCTGGGTCAACAATGAAAAGGGAAGTGACGTATGACATCACATCCGGGTCCCCTTTGACAGCCTCCCTGGCCCTTAAAGTGGATGTAAACCTGAATTTTTTATTTTTAAGGTCATAATATAGAGTATAAGATTTCCTATCATTTGAGCCCAGTCTTGCCACGAAGAGTTAAACCATCTCTGAGCAATCCTCTTTTATTGTTCAGTGAGATAAATCTTGACAAACTGAGAAACTTTGTCAAATCCTCCCCCTTGCTGTGAGTGACAGGTGATTTACATATCTCGTGCACTAGCCTAAGACATGCATTATTTTTTAATTCCCTCCCCCACTCCTTTCTTCTGCTGCTCTGCCAGGATTGGATGTTCCACACCTCAGCATAATTGGGCATGCTGAAGTCATGTGGTTACTTTCCTGTCTTTTTACTGGATGTTAGAGATCATAGCAGAAGTTCAGTGTAAGAAATACACAGGAGAAAATGCATATTGACAAGGGGAGTGTAGAGGTGGGCGGGGAGTCTACTGACATCATGACTCCACCCACCAAGCTCCAGACAACAGACCCACCCACAGAATATGCAGTTTTTCGGGTCTCATAACAGACAGAGGGGAGACATTTGACAGGTAAAGATACATGCAGGAGGCATGTATATACTTATAGATAACCCCTATGGCAGTAGTTTAGAAAGGATGACATTGGGTTCACATCCACTTTAAGACCAAGAGAATGTAATGCAGTGGAGCACAGGGGGGACATGCAGGGTCATTAGAGAACCTGTCACGGGAAAAAAAAAATCACATAGAGGACTTTTTGTCTGTGATGGGAAAAGTAAGTTAAGGGGGGGGGGGATATGGGGATATATATATATATATATATATATATTTATATTTTAATTGTAAAAAATTTAAGTTACACCCAAGCACATAAAATCCCCCCCCCCCCACTTATACGCACGTACTGGGGCATCTATGCCTGAAAACATTGCACGTGTTACATATCGCGCCACACGCCGCAATGTGAGCAATAATTCCAGCACCAGACCTCCTTCATAACGCCAAATTGAGGACTTATGGGGGGTTTTTAAAGCGTTGCCTATGGAAAATTATAGGGTGCTGACATGCTTAAGGTTTGACATGTTGGTTACCTAATTTACTGTGTACCTCGGCTTTTATATTTTATGAAAAAATGTGATAATTTATCGTGTTTTTGTGCCCCCTAAAATTAACTTTTAATGTGGTGATTTTTTTTTTTGTTTGTTTTTTTTACTGAAATTTTGTTTCCTACACCTTTGCGGTAATATCGCGTGACCTAAAAATTTGGCACTACCATTATTTTATTCTCTAGGGTGTCTGCTTTCAGAAAATGTATCATGTTTGGTGTTTTATGTAATCTTCAGGCCTAAAATGAGTTTTGAAACGTGTGCAAAAAACTGCTCTGGCTGTGAAAGGGTTAAAGGATAAGTTCACCTTAGGGAACATGTTGCATGTTCCACCCGTAAGATTGGTTCGTTAAAAAGGTAAGAGCCATTTTTTTTTAACTGGCTCCTAGATTCAAGGCAAATTTGTCAAGCCCTGCCATAAGAGCAAACAAAATACCTGGTGATTCTTCCAGATAACGTCCTGATCTCTCTGCCTGTGCTGCACCTTTTTTCAGCTAGCTTTGTTCCCAGCTATCTCTTTTGACCACATGGTGAGTGTTGGCATCCTAGAGCAGAGTGTGTGGCAGAAATTTGTCCGGTTCAGGGATAGTACAGCCGTGAGGATTTCTCCATCCACCTCTCTTGTTTGGATAGGAGAATCCGTTCAGTTTTGAAGAAAAATTTAACTTTTTGGCCTAAAGGCAAAATGCTATATGTGGCGAAAAACTAAAACTTCACGTTACCCTCAACTCACCATCCCAACTGTGAGACATGGTGGTGGCAGCATCATGTTGTGGGGATGCTTTTCTTCAGCAGGGACAGGGAAGCTGATCAGAGTTTATGGGAAGATGGATGGAGTAATACAGGGCAATCTTAGAAAAAAAAACTGTTAGAGTCTGCAAAAGACTACGGCCCTAAACATACAGCCAGAGCTACAATGGAATAATTTAGATCAAAGCATACTCATGTGTTAGAATGGCCCAATCAAAGTCCAGGCCTAAATCCAACTGAGAATCTGTGGCAAGACGTGAAATTCGCTGTTCACAGACGCTCTCAATCTAATCTGACAGAGCTTGAGCTATTTTGCATTGAAGAATGGGCAAAAATGTCACTCTCTAGATGTGCAAAGCTGGTATAGACATCCCCAAAAAGACTTGCAGTTGTAGTTGCAGCAAAAGGTGGTTATACAAAGTATTGACCCGGGGTGGGGGGGGGGGGGGGTTACATACAAATGCACGCCACACTTTTCAGATCTATATTTTGAAACTTTTTTGTAGTTTTCCCTCCATTTCACAATTATGTGCCACTTTGTGTTGGTCTATTACCTAAAACACCAATAAAATACATTTAAGTTTTTGGTTTCATCATGACGAAATGTGGAAAATTTCAAGGGGTATGAATACTGTATTAGCGTCCATGGTGATGTCAGTGGCAGTTAGTCAGTTTTTACCCAGTGTCAGTTAGTGTCAGATTACCTGCCACACTATCACAGTCCCACTATAAGTCACTAATCCCCACCATTGATGGTATAATTATTATTTTTAATTTTTTTTATTTTATATGCTTTATATGTTAAATTAAAAACTCAGTGGTGATCAAATACCCCCAAAAGAAAGCTCTATTTGTGTGAAAAAAATGATTTAAATGTTGTTTGGGTACAGCGTTACATGACCACGCAATTACCAGTAAGTAATGCAGTGCCGTATAGCAAAAAATGGCCTTGTCATGAAGGGGGTAAAACCTTCTGGATCTCAAGTGGTTAAATAATAGAATTTATTGAGAATCTGAGGAGAACATCTAGTTTATGAAATAAGCTATAAAGATTGTCATTTACATGATGGATTACTAAACTGTGACCATTTATCTGTATAAAGATAGCATAGGTTTAGTTTAGTGTTTAATATGCTTAATATATTGCAGTTTACCAATCATTAGATGTGGTGTCTGCATTAGTTTTTTTTTTCTTTTATAGGCTTTTCCCTCTTTGTTTTCACCTGGTGATCTGGCCAGTAACACACCTCATGTAATAGAGTGCCCTCACACTGGATGAAGGAGCACAGGGGACACATTTGGACAGCAGTCTGGGGGAAGGGGGAGTGTTAGATGTACTAACAGACTTAGATACTCTACTGAAGCCAAATTCCAGCTCATACTTTATATGCAGTTACAGCAATGGATTTCCTTTCTTTTGGGATAAAGGTTTTACATAAAAGCTGATCGATGTAGGCACCCCTGCCAGTGGTAAATGGTTTGTCTCATCCCTGTAACTGATACATCTGCAGGAGAGCTTGTTTTTTTGAAATCTACAGACATATATATATATATATATATATATATATATATATATATATATATATATATATATATAATTTATTTATTTATTTATTTTTTTTTATATGTCTAATCAAGTGCTTTTTGAATTTTTTAAAGTTTGTTGCAGAAAGGAGATCTCAGTCATTGCTTAAAATTTTGTGCAGGATTTATTCTGCATTCCAGGTATGAATATTTTATAAAGGGTTACATCAGTCCAGTTAATGTAACTGTGTATTTACCGTACCTGGCTACCCCTGGAAGCTGGGAATGAGGTGCAGAGCCTCCCCACCTTACCCAATCGATTTAATGCTTTAAATTCATTCAGAAAATGAAAAGCATGTTCTCAATGGCACCCGTGCTGAGTGACTGATCTCCTGTGTTCAGAATGCAGCAGGAAATCACTGGAATCAGTGTTTGCTTCAGTAATTTCCAGCTTCCATTAACAGTGGCCAGATATGGTATATAGAACTATGGATAAAATATCCATACCTTTCTTTAATAGTAGAGTATTTATTTTTTTCAGGTTTTTACCTGAAACTACTAGAAATGGAAATAATACCCATTTTGCCCCATGGATTGAATGGATTGGCACATATATATATTTCCCCTGCCCTGATAGGGTCTTATTTTATTATTTCATTATTTTTAATTATTCCTTTCAGAGCAGTACAGGCGTCTTTAGCATGACACTGTAAGTTAGGGGTCTGGTTTGTAGAATGTACACCACCTCTTTTGGCATGGAATCTCTGCCACTCTTACAATCTTCTAGAGTGGCAGGCAATTTCATGAAGGCAGAACGATGAGGACATCTATTGAATTATGCAGATGAAGGGAGGAGAGGGAGAGAGACTGCAGATTACATCAGAGGAAGAGGACTTTTTTTTTCAGAGGCAGAGCTGGACAGAGCGGTTGCTAACACAGAGGACAATTTTTATACATCAATTAAAAATAACAGTTGGCCTCAGGCTAAAATTGTAATGCATCATATGAACTTTGTCAAGAGAAGTCCAGCTAAAGCCTTGGGGTTTTTTCACTTGATATGCATCCTGACTGCCTATGGATGTGTTTTTTTTTTTCTTCTAAGGGTAGATTTAGATTCCCTTGCCTCTGAAGCTCAATCCACATTCGGATTGCACTCCGGAGGCTACTGATAGACGGTGAGGAAGCGATGTGGCGATTCCTCACCACCTGTTGTACCCCATGGATGGATGAGCCAGAAGCGGTCGGTCTTGTAAACTAGCGTTTGTAATGGAGAATTAACATTTGTGACGTGGCAAATTATGAAATCTTGAAATGCAGCGTACATTCTCTCCTTCTTTAATGGGATAATAATGAAGCTGCTTTGCTGGTGATACTGATGGAGTTATTGCAAACGAATTTTCAAAGGCTTTTATTTCTAGTGATATCAAGAATAATATTATGCTTTTTTTTTTTTTTTTCTATTTGGGCAAGTTACCACAACACCATTATCCCGTAGTTTTTAAGATCAAAGATACAACTATGTTGGTGTCCCTTGTCAATTTTACATTGTATTTTTTAAAATGTAACTGCCTACTCCCAAACTGTCATTTGAAGTAAAACACATAGCCAAGTATTATTCTCCACAAATTTTTTTATTGTGCATTAAAAAAATAAAATTAGACATGCTATCTGCCAGTAGAACTTAGCCAAAAAGTGCATTCTATGTATCCAAACATATAGAAAATATACGAAATCAAATCATTATTCAACCAAAAAAATGTCAAAGCAATAACTCCAAGGCCAATAATAAATAACACGTTATCTCCTCCGATTCTGCAACATGTCTGGTTGACTAACTGAAAAGCGCAAACTAAAAAGTGCAAAATGAAATGCGGATTAACCACTTAAGGACCGCCTAACGCCGATTTACGTCGGCAAGGCGGCACGGGCAGGCAAAATCACGTACATGTACGTGATTTGCCTCTCGCGGGTGGGGGGTCCGATCGGACCCCCCCCCGGTGCCCGAAGCGGTCCCGTTCTGTTCCCCGGCGATCCGAGATGAGGGGGAGGCCATCCGTTCGTGGCCCCCCCTCGCGATCGCCGCCGGCCAATGGGAACACTCCTTTGCTGCTGTATGCTAAACAGCAGCAAAGGAAATGATGTCATCTCCCCTCGGCTCGGTAGTTTCCGTTCCAGCGCCGAGGGGAGAAGACATCAATGTGAGTGCACAACACACACACACACAGTAGAACATGCCAGGCATACAAAACACCCCGATCCCCCCCCCCGATCGCCCCCCGATCCCCCCCCAATCACCCCCCCCCCCTGTCACAAACTGACACCAGCAGGTTTTTTTTTTTTTTTTTCTGATTACTGCATAGTGTCAGTTTGTGACAGTTACAGTGTTGGGACAGTGAGTATTACCCCCCTTTAGGTCTAGGATACCCCCCTAACCCCCCCTAATAAAGTTTTAACCCCTTGATCACCCCCCATCGCCAGTGTCGCTAAGCGATCATTTTTCTGATCGCTGTATTAGTGTCACTGGTGACGCTAGTTAGTGAGGTAAATATTTAGGTTCGCCGTCAGCGTTTTATAGTGACAGGGACCCCCATATACTACCTAATAAAGGTTTTAACCCCTTGATTGCCCCCTAGTTAACCCTTTCACCACTGATCACCGTATAACCGTTACGGGTGACGCAGGTTAGTTCGTTTATTTTTTATAGTGTCAGGGCACCCGCCGTTTATTACCGAATAAAGGTTTAGCCCCCTGATCGCCCGGCGGTGATATGCGTCGCCCCAGGCAGCGTCAGATTAGCGCCAGTACCGCTAACACCCACGCACGCAGCATGCGCCTCCCTTAGTGGTATAGTATCTGATCGGATCAATATCTGATCCGATCAGATCTATACTGGCGTCCCCAGCAGTTTAGGGTTCCCAAAAACACAGTGTTAGCGGGATCAGCCCAGATACCCGCTAGCACCTGCGTTTTGCCCCTCCGCCCAGCCCACCCAAGTGCAGTATCGATCGATCACTGTCACTTACAAAACACTAAACGCATAACTGCAGCGTTCGCAGAGTCAGGCCTGATCCCTACGATCGCTAACAGTTTTTTTGGTAGCATTTTGGTGAACTGGCAAGCAAGCACCAGGCAGCGTCAGGTTAGCGCCAGTAGCGCTAACACCCACGCACGCAGCGTACACCTCCCTTAGTGGTATAGTATCTGATCAGATCAATATCTGATCCGATCAGATCTATACTAGCGTCCCCAGCAGTTTAGGGTTCCCAAAAACGCAGTGTTAGCGGGATCAGCCCAGATACCTGCTAGCACCTGCGTTGTGCCCCTCCGCCCGGCCCAGCCCAGCCCACCCAAGTGCAGTATCGATCGATCACTGTCACTTACAAGGCACTAAACGCATAACTGCAGCGTTCGCAGAGTCAGGCCTGATCCCTGCGATCGCTAACAGTTTTTTTGGTAGCATTTTGGTGAACTAGCAAGCACCGGCCCCAAGCAGCGTCAGGTTAGCGCCAGTACCACTAACACCCACGCACGCAGCATACGCCTCCTTTAGTGGTATAGTATCTGAACGGATCAATATCTGATCCGATCAGATCTATACTAGCGTCCCCAGCAGTTTAGGGTTCCCAAAAACGCAGTGTTAGCGGGATCAGCCCAGATACCTGCTAGCACCTGCGTTTTGCCCCTCCGCCCGGCCCAGTCCAGCCCACCCAAGTGCAGTATCGATCGATCACTGACACTTACAAAACACTAAACGCATAACTGCAGCGTTCGCAGAGTCAGACCTGATCCCTGCGATCGCTAACAGTTTTTTTGGAAGCTTTTTATTGAACTGGCAAGCACCAGCGGCCTAGTATACCCCGGTCGTAGTCAAACCAGCGCTGCAGTAACACTTGGTGACGTGGCGAGTCCCATAAGTGCAGTTCAAGCTGGTGAGGTGGCAAGCACAAGTAGTGTCCCGCTGCCACCAAAAAGACAAACACAGGCCCGTCGTGCCCATAGTGCCCTTCCTGCTGCATTCGCCAATCCTAATTGGGAACCCACCGCTTCTGCAGCACCCGTACTTCCCCCATTCACATCCCCAACCAAATGCAGTCGGCTGCATGAGAGGCATTTTTATGTGCTCCCGAGTACCCCTACCCAACGAACCCCCCCAAAAAGATGTTGTGTCTGCAGCAAACGCGGATATAGGCGTGACACCCGCTATTATTGTCCCTCCTGTCCTGACAATCCTGGTCTTTGCATTGGTGAATGTTTTGAACGCTACCATACACTAGTTGAGTATTAGCGTAGGGTACAGCATTGCACAGACTAGGCACACTTTCACAGGGTCTCCCAAGATGCCATCGCATTTTGAGAGACCCGAACCTGGAACCGGTTACCGTTATAAAAGTTAGTTACAAAAAAAGTGTAAAAAAAAAAAATATATATATATAAAATAAAAAAAAATAGTTGTCGTTTTATTGTTCTCTCTCTCTATTCTCTCTCTCTATTGTTCTGCTCTTTTTTTACTGTATTCTATTCTGCAGTGTTTTATTGTTATTGTTATTGTTATTGTTATTATGTTTTATCATGTTTGTTTTTCAGGTATGTAATTATTTATACTTTACTGTTTACTGTGCTTTATTGTTAACCATTTTTTTGTCTTCAGGTACGCCATTCACAACTTTGAGTGGTTATACCAGAATGATGCCTGCAGGTTTAGGTATCATCTTGGTATCATTCTTTTCAGCCAGCGGTCGGCTTTCATGTAAAAGCAATCCTAGCGGCTAATTAGCCTCTAGACTGCCTTTACAAGCCGTGGGAGGGAATGCCCCCCCCCCCCACCGTCTTCCGTGTTTTTCTCTGGCTCTCCTGTCTCAACAGGGAACCTGAGAATGCAGCCGGTGATTCAGCCAGCTGACCATAGAGCTGATCAGAGACAAGAGTGGCTCCAAACATCTCTATGGCCTAAGAAACCGGAAGCTACGAGCATTTTATGACTTAGATTTCGCCGGATGTAAATAGCGCCATTGGGAAATTGGGGAAGCATTTTATCACACCGATCTTGGTGTGGTCAGATGCTTTGAAGGCAGAGGAGAGATCTAGGGTCTAATAGACCCCAATTTTTTCAAAAAAGAGTACCTGTCACTACCTATTGCTATCATAGGGGATATTTACATTCCCCGAGATAACAATAAAAATGATTTAAAAAAAAAAAAATGAAAGGAACAGTTTAAAAATAAGATAAAAAAGCAAAAAAATAATAAAGAAAAAAAAAAAAAAAAAAAAAAAAACACCCCTGTCGCCCCCTGCTCTTGCGCTAAGGCGAACGCAAGCGGCGGTCTGTCGTCAAACGTAAACAGCAATTGCACCATGCATGTGAGGTATCGCCGCGAAGGTCAGATCGAGGGCAGTAATTTTTGCAGTAGACCTCCTCTGCAAATCTAAAGTGGTAACCTGTAAAGGCTTTTAAAGGCTTTTAAAAATGTATTTATTTTGTTGCCACTGCACGTTTGTGCGCAATTGTAAAGCATGTCATGTTTGGTATCCATGTACTCGGTCTAAGATCATCTTTTTTTATTTCATCAAACATTTGGGCAATATAGTGTGTTTTAGTGCATTAAAATTTAAAAAAGTGTGTTTTTTCCCCAAAAAATGCGTTTGAAAAATCGCTGCGCAAATACTGTGTGAAAAAAAAAAATGAAACACCCACCATTTTAATCTGTAGGGCATTTGCTTTAAAAAAATATATAATGTTTGGGGGTTCAAAGTAATTTTCTTGCAAAAAAAAAAAACTTTTTCATGTAAAAAATAAGTGTCAGAAAGGGCTTTGTCTTCAAGTGGTTAGAAGAGTGGGTGATGTGTGACATAAGCTTCTAAATGTTGTGCATAAAATGCCAGGACAGTTCAAAACCCCCCCCAAATGACCCCATTTTGGAAAGTAGACACCCCAAGCTATTTGCTGAGAGGCATGTCGAGTCCATGGAATATTTTATATTGCGACACAAGTTGCGGGAAAGAGACAAATTTTTTTTTTTTTTTTTGCACAAAGTTGTCACTAAATGATATATTGCTCAAACATGCCATGGGAATATGTGAAATTACACCCCAAAATACATTCTGCTGCTTCTCCTGAGTACGGGGATACCACATGTGTGGGACTTTTTGGGAGCCTAGCCGCGTACGGGGACCCCGAAAACCAAGCACCGCCTTCAGGCTTTCTAAGGGCGTGAATTTTTGATTTCACTCTTCACTGCCTATCACAGTTTCGGAGGCCATGGAATGCCCAGGTGGCACAAAACCCCCCCAAATGACCCCATTTTGGAAAGTAGACACCCCAAGCTATTTGCTGAGAGGTATAGTGAGTATTTTGCAGACCTCACTTTTTGTCACAAAGTTTTGAAATTTGAAAAAAGAAAAAAAAAAAAAGTTTTTTCTTGTCTTTCTTCATTTTCAAAAACAAATGAGAGCTGCAAAATACTCACCATGCCTCTCAGCAAATAGCTTGGGGTGTCTACTTTCCAAAATGGGGTCATTTGGGGGGGTTTTGTGCCACCTGGGCATTCCATGGCCTCCGAAACGGTGTTAGGCAGTGAAGAGTAAAATCAAAAATTCACGCCCTTAAAAACGCTGAAGGCGGTGATTGGTTTTCGGGGTCCCGTACGCGGCTAGGCTCCCAAAAAGTCTCACACATGTGGTATCCCCGTACTCAGGAGAAGCAGCTAAATGTATTTTGGGGTGCAATTCCACATATGCCCATGGCCTGTGTGAGCAATATATCATTTAGTGACAACTTTGTGCAAAAAAAAAAAAAAAAGTGTCACTTTCCCGCAACTTGTGTCAAAATATAAAATATTCCATGGACTCAATATGCCTCTCAGCAAATAGCTTGGGGTGTCTACTTTCCAAAATGGGGTCATTTGGGGGGGGGTTGTGCCACCTGGGCATTCCATGGCCTCCGAAACTGTGATAGGCAGTGAAGAGTGAAATCAAAAAGTTACACCCTTAGAAATCCTGAAGGCGGTGATTGGTTTTCGGGGCCCCGTACGCGGCTAGGCTCCCAAAAAGTCCCACACATGTGGTATCCCCGTACTCAGGAGAAGTAGCTGAATATATTTTGGGGTGCAATTCCACATAGGCCCATGGCCTGTGTGAGCAATATATCATTTAGTGACAACTTTTTGTAAATATTTTTTTTTTTTTTTTTTTGTCATTATTCAATCACTTGGGACAAAAAAAATAAATATTCAATGGGTTCAACATGCCTATCAGCAATTTCCTTGGGGTGTCTACTTTCCAAAATGGGGTCATTTGGGGGGGTTTTGTACTGCCCTGCCATTTTAGCACCTCAAGAAATGACATAGGCAGTCATAAACTAAAAGCTGTGTAAATTCCAGAAAATGAACCCTAGTTTGTAGACGCTATAACTTTTGCGCAAACCAATAAATATACGCTTATTGACATTTTTTTTACCAAAGACATGTGGCCGAATACATTTTGGCCTAAATGTATGACTAAAATTGAGTTTATTGGATTTTTTTTATAACAAAAAGTAGAAAATATCATTTTTTTTTCAAAATTTTCGGTCTTTTTCCGTTTATAGCGCAAAAAATAAAAACGGCAGAGGTGATCAAATACCATCAAAAGAAAGCTCTATTTGTGGGAAGAAAAGGACGCAAATTTCGTTTGGGTACAGCATTGCATGACCGCGCAATTAGCAGTTAAAGCGACGCAGTGCCAAATTGGAAAAAGACCTCTGGTCCTTAGGCAGCATAATGGTCCGGGGCTCAAGTGGTTAACACTCACCAAACTTCTGTTAACATGAAATTAGCAGAAGGAGCCCAAAGGGTGGCACTAAAGAGCTGAAAAACCACGTAGTACATCACTACATTCGTAATTGTTGGCCAACTATTGTGTGGCCGTGTGTATGCAAGACAAGTTTGGGCCCACGCCCTTCGGACAAAATTCCACGGTTTTGTTGGCCAACAATCCGATCGTGTGTACGAGGCTTTAGTGTATGCATTTCATAATGCAAAATAGCGGTAGGCAACCTTTCGGATGTTGAGATCTACCTGGGCAACATGAAGGTAAGCACAGATCTCCGGGGGGGGGTTCTGTAGTACTAGGCGGCACCCTAAAAAAAAACAAAAAACGATCAAGCTCCCGAAGATGTGGTGTTCTGTACACCCCATGCAGTGTCCCCACTGTAGTGTAGAGGACATCAAGAGACGGCATAGTGCTGGGTGAAAGGTAGAAGCAAGAACTGCTGGAGTTAATATTTTATAACAACCTAGTGATTGGTTGGTAGGACCGCCTAACAACCAATCGCTGACGCCTTCCATCCAGCACTGTGCTGCCTCCCGCTCTCCACACTGCAGTGAACGAGAGCCGCAGAGGCCGTGGAGGAGGTAGAGCCATGATCATGATCCATCTGCCGGCTCACTTCGATTGACAACTTCCCGATCCTCCAATATAAAAACTGCCTGTGTTGGCAGCCCACTGGAGGGCCAGGACTCTGCTGTCACACAGAATGTAGTGGTCTGACACTGCCCCTGCAAAGTGTTCCAATCAACATGCACAGCATGATCTCTGTTGATTGGAGCTCTGGACAAGAGGGGTGTCAAACCCCTGGAAGAGGTTCTAATCATTGGCACCTAATTGGGACCATCTGATTGTAATTTCATGGGTGTGAAGTGGTGGTACAGGTAGGGGTGGTACGCCATATGTAGGGAAATGCTTTATATTCATTTTTTCACTTGTTCAAGTATATCGCCTTCATCTGCAGGCATTGTTTAAATGAAGATCCAGTGTTGCTGCTCATATATATTGAAAATGGATAACAATTTTCATGGGGTGTATTTTCCATTTTCACATGACTGTAGATAAAAACGAACACTGACAGTTTATCAGACATGCCAGTCATCTTTGATAACATTTTATAACCATGCACTCTGTATGTAAGAATCAAACATTTCTAGAATAGTACTTGGCAGCACTAATGCATTTTATGGCCATATTTTGGCAAGGCACTTTCAACTGTGTCACTGGCGTGTGACTCATTATGTAAACTGTGCACCAACCACAAAACTGTCAGAAGGCAATCGTGATAAGATCATATTTTGGCAAAAAGCATCTGCTGCTTAAAAGTTAAATAGACCTGTGAACAGCAATGTCAGAAATTGTATTTCCTGTGTGTGTGTGTGTGTGTGTGTGTGTGTGTGTGTGTGTGTGTGTGTATGTATGTGTGTGTATATATATATATATATATATATATATATATTGTGTGTGTGTGTGTGTGTGTGTATGTATGTATATAATAATATTTTCATGTGACGACACTGAAGAAATGACACTTTGCTACAATGTAGTGAGTGTACAGCTTGTATAACAGTGTAAATTTGTCCTCTCAAAATAACGCAACACACAGCCATTAATGTCTAAACCACTGGCAACAAAAGTAAGTACATCCCTAAGTGAAAATGTCCAAATTGGGCCCAAAGTGTCAATATTTTGTGTGGCCACCATTATTTTCCAGCACTGCCTTAACCCTCTTGGGCATGGAGTTCACCAGAGCTTCACGGTTTGCCCCTGGAGTCCTCTTCCCCTCCTCCATGACGACATCACAGAGCTGGTGGATGTTAGAGATCTTGCGCTCCTCCACCTTTCGTTTGAGGATGCCCCACAGATGCTCAATAGGGTTTAGGTCTGGAGACATGCTTGGCTAGTCCATCACCTTTACCCTCAGCTTCTTTAGCAAGACAGTGGTCATCTTGGAGGTGTGTTTGGGGTTGTTATCATGTTGAAATACTGTCCAGTATACTGTACAGTCTCCGAAGGGAGGGGATCATGCTCTGCTTCAGTATGTCACAGTACATGTTGGCATTCATGGTTCCCTCAATGAACTGTAGCTCCCCAGTGCCGGCCGCACTCATGCAGCTCCAGACCATGACACTCCCACCACCATGCTTGACTGTAGGCAAGACACACTTGTCTTTGTACTCCTCACCTGATTGCCACCACACATGTTTGACACCATCTAAACCAAATAAGTTTATCTTGGTCTCATCAGACCACAGGACATGGTTTCAATCCATGTCCTTAGTCTGCTTGTCTTCAGCAAACTGTTTCTGGACTTTCTTGTACATCATATTTAGAAGAGGCTTCTGTCTGGGACGACAGCCATGCAGACTAATTTGATTCAGTGTGCGGTGTATGGTCTGAGCACTGACAGGCTGACCCTTCAAGCTTTCACATTGGAGACACAGCAGCGGCTCTTTCAGGGCGCTTTGCAGGCTCTATTTTTAGCACTGTAGCGCCTGCAAAGCGCCCCAGTGTGAAAGGGGTCTTCCTGGGCACTTAAACCCTTCTCCTGCCCAGACCAATTTTCAGCTTTCAGCACTGACGCACTTTGAATGACAATTGCTCGGTCATACTACACTATACCCAAATTACATTTTTATCATTTTTTTCACACAAGTAGAGCTTTCTTTTGGTGCTATTTAATCACAACTGGGATTATCTTTTGCTAAACAAAAAAAATGGAGAATTTTGAAAAAAAAAATCATGTTTCATAGTTTGTTATAAACTTTTGCAAACAGGTAATTTTTCTCCTTTATTTATATGCACTGATGAAGTGGCACTGATAGGCTGCACTGATAGGCACTGATAAGGCGATACTGATGGGCACAGATAAGGCAGCACTGATGGCCCCTGATGGGTGGCGTTGATGGGCACTGATAGGTGGCACTGATGTGCAGCACTGTTGATGAGGCACTGACTGTGGGCACTGATAGGTGGCACTGGTAGGCAGCTGCTAGGTGGCACAGGTGGGCACTGAGGAGCTGGCGGCAGCTCTCCGTAATCGGGACGGATGTCCCTCTAACGGCCGCCGGTGATCGGCTTTTTTTTTTTTTTTTTCTCGCGCTGTAAGCGTGAGGAGAAAAAATGACCGATTACTGGCTCTGTTTACATCACGTGATCAGCTGTCATTGGCTGACAGCTGATCACATGGTAAGGGGCCAGGATCAACCTCTGCCTCTGATCTGTGATCCAGCGAATCTCATAGACTCGCTGATCACAGAACGCGCTGTGCGCCCTGCAGGAGGCGCACAGGCCACTTGGGCACGGGAGGACGTCAATAGACACCCTCCCGGTAAAGCAGGTCAGCGCTGTAGCCGTCATTCGGCTATAGCGCCGGATCTGAAGAAGTTAAAGTCCCAGTCTTTTTCTTTAGTACACATTAAGTTTTTTTTCATTCAGCCCAGCAGGGCTGAACAAAAAAAACCTGACTGCTCAGGAGGAGCCGCTGTACGAACAATCTGATGTTAGTACAGCGATCTCCCCTGCTGTGCTATTGTGTTCTGACAGGGGGGACTGCACACCTGGGGGGAACATTCTGGTCGGGAGCCGATCGCCGGACCTTTTTCAGTCATGCCCCTTTGAACAGCTGACTTCTGTCAGACCGGCTGCAGTCTATTGAACCGACTGATGCCATCAGACTTTATCCCTGTCTGACCGGTTTCCCATCACTGCCTTTCCTAACAGAAGGTTAAAGAAACACCAGTCTTTAACCTTTCCCTGCTCTATCCAAATAAAAAATAAAAAGTTACACTTTTGTAATACAGCCTGATTCAGACTTTCAAATAAAGCTACGCACTATTCTTTTATTAAATCCTGGAAATTCCTGCTTGACAAATTTGCTTTAAATCTAGGAGACAGCTAAAAAAGTTAGGAGCCAGTTTTTTCTAACTAACCAATCTTATGGGTGGAACATGTAACATGTTCTCGAAGGTGAACGCATCCTTTAAAGGGGATGTTAATCCACGAAGTTAAAATTTACAACATCCTCTCTATGTATTCCTGTAATGTGCCCTGTGTCTATGCCTTATAAAAATAATGCTGCTATATACCTGTTATAGCGCTGTTCGGCACTCACATGATCCACCGACTCTCTCCTCGGCCTGACAGCTGCAGTGGGCGGTGCCGAGGATCCCCCACTGATGTCGGTCAGGTGGGGAGGAGGAGAGAGGCCGGCCACTGCAGCTGTCATGAGAGAGAGGTGGCCGATCACGTGATTGCCAATCAGCGCTCTTAAACCGGTATATAGCAGCATTATTTTTAAAAGGGATAGACACAGGGCACATTACAGAACACATAGAGAGGATGGTGTAATGTTACCATAATTTGAACAGCAAGACAGTAGGGGGTGGGGAGCAGAGTGGCACAGACAAGGAGTTGACAGGCAGGGAGGGGGGAGAGGACAGAGCAGGGCTATGGATGACTGAGGCAAGTAAACTGACCACTGTGTCAGGGCTCAGCAGCCATGATACATCGTGGTCAGTTTACAGAGAGGAGGGCATAGCCAGGCAGGATAAGCCAGTTATTGCAGGTGATACAGGGGGTCAAGTTACACAGCAGAAGCACTGTGCTGTATAACATGCTTTAAGGGAACGGGATATATATATATTTTTTTTATTGGGTTAACGCTTTAACCCTTTCACAACCAAAGCCAATTTTGTTTTTTTTGCACACGTTTACATAAAACCTCCAATTTTTTTTTTTAATCTTCAGGCTATAAAACATCATATATTTTCTGAAAGCAGACACCCTAGAGCACATGTGTCAAACGCAAGGCCTGCAGGCCGAATCCAATTCCCTCCAGGTCATTTCATATGGTCCTCACACCTCTCCTGCAGCTGTGGCACCCCTCTTGTCTCCACCTTGTCTCAGCAGTCGGCAGCAGAAAGGAAGACAGAGCTCCTCTTACAGGTCCTGTGCCTCTGTGCAGCTGCAGCACCCCTTCATCTCCGCCTCGCCTGGTTTCAGCATTCAGCTGACTCCAGCCTTCCTCTGGTCTTCCTCCAGATAATGCCATTTCTGCTTCCCAGCTCCACCCCCAGCAGAAGCACAAGGTAGGGGAGGGGCCCGTGATGTAGGAAGGGGGGTGGGGAGCTCTGGACATCTGATGTAAGGGGGGGTGCTCTGGACATCAAGTCTAACTGATACAACCGGCCCTTTGAGGGCAACCATAATGCTAATGCGGCCCACGATGAGATCAAGTTTGACACCTCTGCCATAGAGAATAAAATGTTGATAGTTCCAGTTTTTTTATGTCACGTGATATTACCACAGAATTTCACTTAAAGAACACATTAAAAGTTAATTTTAGGGGGCACAAAAAACACAATGAATTACCCAATTTTTGGTAAAATATAAAAGCTGAAGTTGCACCGAGTAAATAGAGACCCAACATGTCAAACCTTAAACATGTCAGTACCCTATATTTTTCATAGGCGATGCTTTAAAAGCCCACCTGTAGGTCATCAGTTTAGCGTTACAGAGGAGGTCTGGTGCTAGAATTATTGCTTTCATTCCGGTGTGCGTGGCGGTATGTAACGTGTATCACAATCGTTTTTCAGGTGTAGGCGTCCCGCTGTGTGCGTTTACATTGGTACGTGCGTATATGTAGAGGGCCTCCATTTTTTTGGGGGGGGGGGGGATTTTATGTGCATGGGTGTAACTTTAATTTTCTTTAATTTAATTTTTTAAGGTTCTCTTTAAAGTGGATGTAAACCCTCCATATACCCAGTGAAGTGAAAAGCGGATGTAAACCCTCCATATACCCAGTGAAGTGAACAGCCTCAGATAATACACAGGGATAAAACAAATCTCCCTACATAAGTTTAGAAAGTGCACGTCCTGTTAGAATGTTCTCTTCCTGGTTCCCCTGTAGGAGGGGATTATTGCTAGACATTGTGAGACAGCTGATTGGAGGAAAGGCACACACCCCCTCCCCACACATGCAAAGGTTGCCTGTGTATAGTTTAGCAGTCTGATAATCTATATCTATCTATAGCAACCTCCCCGACACACAGTTCTATCTCGGATAGCTTGTCAAAAGTTATCATGCTGATAACAGAGGGCCTGCAGATGGGCAAGCGGAGCCTGAGATGCATAGCGGGGGGGGGGGGGGGGGGTGTGTGTGTGTGTGAGGAAAACTTATGGTCACCATGGTGACCTGGGTTTGTCGAGCACTGCTAAAGATGAGGCACAAGACCTTGTCTGTCTCTTCAGTTCTGTCCCGCACTTTTACATGGTGGCGGTAGTAACGTCATAATTTTCCCCACACTGTACTGAGGTAGTCCAACTATATAGCTGTAATTCTGGGGGCGGGGTCCTAGGACCACACAAGAGTAGTGTTGAAAGGTAATAATTACATTTTCTTAATAAAAGGATGCATTAGAACCCTCAGTCATGCTACGTACATTTCATGGTGCTTGCAGACTTAAACTTGCCATATGTGTATAGGTTTTATTTTTCTATTCTAGTTCCGCCTGCAGGCTGAATATAAGAAATCAAACAAGTTCCTCCATCCAAGCTAAACAGCAAAGATAGATGAATCTTCCTTGTTGGCGAGTGCCAGCTGTGAGAATACTCTTAACAATGACTGAAGCTGATTAAAGCCTAGTACACACTTTTTTTTTTTTTTTTGCAAGCTAATTTCCATATCAAAAACAAATAGGTTACTAAAGTACGAAAGTTCTCGTACAACAGAATAAAAATTTGGAAGCGATTTGTATTGTATTTTCGGATGAAAACTGTACTAATTACTTGAAGATCGTATGAGAGAAATTTTGGACGAAAGCGGTATAGTAACGATCAGATTATCGTACGATTGCTTCAAAAGCGATATTTTTTTTGTACGATATTCTGATCGTGTGTACTAGGCTTAAGGAAGCCAGGCGGAAAACAGCCAATGTTCAGATCAAGGTTTTGTCTAGTCAAGTGGTGTATGCAGGGCAACCCATTGGTCGAATTTTAGCCGATTCAGCAGGAAATGGGCAGAGTTTGATCCGTGTAGTATGGCCAACTTTTCCTTATACTAACCCAGAGAAAAAATTAGGGGGAAAAAAAATGAGTCTTGTGCAAACCACAAGGAAATACTTTGCACATGGTTCCTATAGCACAAAGAACAAGGATAGGTGTTTAGTTAATTTTTGGACTTGCACCATGCTAAATGGAGTACAGTGTAGTGAGCGTGATCCCTAAATAGTAACATTGATCCCATAGATGTCCCCCTTCCAGTCCAAAACTGATTTTTTTGCAGTGCTCTGATATGTGTGTGTGTGTGTGTGTGTGTGTGTGTGTGTGCACCCAAAGAGGCGATCCAGAAGACTGCCTTTTTAGAAGGAGCAAAAAATTATTTTAGAAATGGTACATCAGCAAATCAAAAGTTCATTGGACAAAAATATATCGGTTTATGATGGCCCTTTCTGATCTTCTTTCCAGGTGTGACTCATGCAGCCATATGGGCTGCCTGCATTTCATATCTCAGTGCTGCAGTTCCTTCTGAATTACGGACATCTGCTCAGGGAATCCTTCAGGGCCTCCATCTTGGACTTGGTAGAGGATGCGGTGCCATGGTTGGTGGTGTCTTGGTGAATTTTTTCGGTAAGTTACCAATATTTCTTATAGTTTTTTTTATTTTATTTTGTGCAATTTTGTCTAACCACACTCAATACTTT
Organism: Aquarana catesbeiana; assembly: GCF_042186555.1. Classification (NCBI taxonomy): domain Eukaryota; kingdom Metazoa; phylum Chordata; class Amphibia; order Anura; family Ranidae; genus Aquarana; species Aquarana catesbeiana. The sequence goes on from NC_133329.1 coordinate 252,475,759, forward strand.
CCTCCTTCAGCCCTGTTACCACTGAGAAAGTTGCCAAACTCCCTTTCCACCTCACCACCTATCCCCTGGACCCTGTTCCCTCACAATTACTGCAACCACCTTCCTGCTTCCTAAATTCTCAAACCCAAATCTTCAACCTCTCCCTCTCCTCTGGCACCTTTTCCTCTCTGCCCAAACATGCATTGGTTACCCCCATACTTAAAAAAACCCTCACTGGACCCCATATGTTTGAGTAACTCAAGACCAATCTCCCTGCTTCCGTTTGCCTCCAAACTTCTTGAACGCTCTTTCCACAACCATATGAGTTGCTACCTCACCAACGACCTACTAACTGCTAAAACCAACAGCCAGTGCTCCATTACTCTTGGACCTTTCTGCTGCCTTTGACACAGTTAACCACCTGCTCCTCCTCAACAAACTCCACTCCCTTGGCCTCCGTTATTCTGCTCTTTTATGGTTCTCCTCCTACCACTTTCAGTGTCGCATATAACACAATCTCCTCGGCTCCTCTTTCTTTTCTAGTACCCCAAGGCTCCGTCCTTGGGCCTCTTTTATTCTCTCTCTATACCTATTCCCTGGGCCAGTTGATAACCTCCCATGGCTTCCAATACCACCCCTATGCTTACGACACCCAGATCTATCTCTCCACTCCCCAACTTACCCACTCAATCTCCTCACGTATCACAAACTTACTGAGCAACAGATTAGTATGGATGTCACACCACTTCCTCAAACTCAATCTTTTTAAAACTGAGCTTCTAATATTTCCTTCTGCCCGATCCCCCCTCCCCATGACTTTACCATCAAGATCAATGGCACAACCATTGGTCCATCCACACATGCCAGGGTGCTGGGTGTAATCCTAGACTCTGACCACTCCTTTGGCCCCCATATCCAATCACTGGCTACAACTTGTCGCCTTAACCTCTGCAACATTTTCAGAATTCACCCCTTCCTGACTAACGACAACACAAAACAACGTATTCACTGCTTGGTTATTTCCCGCCTCGACTACTGCAACTCTCTCTCCTCACTGGCCTACCCTTACACAGACTATCCCCTCTTCAGTCTATTCTGAATGTTGCTGCTAGACTAATATACCTTAGTAACTAATCTGATTGCTGCTCCTCTCTGCCAATCCCTTCACTGGCTTGCACTACCCCACCGTATAAAATTCAAAATACTAACCACAACATACAAGGCCATCCACAACATCGCTCCCAGCTACATCACTAACCCCACCTACAGATATCACCCAAATTGTCCTCTCCACTCCTCCCAAGACCTCCTGCTCTCTAGCTCCCTTGTTATCTCCTCCCATGCTCACCTCCAGGACTTCTCGAGAGCCTCTCCCATCCTATGGAACTCCCTGCCCCAGTATGTCCAGTCAGCCCCCACCCTGTCCGCCTTTAGGCAATCCCTGAAAACTCACTTATTCAAGGAAGCCTACCCCACCTCCACCTAAGAACTACACCTGGGCCACCTCCATCAGATCACTCCCGGCAGCTGTTACCTTTTGTACCATCTCACCTTCCCTTTAGCTTGTAAGAGCAACAAGCAGGGTCCTCCTGTCCCTTCTGTATTGAACTGTATTGTAATGGTCCCCCCCCCCCCCTTTACAATTGTAAAGCGCTGTGCAAACTGTTGGTACTATATAAATCCTGTATAATATCTGTACTTTTCTAATAACTGAAAAACAAGGACAACAGTACCTTTTTGTTTCCTTAGGCTGGAAGACCAGCAATATTTTATGTGCATCACTGTGACTGACTGCTCCTGCCTATCAATTCACTCAGTCCATGAGCCTTTCCAGTTGGTTAACATGTACACATTACATACTGGCAAAGGTTTCATATGTATTCTGATAAAAATGGTAACATCCTTAGATTGTCTTTAGTCCAGTGAAACTGGACTTTCCTGCAGTAACGATGTCTATTGTCTTTACATCTCTTCATGGCTTATTTTTAACATGTTCCATGGCAGCTCATAAAATTTATACATTTATGAAAAGAAATACAGTGGAACCTTGGATTTTGAGCATAATCCGTTCCAGGAGAATGCTTGTAATCCAAAGCACTTGCATATCAAAGCGAGTTTCCCCATAGAAGTCAATGGAAATGAAGATAATTAGTTCCACATGGACTTCTATTGCATGCACTACCACATGTGGCCAGAGGTGGGGGGTTGCCGAAGAGACTCGGAAATACTCGGAGACCGCTCGGATGCACTCGGAAAGTCTCAGGAACGGAGCGTTTCCGAGTGTCACCGGCGCCCCTGCACCTCTGGCCAAATGCGGTACTGCACACCGCAGAGGCTTGAATCCTGCTCGTTTTGCGAGACAGCATTCGCAAACCGAGTCTGGATTTTTAAAAAATGGTTTATATTGCGAATCACTTGTTAACCATGTTACTCGCAATCCGGGGTTCAACTGTACATCTAGATATACGCAACACTGGAATCAAAGCTGTGTTTTCTTTGTATAGAGAATATGAATCTCACTACTAAATATCCTAATGTGTGCAGTGTATAGAAAAGGATCTCAGTAGGCACGAAAATTGTAAACCCTTTCCTGGATTACACAAGTTTAAAGGATCTGTTCACAGTCATTGACCATAGGAGATCCTGTGTAATAATCCTCCTTCTTTAACCCCTCTGATCCTCTGATACTTTAGGTGCGGCAGAAACATTTAGAGGGATTGGAATGGCATCTCTTGTGATACTTCTGCTCTTTGCTTTGATCCAGTGGGTTGGAGTCCCTCAAAAAGGAGAAGGTCTGTATTATTGTTTGTATTATATGTGTGTGTGTGTGTGTGTGTGTGTGTGTGTGTGTGTGTGTGTGTGTTTGTATGTATATATGTATGTATGTATGTGTGTATATAAATATATTTATTCACCAGGGAAGCTGGGGTGGTTGACTTGCATTAAAATATAACCATAGCCGAAAAATGTAATTCAGTTTTGGACAGTGGAGAGGGATTAGAACACCTGTCAGTTTATACTGCCGTCTGTGCCCCTGTTAAAGGGGAAGTAAACTTCCTCTGCTGACATTTATAGGTAGTGAAAATATCTCCTAAACATGTACTGTGTAGAAGATATTTACATTACATGCAGCCAGTGACATCACTGGCGCATGTGCTCTGAAGGAACGGCCATGGGTGCCGTTCCTTCCGAGCCCTGTGTCGTGAACGGCGACTCCCACGAGCACAAGGGGGAGAGGTGTCATCGTGGCTCAGGCCAATCACTGCGCTGGAGTCCGCAAGAAACTCCGGGGAAAATGTCAGCTGTCTCAGTGGTGTGCGGCTAACTGCAACAGCTTATTTCTAAGGTAAATATTTTATAATGAGCTAGTATGCGATGCATACTAGCTCATTGTGTCTTTGTCTTACAGGTTTTTTTTTTTTCCCCAGATTATACAACCTCTTTTAAGGAGATTCACCCTCCCTATTTGTCCTGTTTTAGCATTATCATTGAAAGTGAAGGTAAAAAAAGTTCTTATGGCCTGGGGGTCCTCAAGGGATTCCCTTTATTTGCAGGGATTTTCTCTAACTTCCTGTTTGGCTATGGGACAGGAAGTGAACCGGACTATTCAGACATGGGACACAGATGACCAAAAAAAAAAATCTGACACGCTAATAACTCCCCCTTGCTCTATTCAAATTGAAAGAAAAATTGCCCCCCCCCCCCCCCCCAAGTGCCCGTTTCAGAGCGAGCGGGGAATCCTCTCCCCCCACTTGCTGTTACAGTCTACAAAAATCACCACTGTGCAGGGCTCTGCCTGCCTGGCTGAGTCATCCATTCACAGTGTTCTGGGTAAACTATAAGTCCTGACAGCCTTTGCGGAGTTACACTTTGCAGAGTGTAACTGCCTGCCCGTATCGGAGATACAGGCAGACTGCTTCACAGACAGTCTGCAGGACCATTGACATTACACCTACGATCTGCTGATTGTGGGTGCAATGCTTTACAGGTACCTAACAAAAAAATAACTGCACATTTTTTTTTACTTGCAAAAAAAATAAATTATTAAATTTAAAATGTTAACCATTTATTTTTAATAAATTATCTACACTTAAATGGTGGTGGCCCTTGACATACAGTATATAACTTTTGTGAATGGTTATTTATCCATGTTAATGTAATGTGTGTGTGAACTGTCCCTTCTCTAGAGCCTACAAATGAAAGTTCATACAGGCCAGGTCTTCATTTAGACACATGGACCCCTTTATAAATATAGAGGTTAAATCTAGGCACATTTCCTTGTTGGATTGGATCTCTTCTGTGCTACACATTTTGTTGAAGTCATAAGTTCAACCAGTGGCAGGTCTAGGGGGTGAAAGGCTAAGATCTTCTTTTACAACATGTGTAAGGTGTGATAGTGAGTGGAATCCAATGTGGTGGGTCTTCTATTGGAACTCATGGGAAATTAATTTGTGGTTGCAACATTTCTGTTACATTTACTGTTTGGCTTCATGGTTTCATTGCTGTTTTTATGAGACTTGCATTTTCCAATGATAAAGGGAAGACCTAATCGTGCAAATGCAGATGGCTAATGTTCTGTATAAATGTGACATTGCACAGGCAAACTGATCATTCATCACTTCAAGAACATGGCCCTAAGCCTTTCATCCTCAGTTATTAGATTACATTGTGTCAATATTTGCACACAAAGTAATTTGGCAGTGTAATGACCACTGCTTCTCTACGTACTCCATACATGATCTGGACTAAAATGGAGCTTATATGTTAAAAATGACTGGTTATCTTTGAAATGAGTCTGCAAAACAGGCAAAACAACAAGTTCATATTAATCCTGGCCCTCACAGCTGCTTATACTTTCATTCACTCCCTTGCCATTTCTTTTTGTCTGAAACGAAAAATACCTGTTGTTTTTGGGGTATAAGAGCATGTGACCTTTTCCTGATGCTTTCCTGCTCAGGCACCCAGCCCTGTCACCTGGGGGTGAGGAAAGAATCCTCAGCTGTATGTAAACTCAAGTGGGATCAACTTGGTTCTTACAGGGGGGCTTCTCACTCCAATGTGTGAATGGAGCAGTGGGGGCTTGAAGTGAACTTCTTTTATTACTCTATCTGAAAAACCTTAAAGTTTCAAAATCTGTTCCTCAGAAATATCATCCACTTCAATCCAGCTACTTGAGGATGCAGAATTGGTCCTTGAGACATCAGGTCCTCCCTCAGAGGAAGGAATACTGGAGGAACTGTGGCCTGAAGAAGAGAACACCAAATCTCTTGGGCACTATAAGGATCAGATTTGTTCTTTCCTGAAGAAAATACTGAAGGGATTTTGGAATTGGTCTTTTCGAGGGAAAGACATAACAGAGACTGAAAGGCCAAGGGCATCCATCTCTAGAGCTGGAACCCTTGGATTGCGAGAAAAAAAAAAATGTTTTACTTTTTGTCTGGGAGACAAATCGATCCACCTCTGGCTGCCCCACATATATCTACCAGAGAGGAGAAAACTTTTGGATTGAGGGGCCATTTGTCTTGCAACACCTGAGGATGATTAAGGACATGTGCTAGGATATTCTATATGCCTTTTACGTGCTTTGCCGAAAGAGGCCAGACTTCTGCCAAATCCAGAATGTTCTGAGCCACTCTTTGCAGGACCGGACAGTTTGTACCCCCAGGCTTGTTGATTTAACCCACTGTGGATATGCTGTCAGAAAATTTGATATAATGTCCCTTCACTGTCTCTTGAAAACCTTTCATAGCTGGCTTGACTGCCATCCACGCTCTCCAATTTGAGGAGGCTTTGGCTTCGCTTTTGGACCACTGTTCCTGTGCTACCTGGCCATTTAGGTGAGCTTCCTACCCCTAGTGGCTTGCATCTGTTGTCATTATTCCAGAGACTGGCCGACTCCAAAGAAAGCTCTTTTGTGCCCGGGATCTCCTCCATGATAAGGCTCATTTGAGTCGTCTTTGGAATCTTTACGAGGCTGTTGAGGGTCTCCTTGGTGCCATCCCAAACTCTTAGAAGGAAAAACTGCAGGGCCCTCTGGTGAAGACAGGCCCAAGGAGCAGCTGTGATGCATGCAGTCATTAGGCCTACCACTGCCATGACCAACCTTATAGAAATCCGCTCTCTTGTCTGCAGCAGTTCTATCTGCTGGTCTATCTTGAGGATATTTTCCTCTGGGAGAAAGAATTTCTGATCTCTGGAATGAATGTTGTAACCCAGATATTTGACTACCAGAGATGAAATCATGGTTGACTTTCCACATAATTTTAACATCCTAGGCCCTGGAACCATTTCTGCTCGAACAAAAGATCTATACGTAACTTTTCTTGAAGGGGAACAATGAGCAAGAGGTCGTCTAGATAAGGGACAATTGTGACTGCTCTCAATCTTAAAGCCGCAATAAGTCGAAAAACAAAAATGTAATATATTGCAGCTTACCAATCGTTACATGTGGTGGCTGCATTAGATTTCTTTTCTTATGCTTTCTTCCCCCTCTGTGTTCAGCTGGTGATCAGGCCAGTAACGTAACTCCTGTATTAGAGTATGTTCACTTCAGATGAAGGAACTCAGAGGCACCTTTGGACAGCAGCAAAGTAATATTAAAGACTTGTATGTTTGTTTTTTTTTCTTGTTTTTGTTTGTTTTAACATAACAAATGTTATATTTACCTGCTCTGTGCAATGGTTTTGCATAGAGTAACCCTGATCCACCTCATCTCAGGTACCCTGCTGGCGCTCTTGGCTTCACCCACTGATGTACCCCATAGCAAGCCGTTTGCTATGAGGGTGCTTGTGCCTGGTGTGTCCAGCTCCCTCCTCACTGGCTCTGATTGACAGCAGCATGAGTCAGTAGCTCCTGCTGCTGTATCTGAGCCAATGAGGAGCGAGAGACCCTTGGCTCTCGTGCACATTGCTGGATCTAGATCAGGAAAACAGAAAGAATGTGACCTGACACAGCCGCAATGACAACCCCCTTACCAGGCTCAGGTATATTTAAAAAGAAGAATAAGTGCAGCGCAATATAATCAAATGAATTCCCCTATATAAATTCTGGGCCAGTCCACTAATGATATTCAGCGATACAGAAGATCTCTATGCCAGCAATATCCTGTTGCACTTACCGAAGAAAGTGGACCTCTGCACAGCAGGGGTCAAACTCACGTGTATCCTCTGAGGGATGATGTTACTCCTTAGGGATGTCGCTGGGGATGCACACTGTGATTGAAAGATCCAGATATCCAAAAAGATAAGCCAGCCTTCCAGCACTGATACCTCAGGGAAGCGAAATGCCAGTTTCCAATGGAGTCAGCTCCCAATGTGGACAAAAAAATGAAGAAACTCTTCTAAGAGTAATCCATTTAATAGTACAATTGTAGTCTTATAATAATAAAAAACAGACGCTCAACAGCGTTATGGATATGAAAGTTAAAAAGTCGGACTGCAATACAATGCAGTACCGACGCACACAGTCCGGCAGCGGGTGACGTCCGCAACGCAGCTCCTCCCCCCATACGCAGCGTTGCGTCCTATTGGACTTCGTCATCGAGGGGTGGAGCTTAACAGTCACCCGGCGGCCTTTATGCAGAGCGGACGGTGTATTCATTGAGCTACGGCGTACACGGAAGTCTAAAGCTTCCTTAGCAACCGGACCCTAACAACACACAGTCCTATATTGAAGCACTGAGTGGCGGAGACGGAAGTTGAAAATAAACTTCATACTACACAGTGACACCGCCACTAGGGGAAAAAACTGCTTGTTGGCAACGCTAGGCGCAAAGCGAGCACCCATGGCTACCCCAAGTGTTTGGAGAAAAATCTTCCTCCATACCAGAAATAATTTCTGGATAGACAGAAATCCAGGGCCTTCATAAGGAAATCTATTAAAAGGGGGGGGGAGAGAGAATCCATTAAGAGCCCATTGCACAGAAGTAAGAGCATCCCTGTGCCCTATGATGGTGTATAGTGAGCTCACGTCAGCCGTGACTAGGAGACTATGTTCTTTACAGGTGATGTTTTCCAAGATTTGAATATGTTTGGTGTCTTTTAGATAAGCCTTGGTAGTGGACACTAAAGGTTTCAGGAAATGGTCTATGTATTGACCTAAATGAGCCGTAACAGAGTCGATACCATTGACAATAGGTCGACCCGGGGGGGAACTGACATCCTTCTGTATTTTGGGCAGAAAATATATTATAGGTCTCCTACATGCACTGAGGTTCAAATACGAGGCTTCTTTTTTACTTAATACTCCCTGTGTCTTCCCTAAGGTAATGAGTGTATGTAATTCATTTTTTAATCTAAACACCGGATCACTACTTAATAATTGGTAAGTATTTCTGTCCGATAGAAGTCGTTCCATTTCTTGTTGGTAGTATGATTTACTCATAAGGACAACACCTCCCCCTTTATCCGCGGGGCTGATCACCACATCCTTATTTTTCTCTAGTGTACTAATACCTTTTTTGAGATATGAAGGATCACCTATCTTCTGACGTTAGCTCACTATACACCATCATAGGGCACAGGGATGCTCTTACTTCTGTGCAATGGGCTCTTAATGGATCCTCTCTCCCCCCCCCCCCTTTTAATAGATTTCCTGTCTATCCAGAAATTATTTCTGGTATGGAGGAAGATGTTTTCTCCAAACACTTGGGGTAGCCATGGGCGCTTGCTTTGCGCCTAGCATTGCCAACATCTTCATGGCATTATGAGAGGAGGAGTTTGTCTTTGGTAGCAGACCGGTCCAACTGGTCTGCTACCAAAGATATATAGATGATCTGTTTATGATCTGGGAGGGTGACCTCATCAACCTTCAGCTTTTTATGTCCAAACTCAACGGTAACAATAAGGGGATCCACCTATCTTGGAATGCAGACACCACCCGTGTTGCTTTCCTAGACTTGGAAATATTTAAACAGGGTAATAAGCATATGACAAAAAACTTCTTCAAACCCACGGATAGGAACAGTTTTATACCGCTTGATAGTTGTCATCATCATTCCTGGTTATATAATGTCCCTAGGGGGCAGTTTATCCGGTTGAGGAGAAACTGCGCCCCAGATTTAGACTATTTTTCTCAAGCTGAAGTTCTGGCTAACCGTTTTTTACAAAAAGGTTATGAGGAGGAGCATATAAGAAGGGATTTATCCACTGTAGGTAGCCTTGAACGTGCTTCTCTCGTTGCAGATTCAGTTAACAACAAGAAGTCCAAGGGTGATTTTAAATACAAAATTATCCTTGATTACAACATTCAATATAAAAAATTCGAGAGGATAATTCTTAAACATTGGGATATTCTTAAAAAATACAGCATTTTGGGTACGGTATTGCCCCCCCGTCCCAAATTTGTGTATCGTAAACCCCCCACGTTGAGAGACATTTTAGCACCAAGTGTGGTAGATCCCCCTGCTACCAAATCAGATAATCGGATTTTCAATTTCCTGACAGGCTTTTATGCCTGTGGGAAGTGTCGGGCCTGCAAGGTATGTAGGAGGAATATCAAACGAAGGAAAGATTTACCTCTATTTCACCTGTTGAGAGGCTTTAGATTTAAAATCAGTCAAAACTCCGCTATGGCTTCTTTACAACAAAGCTATGTGAATAAAACTTGTGGCTCCTTTCTTGTTGGGGAACAGGCACTAACACTGATCTACTAACTCATCCACCTATAGACACAAGGCCTTTGCCATTTTGGGATCCCTGGGCAGTTTGGTCACCAAGAAGCTCAAAAGCGGGGGCCAATCAAACCTCATGCTGTAGCCTCTTATGTTCAAGTCTAGAATGAATACATTGGAGGTGATTAGTTTCCATTGTGGGGAAACACACGCCAATCATCCTCCGACTGGAGAAAATGAGTCATTGAGATTTGGCAGGCCATTATGGCCTGAGCAGTGATTTTTTTAGGTTGCCCTTCTTTTTCCTGCTGGCTCTGAAGTCTTTGGCTACAAAAATACTTATTTCTTGCCCTGCTTTTCTTCTCGGGATACAATTTCTTGTCAGTGATCTCCAAAATTGCCTGAAGATCAGGCCCAAACAGCCGATCCCCAGAGCAGTGAGGGCCACATGGAGGCCAAATTACATGAACAGGTCTTAGGCCCAGAGAGTCCACCTAGCCAAATTTATTAAGGCTGAGGATGTGACCAGCATCATCCAAAAACCCTACTGCCTTAAAAAGCAAAGGAAACAAATTCAAGGTCTGGTTCTAGGAGTATCAGCTTTCAAATTTGATTGCTAGTGGGAAAGCCATAATTCAAGGTTCCTGGTCACACAAGTAGAGGCTAACACAGGCTTGAGATTGAGATGGCAGAGTCCCAGGTCCAGCAAAGAAAGACATCACCCCTCTTATCCATGGGATCTTTAAAGACCCCCATATCTTCAAAAGCCAAATTGGCCTTTTTGAACACCTTGGATAGTGGTGCATCAAATTTAGGATGGTTGTTCCAAAGGTGTACAGGATCCTTATCTAAGAAAAATCTCTTCCTTTTTTAAACTGTTTAAAAAAAGTATTTCTTCTCTGGTTCCGACCAATTCCAGCTGAAAGGTGTCTGACAGTCTTACTGTATGTCCTGGAAAAACTCTGGACGACTTTGTGTGCAGACCCTGGTACATCAGATCATGCCCAGACAGCTGTACCTTTTTCCTTCTGTAACTGCAAGGTCTCATATATGCCCTTGAATAGATTGTCCATATCTTCATGGCTCAACTTGTATCGCACTGGCTCCTCATCCCTGGAATCTGCCTCACTGCCTGAATCTGGCTGAGAGGAAGACTGATCCCCACATGCTTCTTCAGCCACTTCAATGAATAAATGTTTTGAGGCAGAAGAAGTACTTGAAGAGGGCCCTAGAAGTTGACCAGGAGAGCCCGTCTCTTAGACCTCATATTCTTCAGTAGGGATCTGAAGGAGTGGAAGGTAGTAGCCAAACCTTCTCTGAGGACAGAAGCTCACTACAGGCCGCAGCTGAATCATCTTTAATGATGTCAACCCGCCCGGAAGTGATGCCTCTACATCTTTTGATCAACCAGCCTGGAGTGCAGGAGCTCTGCCCCGCAGAGGCCACCCAATCCACGTAGCAGAGCCAGCAAGGGCAAGAGGGAGACACTTCATCAGTGTTTGCCTTCCTCAGGCAGGGACAACAACAGACCCACATTTACCACCTGCCTGTAAAGAAGGGATTGTGGATGAGGACACAGAGCAAGGTACAGACAAGAAAGCACAAATAGCCCTGAGACTAGGCTTCCCATTGTTTCCACAGGTAAAGTGTCACCCTCGTGCGGAGAAAACATTACCAACAGAAGTAATAGCATGACGGACCGCCTTTTTAAAGCTTGTGGGTTAACTTGTTTCCTGCCCCAGTGGGAGAGGAGCTCTACGTTCTGAGTGGGGTTGGAGGCTGTCATGGAAGACGACTGGGGAAAGTTTTTCTGTAGCCATGGATATAGTGGGGAAGGATTAGAACCACCATCAGGTTTGTTATGCTGTGGAGGAAAGTGAGGAAATGTATCTTCTCTTCCTATCCTGCTGGCATTTTCACGAGACGGGAAATTAACTACAACAGGCACCCTGAGAGCAACAAAAATTAGGAAGGGGTTCTAACTCTCCACTCTTCGTGTCCAGAAAGGCTTCATGCACACGGGTGTATTAAAACACACTCTAATCTATGGAGTATGGAGCTGGCAGAAAAATCCAACCAAAAAAAGGCTAGTCTTGGTGCGTAATTACGCATGTTTGTGCATTTTACAGGTGCAGGGCATTTAGAAGCCTGTGCATATAAACTCATTTTATTGGCTAAAATATTCATTTATTATGGCAACTGGAAATAATATACGTATGCATGTGTGTAACATATGCCAGTAACATCTCTCTGAACACGGATTTTGTATTTATGCCAGCGAATGCTCTTCTAAAATAAGAACCTTAAAAAAAAAAAAAAAATGGATATATGCTATAAAAAGCAGCATGTATGAGTCAGGAGAAGAACTGAGAGGAAATCTTTAGAACGGAGTCCGTAAAAGCTGGCATTTTGACTGGATACTTTAAAGTAAATACATATGCTATGTACTGTGTGTGTATATGTGTGTGTGTATGTATGTATGTATATATATATATATATATATATATATATATATATATATACACATACATACACACACACACACACACACTATATTGTCAAAAGTATTGGGGCGCCTGCATTTACATGCACATGAATGAACTGTAATGGCATCCCAATCTTCGTAGTCTGTAGTGTTCAGTATTGAGTTGGCCCACCCTTTGCTGCTATACCAGCTTCAACTCTTCTAGGAAGGCTGTCCACAAGGTTTAGGAGTGGGCTATGGTAATGTTTGACCATTCCTCCAGAAGCTCATTTGTGAGTTCAGGCACTGATGTTGGATGAGAATGCCTGGCTCGCAGTCTGCGCTCTAATTGATCCCAAAGATGTTCTCTTGGGTTGAGTTCATTACTCTGTGCAGGCCAGTCAAGCTCCTCCACCCCAAACTCTTTATAGACCTTGCTTTGTGCACTGGTGCGCAGTCATGTTGAAGCAGGAAGGGGCCAACCCAAAACTGTTCCCACAAAGTTGGGAGCATGAAATTGTCCAAAATGTCTTGTAGGCTGACGCCTTAAGAGTTCCCTTCACTGGACGAAGGGGCCAAGCCCAACCACTGAAAAACAACCCACACCATAATCCCCCCCACCAAATGACTTTTGGCAATATAGTGTGGATGAGCGAGTTTGGGGTGGAGGAAGTTGACTGGCCTGCAGAGTTCTGACCTCAATCCAATAGAACACCTTTGGGATAAATCAGAGTGGAGACTGAGAGCCAGGCCTTCTCTCTAATATCAGTGCCTGACCTCACAAATGTGCTTCTGGAAGAATGGTCAAACGTTCCCATAGACACACTCCTAATCCTTGTGGACAGCCTTCCCAGAAGAGTTGAAGCTGTTATGGCTGCAAAGGGAGGGCCAACTCCATATTGAACCCTGCGGACTAAGACTGGGATGCCATTAAACATCATGTGCGTGTAAAGGCAGGCGCCCCAATACTTTTGACAATATTGTGTGTGTATGTATGTATATATTTGCAGTTTGGTACTTTTCAGGCATTATCTGTGTGTTTGGCAACTTTTGAGCGAAGTCTTGACTTATATCTTGCTAATTGTCAGTACGTGTTTATATAATAAGTTATTTTACCATAAATCTTACTAAAGGTAGACCTTATAAAGGAACAATATTTTTATGACTGCAGCAACAAAGGACAAGTTTTTTTAACATGAATTCTTAAAATACTTGCTGCCACCTACTGGTGATTTAGGACTATTTAAATTGGAATTATGATAAGTTTGACTCAATATGTATCAGTTTAATAGAAATTGGTAGCATAACACCACACCCTCATCAAGGCAGAGTCTTCATTCGCAAATATTTAAAGTGAAATTCCCTATTTGCAAAGCATAGTTTCTGCTAAAAGTTTATATGTTCAGATTTGACTTAAAAAAAAAAAAAAAAAAAAATATATATATATATATATATATATATATATATATATATATATATATATATATATATATATATATATATATATATATATATATATATATATATACACATACACCCCTCACATTTGTGTACATTTTATATCTTTTCATGTGACAACACTGAATAAATTACATTAGTATTACAAATTACAAAGTAGTGATGTGCAGCTTGTATAACAGTGCAAATTTGCTGTCCTCTCAAAATAACTCAACACACAGCCATTAATGTTTAAACTGCTGGTAACAAAAGTGAGTACACCCCTAAGTGAAAATGTCCAGATTGGGTCCAAAGTGTCAATATTTTGCGTGGCCACTATTATTTTCCAGCACTGCCTTAACCCTCTTGGGAATGGAGTTCACCAGAGCTTCACAGGTTGCCACTGGAGTCCTCTTCCACTCCTCCATGATGACATCACGGAGCTGGTGGATGTTAGAGATCTTGCGCTCCTCAACCTTCCATTTGAGGATGCCCCACAGATGCTCAATAGGGTTTAGGTCTGGAGACATGCTTGGCCAGTCCATCACCTTTACTCTCAGCTTCTTTAGCAAGGCAGTAGTGTGTTTGGGGTCGTTATCATGTTGGAATACTGCCCTGCGACCCAGTCACCGAAGGGAGGGGATCATGCTCTACTTTAGTATGTCACAGTACATGTTGGCATTCATGGTTTCCTCAAAGAATTGTAGCTCCCCAGTGCCGGCAGCACTCATGCAGCCCCAGACCATGACACTCCTACCACCATGCTTGACTGTAGGCAGGACACACTTGTCTTTGTACTCCTCACCTGGTAACCGCCACACATGCTTGACACCATCTGAACCAAATAAGTTTATCTTGGTCTCATCAGATCACAGAACATGGTTCCAGTAATCCATGTCCTTAGTCTGCTTGTTTTCAGCAAACTGTTTGCGGCTTTCTTGTGCATCATCTTTAGAAAAGTCTTACTTCTGGGACGACAGCCATGCAGACCAATTTGATGCAGTGTGCGGCGTATGGTCTGAGCCCTGACGGGCTGTCCCCCCACCCCTTCAATCTCCACAGCAATGCTGGCAGCACTCATATGTCTATTTCCCAATTCTTTTTTCAGATTCTCGGAGAGTTCTTTGCCATGAGATGCCATGTTGAACTTCCAGTGACCAGTATGAGAGAGTGAGAGCGAGAATACCAAATTTAACACACCTGCTCCCCATTCACACCTGAGACCTTGTAACACAAATGAGTCACATGACACCGGGGAGAGAAAATGGCTAATTGGGCCCAATTTGGACTTTTTCACTTAGGGGTGTACTCACTTTTGTTGCCAGTGGTTTAGACATTAATGGCTGTGTTTTGAGCAAATTTACACTGTTATACAAGCTGTACACTCACTACTTTACATTGTAACAAAGTGTAATGTCTTCAGTGTTGTCACATGAAAAGATATAATAAAATATTTACAAAAATGTGAGGGGTGTACTCACTTTTGTGAGATACTGTGTGAGTGTGTTCTCATTGAAATGTATGCATATCCAAAAAGAATAGTAATTCATTTTATTTATTTATTTTCTTATTAATCTTGAGAAGAACACAATTTATTTCTCTCTCCTTCACTGTATCTATGGAGGAGGGAGCAATGGTTGCCACCTATGCTAGACTAGAAACATGTCTCCCTTTTTTAATCTTTGCTATGTGGGGGGGTATGGTTATTAGTAGTTTACAGAATAAAAATACTATTTTTTTTTTTTTTCCCTTTTCAGTTCAGTTTGACAAAAGATATTTGTTTTTCTGGCAAGATCAACATGTGTTTTCTGTAATTGCTAAAAATGTTCATATACTTAAAAAAAACAAAGGCAGTCATCACATCTAGAGTCTGTTAAGCTGCAGTAGGTTACATTTTTGTTTTTGGGTTTTGTCATCCTCTAAATACTATGCATACAGCCACAAATGAAGGCCAAAAGGCCAGATTAGAAATAGATACTTTATACACAAATGCTGTATATCCACACAGAGATGGAAAGGTAGAACAGCTAGTGTCTTTTTGGTCTCATACCAGTTTAGTGGACTTTGAAAAGGTGTTGTGTCTTTTTTTTTTTTTTTTTTTTTTTTTTTTTTTTTTTTTATACAGGATCTACAAGGCTTCATCTTCATGACAGTGGTTGACATCTTTTAGGCAAGACAACAAACAGATTTTGGAAATCTAAGTTGCAAATGAACACGCACACCAATGTGATATACACCAGTCTCAAATGCAGACTCCCCTAAAAAAAGCTCTCTGTAGAGTATATCTAAACCCAAGAACAAACAAAGTAATACATTGTAGCTTATCAGTCCTTAGTTATGTGACTACATTGACAATACAGAAAATACCAATTGATCCTGTGAGAAATTTTGTGTCCTTGTAACATCTGTGTGCTGAACAGAGATCTCAGATCATTTTAGCTCCTGTAACAGCTATCTTCTGCGAACTACAGAACACCTCCTCCTATGTGATATGTGATCTCCTCCACAGATACAGTATAGAAGGTGAAATTTGTCACTGTAGGACAAGAAGTGTGTTACTGTCAGGATCATCAGTTTTAAAAAAAGGAAAGACTGAATAAAGGGAACTAATGCAAATGGAAGGACAGGGTGTACTACTTACTGTGTATTTCAGTTACGTTTTTTTGGGCATGAGTAGCACACCCAAAGTCCGCAACTGGTTAAAAAAGAAACTTTAATAGTTTTCAGAACCAGACAGATGCTAAGCAATTAAAGGCATCTCCATTGCACCCACAAAATGTAGCATTTAATAAAGTAATAGGCAGGGTCTTACCTGCAATGTTATCTGTCAGCTAAAGGTTCTACTAATTCTTTCTACGAAAGTGATTACATTTGCCTTCAGGAGTATTTTTTACTGTGGGTTATTTCATATCATTGCTTATTACGCTATGTTTATTTTTTTATTATTTAAATCATTTTGAGCAGATCAGGAGTATTCAGCATCCTGTCAATCTTTTGATGTCCAAAAGATTGAAAAGTAGATGGATTTTTAGAGCTTCTGGTCATATACCCTTATATACTTGTGTATTGCTTTATATACAGCCGTGGCCAAAAGTTTTGAGACTGACGCAAATCTTCATTTTCACAAACTCTGCTGCCTCAGTGGTTTTAGATCTTTTTGTCAAATGTTACTATGGTATACTGAAGTACAATTACAAGCATTTCATAAGTGCCAAAGGCTTTTATTGCCAATTATGCAAAGAGTCAATATTTGCAGTGTTGACCCTTCTTTTTCAAGACCTCTGCAATTCACCCTGGCATGCTGTCAAACTTCTGGGCAGCTCATTCTTGCATAATAAATGCTTGGAGTTTGTCAGAATTTGTGGGGGGTTTTGTTCACCCGCATCTTGAGGATTGACCACAAGTTCTCAATGGGATTAAGGTCTGGGAGTTTCCTGGCCATGATGGCCTGGTCTGGATGTTTTGTTCCCCAAGCCAATTAGTTATGACTTTTGCCTTATGGCAACTGGCAAGGCGCTCCATCATGCTGGAAAAGGCATTGTTCCTCACCAAACTGTTCTTGGATGGTTGGGAGAAGTTGCTCTCGGAAGATGTTTTTGTACCATACTTTATTCGTGGCTGTGTTCTTAGACAGAATTGTGAGTGAGCCCACTCCCTTGCCTGAGAAGCAGCCCCACACATGAATAGTCTCAGAATCCTTTACTGTTGGCACAACACAGGACTGATGGTAGCACTCGCCTTTTCTTCTCCGGACAAGGTTTTTTCCGGATGCCCCAAACAATCGGAAAGGGGATTCATCAGAGTAAATGACTTTACTTCGTATTTCAGAAGTCCAATCCCTGTACCTTTTGCAGTCTGTCCCTGATGTTTTTCCTGGAGAATAGTGACTTCTTTGCTGCCCTTCTTGACACCAGGCCATCCTCCAAAAGTCTTCGCCTCACTGTGTGTCCAGATGCACTCAAACATCTGTCTGCTGCCATTCCTGAGCAAGCTCTGCACTGGCGGTGCCCAGATCCCGTAGCCGAAATGCAATGGAAATGTTAGCTATGAAAATGAACTTAATCCCATAACAAAGAGGGACTTTGCAATTCATCTGATCACTATTAATAACATTCTGGAGTATATGCAAATTGCCATCATAAAAACGGAGGCAGGAAAATTATTATTTTGTGTCATTCTCAAAACATTTGGCCATGTCTGTATATCTTGATATGGTTTAAAAGAAATAAAAAATTTTTCTCTTGTTGTATAGTAATTTAAAGTGCATGCTTAAATCTGTCTTTTTGTTTTTCTTTTTTTTTTACTGCAGATGCGTCAATGCTGGCAGAAAGAATCCCTGTTCCCTCCAGCCCGGTTCCCATAGCAACTATCGACCTGATGCCACAGCACTCAGAGAACATTATGCCTACTATTCAGGTCAAGCTGCCACCTAAGAAGACAAAACACCAGGAGGAGCAGGAAGATGTTAACAGACCAGCCTGGGGAATAAGTTCATCGCCGTGGGTCACTCTTGCTTATGCCTTTTATCAAATAAAGGAAATGATGGCCCTTTCTAAAACCACCCAGACCTCAGAAAACCAGCCACTCCAGGTAATGTCTACATTATGAAGTGTAAAGGTCAAGCAGTATGTCATGCACTTAGCCTTAGTGAAAATTTGAATTTTACTTTACTCTATAAGGTCTTTGCAGAAAAGAACATGCTGTACGTAGACTCAAACAAAATAATACTATAAAAGTATGTTTTGAAATATAGCGTATGATTGTTCAAATAAGTGTAGGATTAGAACCCCCATATTGTAATGCTCCTAAATGTACAGATTCTGGTATTTTGTTACTTAAATTAGGTAGGTTAAAGCTGTATATGTTTAATATATAATGCTTGTGGAGAGCTTAAAGTGGAACTAAAGTTCTGCTGTAACAAACACTGGGCAGGCAGGCTTTTATTGCAGAAGAGACATGTCTCTTCTTCAATTAAATGACCCTACCTGCCTGCTCACTGTCTTCTCCAGCACTGCAAACTGAGCTACACATGCACAGCTTGCCTTACAGCGCTGAGCAGGCTGAGTGCTGGGATGATGGCCGCCTGAGTGATGTCATCTAGCTCTTGCCAATGAAGTGGCTGAAGATCGGCACTCAGAAAAAGATGTTGGCGATGGACAGTTGGACAAGTGAGTATTGATCCTACAGTTTCACTTTCAAGCAGAACTAAACCCTCCCTCCTATCCTTTTCAGCCAAGGAAGCTTCCATCTTAGCCTCCGTTTGATCTGCAACTGCTAAAGTGCTGCATATGTGATCGGTTATGACTCCAGCCATTTGATAATTTGACAACTTGGTTGAAAGCACAGGCAAATGTGACAGTTACCCTGTTTCCCCGAAAATAAGACCTAGCGTGATTGTCGGTGATGGCTGCAATATAGGCCCCACCCCCCCCAAATAAGCCCTACCCTGTTTCCCCGAAAATAAGCCCTACCCTGAAAATAAGACCTACAAGCACTTTAACTAGGGCTTATTTGGGGGGTAGGGCTTATATTGCAGCCATCACCGACAATCACGCTAGGTCTTATTTTCGGGGAAACAGGGTAACATTCCCAGCATACCTGGAATGTAACTATTTTTTGACTCCATTAAATTAATGAGTTTAGTTCTGCTTTAAAGTGGCTGTAAACCTCAGACGTAATATGAACAAAGCATATCCTTCTATAGTGTGTGCTTGTCTCAGTCCAGAGCACCAAGTGTCATTTCTTTCTGCTACTTCGTTCCTCTATGTACTTCTGATGAGTTTCTCTGACCCAGAGAAAAATGGTGACGGGAGGGCACAGTCTGTAATCGACAGCCTCAGGCTCTGTTCCTGTGTGCTGTGTGAAGGGGATGTGTCCCTTCCCTCCAATCAGCTCTCAGAGCTCTCCTCACTGATGTAACTTCAGCTTTCCACCCCCTGCTTTTTCAGAGCTGAGAGATCATGTTTAAATTCTGCACTTTTAATAGACCAAACAAACAAGGTACCCCCCCAATACAAGGGACTTTAACCACTTGCCGTCCGCCCACCACCAAATGATGGCTGGGCGGTGAGGCTCTCGTTCTCGGTGAGCGTCATATGACGGCTTCCCGGAACGACCGCTCTTGTGCGCCCCTAGCTGTAGGCAGGGCTGGTGCAAGGATTTTTGACACCCTAGGCCAGTGATGGTGAACCTTGTTTTGGAACTACATTTCCCATGATGCTCAACTACACTGCAGACTGTATGAGCATCATGGGAAATGAAGTTCCAAAACATCTGGGGTGCCACGGTTCACCATCACTGCCCTAGGCGAAACCTCATTTTGCCGCCCCCTGACTCCACCCCCTTTGCCCTGCCTATGTATACCCCACCTTTTTAATGAAGTGCCCATCAAATGCAGCCCACCATGCCCATCGATGCAGCCGCACCAGCGCCCATCGATGCAGCCGCACCAGCGCCCATCGATGCAGCCGCACCAGCGCCCATCGATGAATGTTTGCTTGCTTCCATTCATTCGAGAGTCGAGACACAGACACAGTCTGACACTATGTGCGAACGGAGAGGCGGCTGCCTGCTGATTCTGAGACCTAGTTGCTTGTTGCAGAGAGAAGAGAGTAGGAATACCAGTGGCCGGGCGCCCTAGGCAGCAGTGCGCCCTAGGCGGCTGCCTAGTTTGTCCAGTGGTAGCACCGGCCCTGGCTGTAGGACATGGCGCGACCCCGATATGTGTAAAGAGCTCTTTAACCATGTGATTGGCTGTGTCCAATCACAGCCGGTCACATGTAAACATGGAGATGCCTGACAGAGTGCGAGGAGAGGAGAGCCGATCAGCGGCATCTCCTCACAGGGGACAGCTAGGTATGTAATCAGGGCACTGATCATCAGTACCCTGATTACAATTAAGTGCCCACCAGTGCCAGCAATGATTGTCCACCACTGCCAGCAATCAGTGCCAGCAATCAGTGGCCATTAGTGATGTCAGTCAGTGCTGGCTATCAGTGCTGCCCATCAATCCCACCTATCTGTGCCCACCAGTGCCGCCTATCTGTGCCACCTATCAGTTCCCATCAGTGAAGGAGAAAAATTTTACTTATTTACTGACAGAAACTAAGAAAAACTTTCTTTTTCACTTTTTTTTTTTTTTTTTTTTAGGAAAAAAATAAAAAACCCAGCAATGATTAAATACCACCAAAAGACAGCTTTATTTGTGTGAAGAAAATGATAACAATTTGACATGGTTACAGTGTATTGTTGAATTGTCATTTAAAGTGTGATGGCGCTAAAAGCTGAAAAATGGCCTGCGCAGGAAGGGGGTGTAAGTGCCCTGTATTGAGGTGGTTAAGGGACTTTTGGGATGTTGGCAACAATTTAGGTGTACTTGGGTGGTATCCAATTTGAATGAATGCAGCCAAAAGACGGCCGAGACATGTACAACTTATGTAAGATGATTTGTTTTTTCTCTGTGTATAATATGAGGCCAGTCACTGTTGCCATCTCCCTTGAGCTTTAGGTTGGTTTACCATTGATTTGAAAGATCATGAATACCAGTTAATTATTTGAAAGCCGATACAAAAGTATTACATTTCTAATAAAGGTTTCATATAATACCACCATGGTAAGTTAATGCAAGTTATAAATAAGACCCTTGACCAGTCATACCGTATGATAGGTCTGGGGGAAAAAAAAGGATACATATAGATAGAGATCTATCTATCTATCTATCTATCTATCTATCTATCTATCTATCTATCTATCTATCTATCTATCTATCTATCTATCTATCTATCTATCTATCTATCTATCTATCTATCTATCTATCTAATATCTTTTTTCTCCCAGAGATATATATATACAAAAAAAGTGGAAGGTGTTCAGCCCAAAAGCATATTTGCACATTATGGTACATTGTAAAGTGTCATGTCCCCCCCCCCCTTTCTTTTTCCAGTGCTATAACATCTTCAGTCTTCCTCGTTGCTCCATCACTGTTGCTTTCCATCTTCTCCCTGGCATCTTTCAGGTTTAGAGTTCCTTTGCCGGGATGGTGAATGGGGTTGCATATGCATGGCTGTTAGTGTACAATTTGTTAAATAAAACTGTAGCAGGCAGAGGAGAAATAATATGGTAGAAGTGACAGTCACTTCTGCCATAAATATCTATCGGCTGGCAGTTTTATACTTTTGCAGGTTTATTTTCAACTTTAACTAGTGGGCTGCTGGCTTTGAATAAAATGCTAGTCCATTTTTTTTAAATAACTAATAAACTTTCTAGAGACTTGGACAATAACACAGCTGAAATGTGGGTGTGGAATAAAAGGTATACTTTACTGAATGTAATGTGAACAGATAGATGCTAGGTAAGGGGATTAGTACACATGGGGAGCTGAACAGTCAGCACCTCCTCTAGTTACAACCTAAGAGGGTGACATATTTGACACTCAAATGTGATTTATGACTATGACACTGTACATTGTCCAGCAGATATCACCTGATGTCATCTGTGTAGATTCTAAGCTGTAGAGCCAGAATTGCTGCTTCTTTATTATGGTGTCACCACTACCGACCACAGGAATGCTAACCTTGATTGGAACCGTGGTTTAACCACTTGCTTACTTGGTATTTATATCCTCTTACTGACCAGGCAAAATCTCAGCTTTCAGCGCTGTCACACTGACATTTGCGCGGTCATGCAAAACTGAATTTTTTATCTTCCTCTTTTTTTTTTTTTTTTTTTTTTTTTTTTTTAGCTTTCTTTTGGTGGTATTTAATAACCATTGGGTTTTTTTATTTTTTGCTAAACAAAGAAAGGCAGAAAAGTTTGTAAAAAAAACAACTTTTTTTAGTTTGTTATAAAATTTTGCAAATAAGTAATTTTTCTCATTCCCTGATACGTGTAGATGAGGCTGCACTGGCGGGCACTGAAGAGGCTGCACTGGCGGGCACTGAAGAGGCTGCACTGGCGGGCACTGAATGATCAGTGCCCTGATTATCTGTGTACATGTCCCCTGTCAGGATTGCTGGTTACCGGTTCTCCTCTCCTCCGTCTCTGTGACAGCATGTGAGGCAAAGCGGTGCTGATAACTGGCAAGTCTGTTTACACTGTGATCAGCTGTGATTGGACACAGCTGATCACATGGTAAAGGGATGCTGTGATTGGCCCTTTACCACGATCTGTGATCAGCTATGTGCAACGAAGAAGCATTGGGGCCGATCTGCGCTGTCTGTCAGTGGCCGTCAGTGCAGCTCTGGATTGAGCCTGCAGGTGTGCCACAGTAGAAAGCAGCTTCCTATGGTGGAACACCGAGAAGAGGTGGAGCCGGGAACTCTGGCAGGGAACCTCAGAAAAGCAGGATTTTGGGGCTGCTCTGTGCAACTCCATTGAGCAGAGCAGGTAAGTATTACGTGTTTGTTATTTAAAAAAATAAACTTTACAATCACCTTAAGTCCACTTGACTAACAATGCCGAAACATTCACCCTCAGTAATAAACATTTTCACCACAAACACACTTTACATGTGATACAATAACATGAAAATTAATCTCAAATAACACTACAGATAAAGTGAACAAATTTATAAATAAATAAGTGAAGTCCATAAACCTAAGTAAATAAAGTCCACTCAGATGTCTCTTTCTCTAATCACCACAATGTTTCCCCCGTGATCTCTCCAGGGCTGAGAGTACCACAGGAAGACGCTTATATAATAAACTTTAGGATACTGTGGGGGTGTTTCATTCTCCAGCAGCTGCACTAGGACATTGGGGAATGTGATGTAGTTAGTGCAGAATATCATTTTCTTTGAATGCTGAAAGATTAGCTCTCAAAATGTAAAAGATAAGGCAATTCAATAGTGATCAGATTTGCTACAGATAAAAAAAATGCATTAACGCTCACTTAAAAATTGCAAATTTAAAATGTTCAGTATATTAAATATACATTTTGGTTATTACTTTTATTATTTGATATTATTCGGTCATTTGGTTTAATGTGTAGTGATGTGCATTAAGTATTGTTTTTCCATTGCTGTTTGTGGGATAACAGGAAACAAGAACTAAAGGTAAGGTAATGCTTGCTTTGTATTACTAATCCCTTTATTTTGGCGCAATTCTACCTCCTTTTCATTGAGCTAGTCCTTCATAAGTCTACATGCGTGTATTGTTGATGTGAATGTCTATGTGTAGTAAATGTATGTGGTGCAACCCCATTTGTATATCTAAAAGCACACAGTTAATACCCAGGTGTCAAGTCCTGGGAAAAAGTGTGGGAACTCGCCCAAGATCCTACCCATTACAAATATAAATAAATCCCATCCCTGCCCACAATTCTCCGCATCCCTTTCCACAATGTATCCCCATCCCCACCCATCATCATCTATCCCTCTCCACAATGTATCCCCATCCCCGCCCAGCATCATCTATCCCTCTCCACAATGTATCCCCATCCCCGCCCAGCATCATCTATCCCTCTCCACAATGTATCCCCATCCCCACCCAGCATCATCTATCCCTCTCCACAATGTATCCCCATCTCCACCAAGAATTATCTTCATCCCTCTCAACAGTGTATCCCCATCTCCACCAAGAATTATCTTCATCCCTCCCCACAGTGTATCCCCATCTCCACCAAGAATTATCTTCATCCCTCCCCACAGTGTATCCTCATCTCCACCAAGAATTATCTTCATCCCTCCCCACAGTGTATCCCCATCTCCACCAAGAATTATCTTCATCCCTCCCCACAGTGTATCCCCATCTCCACCAAGAATTATCTTCATCCCTCCCCACAGTGTATCCCCATCTCCACCAAGAATTATCTTCATCCCTCCCCACAGTGTATCCCCATCTCCACCAAGAATTATCTTCATCCCTCCCCACAGTGTATCCCCATCTCCACCAAGAATTATCTTCATCCCTCCCCACAGTGTATCCCCATCTCCACCAAGAATTATCTTCATCCCTCCGAACAGTGTATCCCCATCTCCACCAAGAATTATCTTCATCCCTCCCCACAATGTATCCCCATCTCCACCAAGAATTATCTTCATCCCTCCCCACAGTGTATCCCCATCTCCACCAAGAATTATCTTCATCCCTCCCCACAATGTATCCCCATCTCCACCAAGAATTATCTTCATCCCTCCCCACAGTGTATCCCCATCCCTGCCCAGCAGTATCCATCCCGCTCCACAGTGTATCCCCATCCCCACCCATGATGCAGGGCAGGGATGGGGATACAATGTGGAGAGGGATGGATGATGCAGGGCGGGGATGGGGATACAATGTGCAGAGGGATGGAAGATGCTGGGCGGGGATGGGGATACACTGTGGCGAGGGATAGATGATGTTGGGCGGGGATGGGGATACACTGTGGCGAGGGATAGATGATGTTGGGCGGGGATGGGGATACACTGTGGCGAGGGATAGATGATGCTGGGCGGGGATGGGGATACACTGTGGCAAGGGGTGGATGATTCTGGGTGGGGATTGGGATCATTGCGGAGAGGGATGGATGATTCTAGGTGGGGATGGGGGGATACGTTGTGGAGAGGGATGGATGATTCTGGGTGGGGATGTGGATACATTGTGGAGAGGGATGGATAATTCTGGATGGGGATGGGGATGGGGATGATGGAGTTCCATTGTGAAAATGAATGAGGATGACTCTGGGTGGGGATGAGAGTTACATAGTGAAGAGGCTCTCCACAATGTAACACTCATCCCCACCCAGAGTCATCCTTACCCATTTTCACAATTCAGACATAGTACAGGAGATGGTCAGAGACTGCAGACATGGGGACCAATTTTTTTTTTTTTTAAACCAACCTTTTTCTGGAATTCTCTTGGTGTGTCTTTCTGCATTACTAATACATATTCAGTTACCCCAAACAATATTATAGCTTTATATGATTGCTGGAAGTTGAATAGCTCCTTCCTTACCTTCTGCATCTCTTGAGGACTCATGTGACAGAGTCTTGGGCTTCCTGCTGCAGCCTCTCATTTCATATTGTGCATTCCTTCCAAACCCATTGCCATGTACTACCACCACCATCTATACACAAGTGAAAAAAGTTTTAGGCGGCTCAATCCTTTAAAGTGTTACTGAACCCAGGACCCTGCATTTACTGTAACTGGTCTACCACAGCACGCAGAACATGGAAATGCAATTATTTTTGTAAATAAATGGCTAAATACCTTTTCTCATCTTCAGTATATAGCAGTATTGTGACTTCTATCCGTGTTCGGGTTGAGCACTGGTTAAAGCTTGTAGGAGGAGTTTTCATTCTCCTCTGACTGTCCTATGAGGTTGCATGACCACTGACTTTCTTTCTGGACAGTGCTGATCACATGCACACTCTACCCCAAAAAAACCTCTAACAATACACACCAAACGGAGCATGTGCAGAGTCCCTTCTAGGGCTCTGTACTATCAGCAGAGCGATTGGGGACAGTAAAAGAAGGGGAGGATCAGAGAAGACAGCATCTAACAGCCTTTTTACGCAATGCGGAGGATTAACCCCTTAGGTTCCATAATGAGTATAACAAGCATGCTTTACTGCATATACAGACTGATTTTACTGTTTAGTAACACTTTAAATGGTTAAAAAAAAGAGATAATGTCAATGTATGTTTGCATCTGTTACCTCTGGAACTGGCTGAATTTCAGAGATATTAATCTAGTTTCCAAGGCATGCAACTTTGAATTTGTTGTAAGAGGTTTTCTTTGTGAAACACATTTCATTGACCACTTTAATGTCTTGCTCAATGTGCATGGTAAACAAATTCTTGAAAAGAGATGAGACTTTTTAGCAGACGTAGTGGAAAAGTACTTTAATGCTTTACCTGTTCATATATCACACAGGAAAGTGAAAACAATTCCTCAAGATCACCACAGTCAGTGATGAGTGAAGCCCCCAGTGCTGAGGCAACTGCTGATAGCCAGAAGCACAGTGACCTTGGTGCACCAGGAGATACTGACCACGTTCAGCCAACTGACACTGGCATCTCCAAGGACAATTCTTCAGAAGACAACGTATCCACCCCACACACAGATGGGGGGCATTAATATGATTGCTATCTTCATATTGGGAAGTATGTTGGTTATACACTGGAAACCTCTGCAAATGACAGACAAAAAAACTACAAAAATATTTTGTAGAATCAATGGCAACAAATAGAAAAAGAAATATATGTAGATATTAACATTTACAAAAGAGGTGATGATGAATCTCTGGTTTCAACCCTGGGGACCACATTTTATTTATATATGTATTTATAGTCTGTAGCATACATTGCGTATTAAAGTTTACAGACTGAAACAGCCAGAAGATTTGCTTTGTAAATTAAATATTAAAATACTGTGTGTATATATACAGTACAAGCACTGTCAGCACTATTACACTTAGGATACTTGGCTTTTTTTTCCCTAAAATGTTGTCACTATTCTTTTTTTATTTTTTTTTATTTTATTTTTTTTCAACCAGTTACTACAAACTTTTAACATTCAGCTGTAATCACAAATATTTAAAAATGGGAACATATGCACATGATTGACAGAGCAAAGTGAGACATGACTGTTTTAGTAACTTGGCCCCAAAACTCCCAGTTTCTTTGTTGATGATCATTAAAGCCCCATTGACGTTCCAGTAACCTATATCAATTTTAATTTAGTCTTTATTGTTGCATGGGGAAGATACGTTTGGACTGGTGCTGGGTCTGTTTTATAAAGGAGAGAAGAGCAAGTCAAAGGTTTTTATGCAGCCTCAAGTGAAAGATATATTTGTTACTAAAACCTTTAATATCTGTGTATTAGGCCTCTTGCACACTGCAGCTTGAAAAAGCTCAGTACAGATTTTTTTTTTTTTTTTTTTACTGAGCTAAAAATACAGCCCATTAATTGTAATGTGCCTATGCACACAGGTGCATAAACGAGCGCTCTGCATTCTTCAGTAAAAATAAACTAGAAAAATCTGCTTTTTTGGTCAGTAATTTACACCTCGTGTGCACAAATTTGTGCAAATGCTAATTTATATATTGTGCAGAAAAAGCACGCGAGAATAAGTTTGCTCGAAAATCTGCGAACGCATATATGTGAAATGGCACGTAAATACGTGCAAATGCATACCAAAAAAAAAATCTGAAAAAGTAGATGCTCAAGCACGAGTATCATGTGCAAAAGGCCTAAGTGTTCATTTGTTCCCAGACCTTGGTGATACCAGCGATAGGCCAATAGATTACTGAATCAAAAATTATTTATTGAAATGTATAATATACAGGGATTTTTTATAAATGACCGCTTAATTTCAATACACAGATTTGAAATGGGGAAAAAAGTGTAACTATCAGAACTGTGGATTTCATTTTGGTAGAACAGTTGTCTTTAAATGTTTTAAAAAATATATATTTTTTAATACCACTTTGAATAATATTGTGAAAAAAGGCAAGTTATCCTCTTTTAGATAAAACTTCTAATATACATAGATTGCTTTTAAAGCTGCACTTTATATATAAAGCATGTGTATTCGTTTGCATATGCAAAATCGCAGTGTAACCCGTTGACCTATATTACACACAATTACAGCATTTAGGCAACTAAAGCATGTGTTTTCTGCTGGGTATGTAACATTATACATATGAGTTCTCATATTTTATGCTGTTTGCAGTGAACGAAAAAACGGTTTGGATACAAAACAAAAGCAAAAGTATTATCTTAAGTCACTTGAGCATAAACTTTGGGTATCCTTTATGTCAAACCATTAACAAATTTTCAACAAAGTGAAATATGGCTAGTTCAGTTTTAATTAATTTTAGCAGCTGAATACTCATGTTGAACATGGGCAATAATGGCTGCTTTACTCTTCTATTGAGAAGGGATTAATTTATATAAATGGATTTAGAGGCTGTAGTCCTAATTCTATCCTCAGTACATGAATCGTTTAATAAGAATGTCAGGTGCATTCGCTATGAGTGGGAAAATTTATAGTTCGTAGGTTATCATAGGTAAATCTGAAAAATTTGCTTACCCATACAAACTAGTAGATGGACCAAATGAACATGCATTCTTAATAGCATATATTGCACACATTAAACTGTTTGGGGGTATACAACTTCTAGTTGGACTTTTAATTTACTGTAAAAAGCTCATGTCAACTGAGTGCAAAAAGCGAAATCTGTGTAGAGTGCACCATATTAAGATATTCTAAAGGCAATAATTATCTTGCATAATTTTCAAATCCCCCGTTTGACAGAATAGGCGGTCATTTGAATTAACTATGCTTGCAGTGAAGAAGGTTGTAGTCTTTGGGCTTGTAAATATTTCTTTATGTAGGCTTAAATATTCAGCAAATGCAAACTCCTAAAAAAAATTCATAGTTCTCTTGAAAGGGAAAAAATGACTGAAATGCACTTCAATTAAATATGAAGAAGCTAAAGGGAATTCATTTAGAGAACCTCTGGTCAGCATCAATGTTTTCTTGGCTATTTTAAGGCCTATCTGATTGGTAGCAACCCCACTTCCTGCCCCTCCTGACAGGTTTCCTAGAAGCAGCCGCTCTACAAAGAAAAGGAAGTGTCAGGAAAGAGTTATTTCAGCATTGATGCTGCCTGTTCGGTGGCTTCCTTTTTATGTATAAGGAATAGATAAAGATGATGGGTATGTTTTCTTTTAGGCTGGGTTCACACTAGTGCGAATTGGATGCGAGATATGTGAACCGGGTCCACATGTCTCTGAAACAGCTTGCACAGGAGTCCTGTGCGTCTTTGGCTCCCTTTCAGGGCCGAATTTTTGGCTGAATTCGGCCCTGAAATGGAGAACAGGGACGCATCCGGACCCCTGCTGAAAGCCGCATCAAGCAGCAGTGTGAACCCAGCCTTAGACAAATGTATAATGAAGAGCATAATGCACTATGTTTAGCGTTTTGCACATAAGGACCTGTGCCATAACTGCTGTAGGTAGGTCCAAGAAAGTGCCCCCCCCCCCCACAGCTTCAAAATACATTTCATGGAGTTGTTCTTATGGTAAAACCATCTTTCAGGATCCAGTGGTTCTAAACCTATAGCTGCAGTAACGTTGTTAAATATTCATATTGGTCCTCTCCAGGTGCCTTCATGTCAGTCTTTTGCAGACATAGAAAGAGCAACCAACTTCTATAGTGCCAGTCTTCCCCAGTGGACTATCACTATAATTGGTGGCCACAGGAACAGTAAGGTGCATGGTATAACATGGAAGTATCTTTTTTGCAGTGTGAGTTATATTAAGAATAATATATATAATATATATTATATTATAATCTCTTCAGCATGGCCTCAGGTTTCCCCAAAAGGATGGCATATCATATATATTTAACCCGAAGAAGGGGCCTTATAAGAAACCACTAGAGGGAGTTAAACCTGTGACTATTTTTTGTTTCTTAGAAGTTCAAAATATTTTAAAACCAAACCAAAGATGTTGCTTTACACATGTTAAAGTTGAATATCTTGGGATTTACCATTTTTGTTATTACTGGAGTTGAACAGAGTGAAGTTTACTATGTGGTATAGAAGGAACTTAATACAGGAAGATACAGAATATCTGTTCATGAGGTACTTTTTTTATTTAACATTTTAAAAAAAATAGCTTTCATTTTGTTTCTTTTTAATGTAGATCTTGTTCTTTTGAGTTTCTTAAACCTAAAGTTTATTAAACTATTGCCATGTTGAGAAAACTGTTTTTATGCAACGTGTTCCACCAAAGAAAACTTTATCTGTCAGTCCAGTTTAATTGTGTATAGTAACCTAACACCTAGTCATTTTTTTTCTTCTTTTTTTGGTGGTTTACCTAAAATGCATCGTCTTAGTTTTGCAGACTAAAAGCTTTTCATTCAGTAAGTGTCCTTGTGATCTGGAATGTATTACTAATATGCAAACTAAAGCTTTCCAGTCAGTAAGTGTCCTTTGTGATCTGGAATGTATTTATTTACTGTACATATATTAGTTTTGCTGTAAAGTTTGCAAAAATGAAAACCTGTAAAAGTGGATTTTTTTGACTGAATAAATCAGATTGCCTATTGTGTGCCAGGTCTTTTTTTTTATTTTTTATGTTCAGACAGTTAACTTCTTCTTCAAAAATATATTAGCATAAATCTGGTAGGTATGTTCCAAAAGGGTTATGAATTAATTTAATTATCCATTATTTTTTACATTTGTTCTTTAGGTTCACTTGTTTATGCATTTTAAACTGCACCTTGAAGAATGTTTTACTTGTTTTAATGGTATAGATCTCACCAGAGCCTGTTGATGAAGTTATGAAAAATATCCCGCAAAGTTAAATAACAGTAATTGGTGCCTGCTGTGCTAATTTACACTTCAAAACAATAATTTAAGATGAGGCAGTCACTCAAGCAGCCAGCACAAAATTGATGAACAGCAATAAAACAATACAGTAATAGGTGCAGTGCTCAAATAAAATGTCCATAGACCCTTTGGTTTTCAAGGGTTAATAAAGACTGAACACTTGATGGGATATACTTGAAGTGTTAACAGGAAAGTATAAGCACCACTGACACCTAAATACACTGCCTCTTGCCCTCCTCTTTTCACCCTTATTACAGGGGTCAAATGAGCATTGAATAAGGTGAAATCCCTTGCTCTCAATCCACCACGATCAATCAGGTATAGCTGGATGGGTACAGGTATCCTGGGCTCCACACTCCGTTTACAGTAATCACACCGTTAGATCCACATAAATAATAATCAGGCCAGAAGACTCCTGGTAAAGCCTCCTGTTTTAAACTCCGGTTTTTAACTCACCGCTTAGTCAAGTTTCCACTTTGACAAAGTTCCAGCAGGCAAAGGGTAAGCTGCACCTATTATTTGTAAAGTTAAATTAAAGCCTAAGTGAAGTTACAGAAATAACTATTTAATGTATACCTAAACCCAAAAGTTTAATATATTGCAGCTGTCCTTTTTGGAAATTCTTTTACGGTTTCAGCATAAAGGATAACAAACGACTCAATAAATTCAAAGCCATGGGTAAAAACGCTAATCTACGAAAGGGCAATGCACTTCAGTGCTGGCTAGTTGTGGAACTCAGTGTATGGAGTTATTCCTAAAATAAAGGTGTAAACCTTCAACCCCACATGGATCTAGAACAGAAGGAAGATAGGAAATCAGGGAAGGGATTTAAAGGAAGGAGAGAGTTCATGGGGAAGGGAAAAAGGGAAACCCACACAGATGAGAATTCAAGGAGAGTGGGGAGATCAGAAGTCAGCTGTAGTCTCCAAACTGCAGAGCCTTAAAATGGTTGTAAACCTAGTTACACCACTTGTACCTACAGGTAATCCTATAATAAGGCTTACCTGTAGGTACTGTAAATATCTCCTAAACCTACATGGTTTAGGAAATATTTAACATATACGCTTGCGCCGATGCCATTGGCGCATACGCACTGAAGGAACAGCCGCTTGAGCCGTTTCTTCAGCAGCCGTGCCGTGACCGGCGGCTCCTGTGCAGATGTGCGGGTGTGACATCATCGCGGCTCCGGCTAATCACAGCTGGAGCCTGCTAACCCGTAAATAATTCCAGGAGCCATGTCGCCCAGTCAGCGGTGTGCGGGGGCGCTGCAACAGCTTTGATCTAAGGTAGGTATTTCATAATGATCTAGTATGCCTTTTGTCTTGCAGGGTTTTTTATTTTCAGGTTTACAACCACTTTAAGCCAGCTATAGACCGTTCGAATCTTGGCTGGCTCAGCAGGGACCATCCGAGATCCAAACCATCTATGGGGCAGGCTCATTGTACCCAAGTCGATCCATTGATCGACTTTTGTACAACCATAACTTATACATTTAAGTGGCATAGTATTTTACTCTCGTATACCTAGGGTGGATGTGTACAGAATACCACTGCCACAATGCATACTAGGATCAGATTGGTGACAAAACCCGCAATCAAAACCGATCCTTCCATGTATGGCAACTATACACGCTCCAAACTACAGAACGGCGGAACTGATGGGAATTATATTTCAAATCCCAGTATAGTTCCACCCAAAGCGTGTTTTCATCTATCTCGTACTGATGCCATACTTAATGTGTGAACAACACCAAAAAAATAAATATATATTGCTTGCCCAAACAATTACATAAAATTTGGATATAAATTCTCATCCTATATATATCATGCTAATACCATCCATATTAAAAAATGTCATAAATGCAGTATTAATTGCCTAGACAATTTAGATGTATAGCAAATACATATCCCATGTGTTATATTTTAAAACCGTATTAATGCATGATACCCCAATGTGCATCTCATAGCAAAATTAATATAAAAGACTGTCAAAACCCAGGAAAGTGCACATCATTATATCTCTAAAACGCATGTCAATAAATATGAATAAAATATACTCATTCACCTAATGCATGAAAACATATACCTATAATATTATATATCATCATAAAATTCATAAAACACCTCAAATATTACAAAATCAATAATAATCAGTAATCACTAATAAAACAATTCAAATCTAACTCAACGTTCATTCTTCTCTGACTCAGGGTATCGGTTAAATAAATCCACTTTGTTTGGCATTTAGATAATATCCTTACCCTATTACTTCCTATCCAATCTGGGTACATTTTCTCTACCCCCCAGAATTTTAGTCCTGAGGGATCCTCCCCTTGTGAGTCCCCTCCCCCCACAGTTAGAATCACTCCTTAGGAACATAATTAACCCCTACAGTGCCCCTCCTGGTTAACCCATTCATTGCCAGTCACATTTCTACAGTAATCAGTGCATTTTTATAGCACGGATCGCTGTATAAATGTGATTGGTCCCAAAAATGTGTCAAAAGTGTCCGATGTGTCCGCCTCAATATCGCAGTCACGATAAAAATCGCAGATCGCCGCCATTACTAGTAAAAAAAAAAAAAAAAAAAAAATACTATAAATCTATCCCCTTTTTTTTTGTAGACGCTATAACTTTTGCGCAAACCAATAAATATACGCTTATTGCAATATTTTTTACCAAAAATATGTAGAAGAATACGTATCGGCCTAAACTGAGTAAAAAAATGTAAAAAAAAAATTGGATATTTATTATAGCAAAAAGTAAAAAATATTGTGTTTTTTTTTTTTTTTTTAAAACTTGTCACTATTGTTTTGCTTATAGCACAAGAAATAAGAACCGCAGGGGTGATCAAATACCACCAAAAGAAAGCTCTATTAGTGGGGAAAAAAATGATACAAATTTCATTTGGGTACAGTGTTGCATGACTGTGCAATTGTCATTCAAAATGCGACAGCGCTGAAAGCTGAAAATTGGCTTGGGCAGGAAGGGGGTGAAAATGCCCTGTATTGAAGCGGTTAATATGCTCTGATACACGTTTGCCTAAAGTGCGTTTGGTGCGACCAATGTACATTAAAACGCATGGGTGCTGAAGAGCATACACTACATAAGTGGACTTGCATGAAATAAAGTCTTTTATTTTAAACATCCTAGATGCTGTCGATTGAAACTCAGTTACACCTCTTAGTCTAGTATGTACTTGAGGGCAGGCAATGCATCTGCGACATGCGAAAAAAC
This sequence comes from Aquarana catesbeiana, assembly GCF_042186555.1. Classification (NCBI taxonomy): domain Eukaryota; kingdom Metazoa; phylum Chordata; class Amphibia; order Anura; family Ranidae; genus Aquarana; species Aquarana catesbeiana. The sequence goes on from NC_133329.1 coordinate 252,509,806, forward strand.
CTGGACTGTCCCAGAACATAGTGGGTCTAATCGGTGGGTTTAAAATTTTCTTAACGACCTTATCACCTAAGGAATGTCCCTTTCTGTAAATGAATATTGGATTTTCCGGAATGGTTTTTGTTAAAAATTTTATCGCTAAATAGCGGCCAATATTTCTTAAAAAATCGTTTCCACCTCTTTATACTGTGCATGATAGGCACTAATAAAGCCCCATTCATGCTTAGTACCCTTTTGCTTGATTTTATCAATCAAACAACTACTTTGGGGAACTTTTATGTATTTCATTGATGGCTTTATCAAGGACTACTGTATAATACCCCTTCTCCACACAACAGTTCTTTAAAATTTGTGCTAAATAATCGTCATCTCGTGTACAATTCCTCCTAACACTTGTAAATTGGCCTTTAGGTATATTCTTCAGCCATATAGGGTGGTATCCGCTATGGATCGACAAATAGCTATTCCCATCTGTCGGTTTAAAAAAACATTTAGTCACCAGTTGACAATTGATTCAGTATGAAAGTGTGGAGCCGTCACGAAACTTAGAAGCTGATTGGCTACCATTCATAGCTGAACCAGATTTTGCACTCTCCAGTTTTAATCAATCTACCCCAAAGTGTTACTGGCTGGATCACTAGCACAGTGTTTCTCAACTCCAGTCCCCAAGGCGCCTGTTTTCAGGCTCTCCATTATTTTTCACAGGTGATTTGATCAGTTTCACTGCCTTAGTAATTACCACAGCTGTTTCATCTGAGGGGAAATCCTGAAAACCTGACCTGTTGGGGCGCCTTGAGGACTGGAGCTGAGAAACCCTGCACTAGAATACCTCCCAACCGTCCCGGAAATTCGTCCGAGCCCTGGCGAATCAGGGCTGAGTGCCAGAATGCCCGCAGCGTGTGCCCTGGTTCCCGCATGCCGCGAGCAACACATCATATAGCAGCTGGCATCTCTTCTGGGTACGCAGAGCGGAGTGCACTGAACCCGCCCCTCCTCCACCACTTCCTGTGTTTTCCTGTACACAGAGGAGGAGGTGGGGAGGAGCACACCACTCTGCCAGAATGTAGCTGATCTGAGGTAAGAACAACAGACTTGGGTGGGCACACCCTAAAAATGTGTTTACATTCAGGATGGTGCTGCTATAAAACCGCAAACAGAACAAAATAGATTACAGCGCACACATACAAAAATCCTGCAAGGCTATTTAACCATTTCACCCCTGGCCCATAGTCAAATTAGATCCGCAGATGGAATCTCCCATCCTGGGCGGGCGTCATATGACGTCCTCGGCTTCTCGCTGCTCCTGCGGGCCCCCCGGGGCCCACAGCGTGGCGATCGGGGATGAGGCCTTTCCCTCGGACACAGCCCATCCCAGATCTGTGTAAAGAGCCAATAAAAAATGTCTCTTTACCACGTGACTAGCTGTGTCTAATCACAGCCGGTCACATGTATTGTCCACGTGCAGGGCGCTTGTGCGTGCCCCTAGGGTATGCGCAGAGCGGCGATCGGGGACGAGGCTTGTCACCCTGACGCAGCCCAAACCCAAAGGCGGTAAAGAGCCAATGAAGTTGTCTCTTTACCACGTGACTGGTTGTGTCCAATCAGTCGGTCACAGAATGTCAACAAACCGCCGTAACGAGATGTTACTGGATTCTCCTCCTCACACACCAATCGTGTGTAAGAAGGAGATTGCGGTAACATCTCATTACCGCTTACAGTGTACACCAACCACACTGATTGCCCCCCCCCCAATAAAGAGGACCTGTTACCACCAATCGAAGTACCTGTCACCACCCATTAAAGTATCTGTCACCAGCCAAAGTACCTGAGTACCTGTCAGTCTATATGAGTACCTGTCACAGTTCATCTGAGTACCCGATTAGCTGAGCACCTGTCACAGCCCATCTGAGTATCTGTCACAGTTCATCTGAGTACCTGTCGCAGCCCATCTGAGTACCCGACTACCTGTCACAGTCCATCTGAGTACCCGAGTACCTATCTGTAGCCCATCAGAGTACCCAAGTACCTATCTGCAGCTCATCGGTTTACCCGAGTACCTGTCTCTGAGACACCTGCGTTCTGAGGACCGGCGTTACAGCTGTAAAAACATCTAGAGCTGACATGTCAAAATCAATGGTTCCCTATAAGGGCTCATTGATTTGAATAGAAGTCGCACCACAAGTCAGATCATGATGATCCGACTTCCAGTGCGGCTTGTGCGCTGAGGATCTTGAAGGGGTACCCTCGCCAAAATGAAAAAAACATAAACTGGTGTGGGGTTCCCCCCAAGAACATACCAGACCCTTCAGTCTGGTATGGATTTTAAGGGGAACCCCCATGCCAAAAAAATTGGCGTGGGGTCCCCACCAAAATCCATACCAGACCCTTATCCCAGCACGCAGCCCGTCAGGTCAAGACCAAACCAGGCCACATGCCCTCAACATGGGGGGGTGGGTACTTTGGGGTAGGGGGGCCCTGCGCCCCCCACCCCAAAGCACCTTGTGCCCATGTTGATGAGGACAAGGGCCTCTTCCCGAAAACCCTGGCCGTTGGTTGTCAGGAGCCTGCGGGCGGGGGGCTTATCAGAATCTTTAACAAGGGGGCCCTCAGATCCCGGCCCTCTCACCCCATGTAAATGAGTATGGGCAGGCCTGGACTGGGACAAAAAATAGGCCCGGGCATTTAAGACTGAGCAGCCAATTTTTCCAGGAACCGGGGGGGGGGGGTGGTTTCGGTAGGCATTCGTGGAGGTGGCTGGTGTCGGTGTCCTCCACACTGTAATGTACAGGGGACACTATGATATGGGGACAGCACTGTAAAGTGGCACTGTAATGATTACAGTGCCCCTTTACAGGTAGCCCCCTTTATATTACAGTGCCCCTGCAATTACCCCCCCCTTTTTTCTCTGTAATCACAGTGCCCCCTTTTACTCTCTGCTCACTATACAGTTCTCCAGCTCCTCCTGCCCCCTTACATCAGAGTCTGCACAGACCCCCCCCTTACATCAGAGTCCCCTTACATCATAGTCCGCACAGAGCCCCCTTACATCAGAGTTCACACAGACCCCCCTTACATCAGAGTCCCCTTACATCAGAGTCCGCTCAGAGCCTCCTTACATCAGAGTCCCCTTACATCAGAGTCCACACAGGCCCCCCTTACATCAGAGTCCCTTTACATCAGAGTCCCTTTACATCAGAGTCCGCTCAGAGCCCCCTTACATGAGAGTCCCCTTACATCAGAGTGCGCACAGAGTCCCCTTACATCAGAGTCCCCTTACATCAGAGTCCGCACAGAGCCCCCTTACTTTAGAGTCCCCTTACATCAGAGTCCACACAGACCCCCCTTACATCAGAGTGCGCACAGAGTCCCCTTACATCAGAGTCCCCTTACATCAGAGTCCGCACAGAGCCCCCTTACATCAGAGTCCACACACACCCCCCTTACATCAGAGTCCCTCTTACATCAGAGTCCACACAGACCCCCCTTACATCAGAGTCCCCTTACATCAGAGTCCGCACAGAGCCCCCCTTACATCAGAGTCAGCACAGACCCCCCTTACATCAGAATCCGCACAGACCCCCCCTTACATCAAAGTCCATACAGACCCCCCTTACATCAGAGTCCGCACAGAGCCCCCTTACATCAGAGCCCCCTTACATCAGAGTCCGCACAGAGCCCCCTTACATCAGAGTCCCCTTACATCAGAGTCCGCACAGACCCCCCTTACATCAGAGTCCACACAGACCCCCCCTTACATCAGAGTCCCCTTACATCAGAGTCTGCACAGACCCCCCCTTACATCAGAGTCAGCACAGACCCCCCCTTACATCAAAGTCCATACAGACCCCCCTTACATCAGAATCCGCACAGAGCCCCCTTACATCAGAGCCCCCTTACATCAGAGTCCGCACAGAGCCCCCTTACATCAGAGTCCACACAGACCCCCCCTTTCATTAGAGTCCCCTTACATCAGAGTCCGCACAGACCCCCCCCTTACATCAGAGTCAGCACAGACCCCCCCCCTTACATCAGAGTCAGCACAGACCCCCCTTACATCAGAATCCGCACAGACCCCCCTTACATCAAAGTCCATACAGACCCCCCTTACATCAGAGTTCGCACAGAGCCCCCTTACATCAGAGCCCCCTTACATCAGAGTCCGCACAGAGCCCCCCTTACATCAGAGTCCGCACAGACCCCCCCTTACATCAGAGTCCGCACAGACCCCCCCTTACATCAGAGTCCGCACAGAGCCCCCCTTACATCAGAGTTCGCACAGACCCCCCCTTACTTCAGAGCCCCTTTACATCAGAGTCCATACAGACCCCCCTTACATCCGAGTCTGCACAGACCCCCCTTACATCCGAGTCTGCACAGACCCCCTTAGAGTCTGCAGAATTTCCACTTACTGTAAGGGGGAGCTCTGTGGACCCTAATGTAAAGGGGAACCCTTTTTTAGGCTGGGTTCACACTAGTGCGATGCAAGAACCCTGCGAATCCACTGCGGGTTCGCACCCGACTCACACGGCAGTTCACACTGTCATATGCGAACTGCTGGGGAGTGTCAATACATCATTAATGACACCCCCATTTCAGCTTGCATATCGCACTGCGAACTGACAGTCCAGACGTGAATCGGATCGCATATTGCGATCCGATTCTGGTGTGGACCCAAAAAAAGGGTCGCGTGCGAGTTTGATCCGAATGCAGTGTGATATCAGCCATCACATGCGATATTGCACAGCGCACTAGTGTCAACCGTGCCTTAAGGGGGATCTCATGTAAAGTGGTGTTCTGAGAACCCTGATTTAGGCCAGGTTCACACTAGTGCGCTGTGCGATATCGCATGTGATTCGCACTGCAGTGCAAATCACATGCGTTGTTCGTGCAATGCGATTTCAGCCATACAGATAGTATGGCTGATTTCGCACCACATTCAGATCAAACTTGCACAGGACCCTTTTTTTGGTCCACACCAAAATCGGATCGCATGGGTGTTCACACCTATGCGATCCGATTCATGTCCGGACTGTCAGTGCGATGTGAGCTGAAATGGGGACATCATTAATGTTGTATGACACTCCCCAGCAGTTCGCATATGAGAGTGTGAACTGCCGTGCGAGTTGGGTGCGATGCGGGAACCCGCAGTGAATTCGCAGGGTTACCGCATCGTACTAGTGTGAACCCAGCCTATAGGGGGAATGTGCGCGAAGGGGAACTCTGATGTAAGGGGGTCTCTGGTCATCAAAGCCCCCCTCTTGCATCAGAGTCCACAGAGCACCCCTTAAATTCCTTTTATACACTGGGAGGCAGGAGAGAGGGTGATCTTACTCAGGCACAGGCTGTCTGCTTCCTTCACATCTCTCTGAGTGTGTGGGGGTGGCAGACACAGAAGTAGAGGGGCGGGAAGAGGAGGAGCAGTCCGTCCGAGCGGAGAGCAGAGAATGGAACTGTTCGTGTCTGCTCTGAGGCTGACCTGTGTGTGAGAGAGACACACAGCTCAGCCCATGCAGCCGCTAACGACATTTGTAGTTCCCCTGGAGAAGACACAGGCATGGCTGCATAACGGCAGGTTGAACGGCAGCCGCAGGCCTGAGTTCACCCTGTCCAGGCCACGGTCACCGCTTACCTCCCGCTGTGCAGCCTGGACATCAACAGGCCATGGAGCGGGTGGCCCCGGGCCTGTGTATGGTGTACATTGTTCCCCTACCCATTCACCCAAAAAAAAAGTGTCAAAATGAAAACAGTACACAGGTTTTTGACAAAGTAATTTATTAATGCAGCTCCGGCGTCTCTTCCACTTCTGATTTCTTCTCTCTCTGGTGATGTCTTCATCCTCCAGTTCTTCTCCTCTCTCCGCTGTCTTCTTCCGCTGCAGGTTCTCCTCTCTCCACTGTCTTCTCCCTCTGTTCTTCCTCCGATGTTCTCCCGATGCTCTCTCCTGCTGTAATGCTGGGTCCACAGTGTGCCATTACTTATAAGGCCATGGGGCGGGACCACACAGTGATGACATCCAGAGGCCCCGCCCCTTGTGACATCATCGCCCAGGGCAGGAGAAGAGACGCCAGAGCTGCTTTAATAAATCATTTTTTCAAGAACCTGTGAGCTGTTTTTATTTTTGACACTTTTTTGGGGGGTGAATGGGTAGGGGTACAATGTACCCCATACTTCATTCACATAGGGTGGGGGGCTGGGATCTGAGGGCCCCTTGTTAAAGGGGGCTTCCAGATTCCGATAAGCTCCCCGCCCGAAGACCCCGACAACCAAAGGCCAGGGTTGTAGGGAAGAGGCCCATGTCCTCATCAACATGGGGACAAGGTGCTTTGGGGTGGGGGGTGCAAAGCACCCCCCCATGTTGAGGGCACGTGGCCTGGTATGGTCCTGACCTGTCAGGCTGCGTGCCTGGAAAAAAGTCTGCTATGAATTTTGGGGGGCACCCCACGCCAATTTTTTTAGCATTAGGGGTTCCCCTTAAAATCCACACCAGACCAAACGGTCTGGTATGCTCTTGGGGGGAACCCCACGCCAGTTTTTTTATTTTTGCTTCAAGATCCTCAGCACACAAGCTGCACCGCAAGTCAGATCACCATGATCTGACTTGTGCGACTTCTATTCAAATCAATGGCTTTTCACAGGGAACCATTGATTTTGAATAGAGGCAGAGAAACGCTGCTAAAAGCTAGCGCGGCTTAACGTTAGTAGCAAAAAGCTACTAAAAGCATGTTTTTACAGACGCTTTTCCCTGGTGTTGGTAGTGGCTTTGCAATAGGGCTGCAACTAACGATTATTTTCATAATAGATTAGTTGGCCGATTAGTGTTTCGATTAATCGATTAATAACCATAAAAAAAAAGTGTGGTGTAAAATTTAGTTAAGTTTAAAAAAAGGGAAATTATTCTTAAATATCTATATGAAGTGGTAAATATAAATAACCAACTACAGTATATGGTTATGGGAGCAAAATCTCTAATCCACTCTGAGAATAACAGACAGAAGAGGCATACTGTATATACTATTAGAGGCTGAATCTGGTAAATATGATCAGACTCAGAGATCAAACTTTTTTATTTAAAGAAAAAAAAAAGTTAGACTGTTTTGCAGATTTTCAAACAGAACTGTAATATATTATATGCTGGCCATACAAAAACAATGTCTTCCTTAAAAAAAAAAATGTTATTTTAAGAACGTTCGTTCAATTTTCTAATCGTTAGTGGGGTCAAATCGACGTTAGGTTTCAACCACAGTGACGGCAAAATTTAGAAATAGAAAACTTCTTGGTCAAAGGAATTTTCAGACAGTGTATATGGTTTTCGTTCAGAAATTACATTCATTTCAAAACAGAATGGTAAAAGCCAGTGAAAATTTCAAACAACATTCCTTCATTCAGCGAATGTACAAAGATTTTCCTGACGGCTCCATGTCAGCACAGCAGGGTATAGGCTCCACCCCCCATGCCTCCAGGACTTAACTCATATAAATATGAGCCCACCTACAGCCTCGGCGTTCTTCTTTTTTCCTCCTATGCGCAGGACCTAAATGTACTCCTCTACCTGGCTGGTCTCAATGGCTGGCCATCCGTTCATGTGTGGATTAGACTGGATGCAGTCCCTGGTGTTTCGGCTAAATCCCATAATCCAGGGGGCCCCGCTGCTGGTCCTTCAGGGCGGCTTTTATCAGGGCTAACAGCCTTGTCTGGGGTCCAATGGGTCCATGTAAAGTGGGCAGTGGTGTTGGCAGAGTCTCTGCTATGCACGCACACCCGCGCTGTGCCAGTGTTTATGGTCGGATGACGGAGGATGGGTGAATCCAAAATGAATGCTGCATTGCTGGGTATTGTGGTGCCTTGCTCCCTGCAGCCTCTATGCATAGCCTTAGCTCCCCCACAGGGAGTACTCTGTACAACAGGTGCACAAAGTAACACTTTGTCTGTTCACACATGGCAATAACCTGTTTGTGGCTTCTCATGTTTGCTTTACTGTTGTACCATTATGCCACCCCCTCAAAAGACCAGCATTTCCAGAGAAGGTAGAGGAGTCACCTGTGGATGACTACTGGAGCCAGCTATGGCCTGTTGGGATATGGGATATCCTTTTATATTTCTATGTGCTCTCCAGTTTTTCACACAAAAAAAAAAAAAAAAATGGGGAGAAGCATGTTTATGATGTCTACCATTCCCTTGGTTTGTGTACATTGCAGAATATTATTGTAACTCTGTTGAAAATTCCTACCGTTTTTGTCACTGTTCTGAACAAACTTTTTCATTATGTCCTGATTCCTGGCAGGGCAAGGTTTAGCTCGTGAACCACCTGGTGAATCAGGGCTGTAGATGGAGGCTTCAGTCTCCCTCTAGCAGTGGTTACTAAGCAAACTATTTTACTGCATTTAATTATTTTTATGGGCTGGTTTGGTAAATGGCACGCAAAACCCTGTGGAAAGGTTATCTATTGGTAACAGCCCTCTTCAGGCTCTTCAGTAAAGAAGATGTGGATGAACATTGCTGTATGAGTCTTGCTTTTATATGGTTATATGTTCTGGCAATGACCAGTCTAATAGCCTTCCCAGGCAAATCAGCCTCTTCAGACTCTCCAAAGGGGAAGATGTGGAGGAAAATGACTGTGTGAATTTTGCTTTGATTAAGCAACCAGAGCTCAGGATGATGATACCTAACAGGTTGTCTTATTTATTAAACAAGTGGCCAATACACTCAAAGGAGTTATTCCCACTTACCCTGTGAAGGGGTTGAATTCTCTGGAAAGGAGCAGTCTCACAGCTTTCCCAAGCAAAACATCCCTCTTCAGACTCTAAGAGGAATACACAGATGGGCATGACAGTATGTATCCCACTGGCTCAAGCAGCCAGGGATAAGGATGACATCTAATAGGATGTCACATTCAATAACCACATTATCAATACACTCTAAAGGAGTGGTTTCTGCTCACCCTTTGAAAGGGTTATCTGCTCTGGCAATGAGAAGCTGCCTAGCCATATCAGGTGAAACAGCCATTTACCGGATGGACATGACTGCATAATTCTGCTTTGTTCAAGCAACCAAGAATAAGGATGATGACACCTAACAGGTTGTCACATTCATTGAGCCTGTGGTCAATACACTCTAAAGGAGTGTTTCCACTCACCCTGTGAAAGGGTTACCGAGCATTCTCAAGCCTTCCCAGGCAAGCAATCTGCTTCAAATTCTTCCAAAGAGAAAACAGACGAGCATGACTGCAAGAATGTTGCCTTGTTCAAGCAACCAAGGATAAAGATACTACTACTACTACTCACTCTGTGACGGGGTCATATATGGTGCCAATGAATAGTCTCAGAACCTCCTCAGGCAAATTAACCCTTGTCAGCTTCTTCCCAAGTAGGAGGTGAATGAATATGTGATTCCTACTTCAGGCAGGCTGTGATTAAGATGATGGTGACCAAGTTGTCAAAATTAAGCATATGGTCAAGACACTCTAAAGGAATCCAGTCTTCTATTCAGGGCCTTCTCAAGCCAATCAATCCTCTTCAGTCTCTTCTGAACAGGAAGATGAGGACGACCTTTGTCCAGATTGGTAAGGTTGGTGAAATGCCTTTAGTTATAAGTGATGCTTTGGAAGTATTTGAAGTACCTCCAGAGGACAGCTTGACAATTCTCTTATGTTGGATGGATCAAGTGCTTGTTCTACAAGATTGGAGTATGTTGTCACAGTAGGATGTGAAAGTTATGCCCTTTTGAACTGAAAGATGTCCAGGGGTTGGGATCACCCCTCTGGCCAGTGTGTGTCCCTTGTGGGATTAGCCATATACATGTCCTTACCATCAGAAGATGTTGTGGCCTTCAAGCACAAACGCTGTCACTGCATTTTTCTTGATCATAGAAGGTCAAGCCTAAATTTAATAGTGGTCAGCTTGGCTTCCTGCCTCAAGATGAATGTCTGCTGAGTTAAAGGAGACTGAAAAACTCAAGAGTCAGTTTCCATGCTCACTCTCACTCCAGAGAGATTAGCTTCTGCATTTCTGGCTGGGAGTCCAGGAAAAACTGGGAAGCTAATGCATAAACCAAAAAGTCAGTAAAGAGTTCCATGTCAGGATGTTTTCTGTTATTTTGGGATTGTGCCTCCCAAATACATACTTTAGGGGCACTATGTGGCTCATTTGTGGACATAGGTACGGCTTTGGTGATTAACACGTGGTCCATTAAGGCAAGCATTTTAGGCCATATTTGGAGCTCTTTCATCCTTCACGTCTCAGATTGAGCCATAGAAATCGCCTCGCTCCAGCAGCTCAGGTAGGCTCAGTTTAACTCTCGCTCCCATTCAAGTCGGGTTTCTGGACCAGTGACCTAAACTTGTGATTGAAGAAACTAAATCATCTGCAATGTTCCGGGGTAAGCCTGTCCTGGTAAAGTTGGACAGCGCAACGACTGTGGCCTACATCTGGAAACAAGGCTCAGTCTTTCCCTTTGGAAGGAGGTTTCTCCAATTCTAGAATCTGCCCAAGTCAATATTATGCAACTATCTGCGGCCTACGTGCCTGGTCAGAAGAAACTTCAGGCAAACTATTTGCCAGGACAAGTCTGGACGACAATGAATGGTCCAGACTACTGTGAATCTTTCGAGAACTAACAGACCTTGGTATTTTTCTTGCAGAGGTAGACCACTCACATCCCCAGTCAACACCAAGTTGCTGAAGTTCCATTCCAGGGCCCAGAATCCGCAAGCAACCGGGGTGGAGGTGCTGACTGCAGAGTGGATCTTCAAGACAGCTTATGCCTTTCTGCTGCTCCTTCTGATTCTTAGCTTCCAGCTGAGGCTGTGGCGGGGGAAGGTGAAAGTTCTGGTGATTATCCCAGATTGGCCGAAGGGGCCTTGGTACCCTTTACTCATCCTTATAAGTGTCAAGGATTGACTCCCTCTGTAAGATCAAATCTTCTCCAAAGTCCCATTCATCCAGCATCCGTCAGGCTCAGGCTTGATGGCCTGAGTCTAGAGAGGCAGAGGCTAATGGATTTTGAATGCTCTGTGAAGATTGTAAATACTCTTACGAAAACAAGAAAGGACATCGCTAGCCGTGCCTAAAGTAGAATATGGCATAAATTCCCATTATTATTGCTGATCAAGATTTTACGCTGGACTTTTCAGAAGTCTGTTCTGAAATGCCTGCAGGCGTGGCTTGATTTAGGTCTATGCGTAAGTATGCTATGGGCACACATTTCGGCTAGCTCTGCCTTCACCGGCATACAGTGGGTATCCAACACCTAATTATACTGTTTTTCAAGATGCAATTTGGTTGAAACCTCGAATTGTTGTTTCTGAAATAGGATCTTCCATTGCTGTTGGACGTTATTGCATCAGATGCCTTCAATCACCCTGTGGTACCTTTCACTGAAAACTGCTTTACTGGTGGCAATAACATCAACCAGAAGAGTCAGCATTGGTGGCCTTGGGGTTTAAAGAACCCATACTCGCGTACTTCCAGACAGGGTGGTGCTCATGCCAATGCTCAAATTTTGTGCCTGAACTGACCTTCAGAGTCCACATCGCACAAGAGGTTGTTTTCCTACGTTCCTTTTGGGGAGTACTCAAGAAATTAGCCCATTGGATGTGGGCCTAGCTTTAAAATGTTTAATCAAGGCGACTTCTGCCATCAGGAAGTCGGAGCATCTGTTTGTCATTCCAGGTTGAACACATAATGATTTTATGGCTTCCAGCAAGATTATTACCTCCTGGTTGGTAAAGCTCATCTCCTTGGCCTACAAGTTGAAAGGGTTGGCCGTGCCAGGAAAATCACGGCACCCTTCACTAGAAGGGTCTCGACCTTGAGAGTGGCAGCAGGCCAAGTGTCTGAAATTATCTGCAAGGCAGCTACGTGGGCACCAAAATATTCATATTCATGGCTTAATGACAGTTGAGTTTGGCAGAGGCATCCTGGCTTCTGTTTTTTTAGTCAGAATTGAGGAGTGTGTAGCATTATCCCTCCCCTGTTTTGGCTAGTTAGATCCCAGCTGTGCTGGAGCTAATTCAAATACTTACCGTAATTTTCCTTTCCTGGCGAGCTCCATGGCAGCACAGATCCCACCCAGCTTGGTAGGACTAGTTGCAGAACGCCGAGGCTGTAGGTGTGTTCAAATTTATATGAGTTAAGTCCTGGAGGCATGGGGGCGTAGCCTATACCCAGCTGTGCTGCCATGGAGCTCGTCAGGAAAGGAAAATTACGGTAAGTATTTGAATTCAATTTTCTGTTTATCGTATGAATATTCTCGTCTTATAATTGATAGGTGTGTGGCCAGCATAAGGCTCGGTACTCACCTATGCAGTTTGCTTTTGATCTGTTTTTGCAGTGCTTTTTGATTTTTGCGCATGTGATTTTGCTGCGATTCGCGTTTCAAAATTTTTTTTTGGCCAATTTGTTGGGCAGATTTAATAAACACAAATTGCTGCAAAAACGCATTACATGCTTTTCTGCAGCTTCTCCAGTGAAGTATATTGAACCAAAAAAGCAGTTTTGCTTTGAAAAAAAAGTCCTTGAGCCTTTCCAAATACGCAGCAGCTGAAAAAAGCACAGATGTGAACGTGTCCCATAGGAAACCGTGTTAACCACTTCAGCCCCAGAAGATTTGGCTGCTCAATGACCAGGCCATTTTTTGCGATACGGCACTGCGTCGCATTAACTGACAATTGCGCGGCCGTGCGCCGTTGTACTTAAACAAATCTGACGTCCTTTTTTTCCCACAAATAGAGCTTTCTTTTGGTGGTATTTGATCGCGCTCGCCCCTAATGGCCAAAAAGGTGAACTGACGTAAGGTAACGTCATTTCGCCCAGCCGTGTCGTTCTGCTGCAGTAAAACTGTGGCGGCTGGTCAGCAAGCAGTTAAATGAACTGTAGTGTGTTTCTGCAAAAAGCACCAAAAAACGCATAGGTGTGAACCAGGTCTAAGACGTTTAGTAACAATGGGGTTAAAAAAACCCCTAAAATTAGCCCAAGTACAAAAAGAGCACATAATCGCTACTGTAAGGGGTTCATTTTTGTTACTGTGGAACAGTGAAAGTAATATTTACAGTAACGATTTGATCTTTTTGTACTATAGGGGCCTAATTTTAATTTTTTTAACCCCATTATGTTACTGGCTGATTAATCGATTAGTTGTTTCGGCCCTACTTTTCAGCTCGTTTTTTCGAATGCCCCATCAGCATGAGGCCTACATTTTTTTTTTTAATTTTATTATTTATTTTGTTTATACTGTACTTTTTTTTTTTTGTCAGCCAGTATCCAATGCAGGCGTTATAGAGATTCACGTGAATCCTAGATCTCCAGAAATCAATGCTGAATCTAATAGTAGTATCTGGGCCTAGTCTTGGATATGGCCCTATCTTTCTTCCCCTAAATGAACTTTGCATGAGGTTTTTGGGCTCAATGGTAGTCTCTTTTAGGGTAGCACCCGTGTCTAGTTTTGTTCCAGTATAGTGCAAGTGGGCACAGTCTGCATTGTCCCATATGCCTTCAGTCCCTGGCATGGTGGTACTTTAGTCCAGCGTTGAAATCAGGTTAATCCTTCTTCCCAATGGGCTTGAAGGTGCTCTTGATGACTGCCAGCTTGTCAGGCTGGGGAGAAGTTCTGGGTATCCTCTTAGTACAATGGACTTAGCTGTCAGAGGAAGTACAGCTCTCTATCAGTATTCCGCAGCTCAGAACAATTAGGAGCAGCCAGCTTTTTGCTCTACTATTGCTTGGTAGATTCTTCCACACATTAGTCAAGCTTATATCCTCAAGGGCCAGGTGTCCCCTTTTCCAGTCAAAGCGTACTCTATTAGATCTGTGAGTGCTTTATGGGCTTTTCAGCATCAGGCCTAGGTTTCTCAGATTTGCAATGCTTTATTGCAGACATTTGTCAAGTACTACCAGGTGGACATTCAGGCCTCAGCTAATGCCAGCATCAGTTCAGAAGGTTCTTTTTCAGGATGCCCCGTAAACCCTTCAGTTGAATTGTTTATGAACATCCCAACATTCTAGAATACATCTCCAGTGTCCCGTAATGTATGGTTATGAAAATAATACTTGTCTTACCTGTAAAAATCCTTTTTTTGGCGTACATTACAGGACACAGGTCCCTCCCCTCTGTTACTTATAATCCATGATTATATACACAAAGATTCTTAAGGCGCACCATAAGTCAAAAGTTAATGTGTTATTGTCAGCTGCAGTACCTAAAGTTACTATGAACTTTCCACAATAAACATACACCCATGTACCGCACTAAAAAAAAAATCAATCCCTAAAGTAAACAATTGCCGAATATTCAGCAGTGGGAAGTATGCAAAAAAAAAAAGGTAATGAAATAATCATTTAATCCTGTGCAACTCCAAACTGAGTGCCACTAATATATCAAATAATTTATCCACATCAATAGATCATAAAGTGCTCATGTGCATAAATGAAACATTAACAAAATTGAATAATTAAGTGAAAAGTTCATGAAAGAATTAGTGAAAAATCATGAAGGCCAGCTTCCCAAAAGATACCGAATGCTCCTGTGCAATGTGCGTCTCCCCCTTGATGAAGTCACTTAGATGTAACATGTAGGGCAGAGCACTGGGAGGTATCTTGTTTTGCACAGTGAAGGTTGGTTCTCCACTAGCGGCCCAAGGTGCATAATTCTTTGAGAGCTGTCAGTTTTCGGATCCGAATGAAGCCTCCTCTGTATTATTGCGATTGCGCTTTTTAATAAATAGGTGGTTTTAGAGAACATATAGATAGAGTGCGGTTTGTTGGTTCTTTATGTCTTTTATCCTCTGTATTTGTGCAGATAAGGAGTCTTCATTTTATCTGAACCCGGCTCATAGATAGGAGCAAGCGTGATTAGACCTTTATAAGGTTGTTATAAAATGGTGAGAGTATGTCCATAGACCTTCATGGTGACAGAGACATACATTGCACAGGAGCATTCAGTATATTTAGAGAAACTGGGCTTCATGAACTTTTCATTTATGTATTCATTAATTTTTCATATATGCAAGGTTGTAGAATACTTCCCCTGCATTCCTGTATTGTACTCCAAGTTAAGACAAAAATTCTATTTTTTTCCCCTTAGGTTTAGTAGGGGACTGCTGTACTATGCTTCTGTATGTTCAGATATTATGCCTTTTTCCCTCTGTTTGATTGATGGTGTATGTTCAGCTGTTAACAGCAATTTCATGATTCTGGATTGTATTTGTTTACTTACAATTCAATAAAGTACCTGTTTGATTAAAAAAAAAGTAGGGGACTGCTACACCCCCATATCAGCTTTGCGTTTTCAGTTTCCTTGTTGCAGATTTTCCATCACTCGTATGGTAAAACATTGACACCAGCATAGTGAGTGAAAATCTCTTTAAATGAGTCCCAGAGTAAGTAGTGCATGGCAAAAACAAACAGAGTAGACTGAAAACTATTTTATACATTTTTTAAAAATTTCCACTACAAAATGAAATATTTTATACTGTGATACTGTAATTTAGTTTTACTTTTGAACTTCCTTTTTCCCCCCCAGGCTGTATCTGTCATTGTAAAGAATTTAACTGCTTAACTGCTTGCTGACCGCCGGCTGTCAATTGACGGCCAGGCGGCGCAGCTCTCGTTGCGGGCGTCATATGACGGCCTCGCTTTCCCGGCCCACCAGGGGGCGCGCGCCCGCCGTGTCACTGCGTGCCCAGTGGCCGCGATGTCCGCCGGGCACCCGCGATTGCCGGTAACACAGCAAGACCGTGGATCTGTGTGTGTATACACACAGATCCACGGTCCTGTCAGAGGAGAGGAGACCGATGGTATGTTCCCAGTACAGAGGAACACCGATCGGTCTCCTCCCCTAGTGAGTCCCCGCCCCCTACAGTTAGAATCACTCCCTAGCAACACAGTTAACCCCTCGATCACCACCTAGTGTTAACCCCTTCCCTGCCAGTCACATTTATACAGTAATCAGTGCATTTTTATAGCACGGATTGCTGTATAAATGTGAATGGTCCCAAAAATGTGTCAAAAGTGTCCAATGTGTCTGCCGCAATATCGCAGTCACGATAAAAATCGCAGATCGCCGCCATTACTAGTAATAAATAAATAAATGTTATAAATCTATCCCCTATTTTGTTGACGCTATAACTTTTGTGCAAACCAATCACTATACGCTTATTGCGATTTTTTTTTTACCAAAAATATGTAGAAGAATACATATCGGCCTAAACTGAGGAAAAATTTTGTTTTAAAAAAAAAAAATTGGATATTTATTATTGCAAAAAGTAAAAAATTGTGTTTTTTTTCAAACTTTTCGCTCTTCTTTTGTTTTTAGCGCAAAAAATAAAAACTGCAGAGGTGATCAAATACCACTAAAAGAAAGCTCTATTTGTGGGGAAAAAATGATAACAATTTCATCTGGGTACAGTGTTGTATGACCGCGCAATTGTCATTCAAAGTGCTACAGCGCTGAAAGTTGAAAAATGGCTTGGGCAGGAAGGGGGTGAAAATGCACTGTATTGAGGTGGTTAAAAAATACCATACAAAAACACACACAATTGTGGACCTAAATGAAAAAAAACTTCAAGTCTGTTGGTTCTCTTGCTGCTGCCAATTTGTTCAAACATGCCAATGCTGCTTTTGAACTAGTAAGACTGGATTCAAGCTTTGAAAAATGAATATTTACAGTGTGTTTATAATGCTAAAATACAGTAAAACACAGACTACAATGCTTAGTATTTATAACACCAAAGTGCTGTTAATTGAGGAAGTGTTAATACCGTATATACTCGAGTATAAGCTGAGTTTTTTAGCACATTTTTTTGTGCTGAAAGTGCTCCCCTCGGCTTATACTTGAGTCAAGCACTTTTCTGGTGCAAAGAATGACATTTCCTGGACCGACTTTGGGGCCCCGTATCTCAGGGCCACTTGGTGCTAGGAACCCCAAATGTGGTGTGCAAACTAGCACTACAACATATCCAAAGCTGGGCTTCCTAGCACTGAGTGGCCCCGAGATATGGGGCCCCAAAGTCGGTTTGGAAAATGTCATTTTCTGCTGCAGAAAAGTGCTTGACATTTTCCGAACCGACTTTGGGGCTCCATATCTCGGGGCCACTTGGTGCTAGGAACCCCAAAGTTGGTATGCAAACTCAGTGGAACATATCCAAAGCTGGGGTTCCTAGCACCAAGTGGCCCCGAGATATGGGGCCCCAAAATCGGTTCAGAAAATGTAATTCTCTGCTGCAGAAAAGTGCTTGACATTTTATGAACCGATTTTGGGGCCCCATATCTTGGGGCCACTTGGTGCTAGGAACCCCAGCTTGGATATGTTGTAGTGCTAGTTCCACTGGGTTTGCACACCAAACCAAAGTCGGTTAACTGTGTCCATCTGCAGCAATGTCATTTCGGGACCCTTTGGGTCCAGAGACCCCAAATTTTGGCTGCAGCTAGGGGGCATCTAGGAACCCTTAACTACCGAGTTTGAAGTTCGGGGGACCTATGGCTGCAAATGGGCACAGTGAGGCATGCAAATGGGCACAGTGAGCCTGCAAATGGGCATTATTGACCCTCTTTTCCACTTACAGTAGCTGCGCATTTCTCACCCTAGGCTTATACTCAAGTCAATACGTTTTCCCAGTTTTTTGTGGTAAAATTAGGTGCCTCAGCTTATATTCGGGTCGACTTATACGCGAGTATATACGGTACCTTCTGTTATAGGAAGGCAATGCTGTATCTCAGTACTTTAGAGGTTGGCTTTTCAGTTCCTTTTGTACCACCTCACTGCAACCTTAATGATTGTACTGTAACACCAAAGTATCCAGTCTAACTGCAGTATAAATCACAGCAAGTTTTCAAGACACTGAGCCCCTTCTTGTTGCTTACTAGAGCGCCTTTGAAAAGCATGTAAGGTTTAGGACTTTAAATATACCTCTATAATCACTATACTACTATTACTAGAGCGCCATTCGTTGTAAACCACTGCAGCAAATCTAAGTCATCAGGGATCAAAGTCATTAGGGTAGCAATGTTAGCACCACCAGGGCTGGAGCATTTTTTTTTACAGATAATGCACACAAAAAAAACAAAAAAACAAAAACAAAAGACAGGTTGGCCAGTTTTTTTGTTTTTTTTACTTAGACTGCAATTATTTCCTTCCACCATTGTTGCAACTTTCGGAAATATTAGATCAACACAATATAACCCAAGAAGCTACATGCCCCCCCCCCCCCCCCAAAAAAAAAAAGACTAGCCCAGTTCATAGCAGGGGGAGAAGTCACCGTTTACCCACTGGTCCCAAAAATGCAACAAGACGACACAGCACTATATTCATACCATCATTAATCATATGCAATATATACCACTTCCTCCCCCTTCCAAAAAGGTAGAAGGTAGGCTTAATTCTTAAAATGTACAACTTTTGATAAAGTTGGGTGAACCTGCATAATTTGTTTCACAGCAATAGCATTTATATGCATATCATGACATATCAAGGTCCTTTTTCATAATGTTTTCACATTTTCAGTTCCAAAAATTACAGTAGCCCTTGAATTACAGGACTGTCTGTTCATTAAAATGTTCAGCGTTCAGGTTTAAAAAAAAATGCTTAAAATATTACAAAAGTAATAAAACTAGTGAAGCAGAACACTTGTTTCACTGTCCGAGGGATCAAAGCTATTTAGATAGTCCTCAGCATGTTCATTTTCCTGAGGAACGAAGTCCATCTGTTGGGAGTTGTGTGATTCTTGGTCTTGCATAAAAAGCTGCTCCTCCAGGAAGGCGCTTCCAAGTCCATACTGTTCTTCATGTGTACTGGTCTCTTCTAAGGAAACATGATTGGAGCCCAAGATAAACTGTGCAAACCTGCCAAACAGAAACACATACACATTTTTAGGAAGTATTCTGCAACATTTGAGGAAACAAAACATGGAAGCGTTACCTCCCGCAACTTTTATTTCGCCTGTGATACTTTCTATCTTGTATAGACGGCATGAGTAGACTTTTGTGAAAATTGATCCAACCTTTAATCCCTCCTTAGTAGAGTACAGCACATATATACAGTTGTGCTCAAAAGTTTGCATACCCTGGCAGAAATTGTGAAATTTTGACATCGATATTAAAAATATGACCGATCATGCCAAAAAAAACAGTCTTTTATTTAAGGATTGAGATCATATTAAGCCATTTATTATCACATAGTTGTTTGGCTCATTCTTGAATCATAATGAAAACATAAAAACACCCAAATGGCCCTGATCAAAAGATCCTGGAATGTTTGGCCTTGGTACAGACACAGATACACACAGGTTAAAATGGCAATTAAAGATTTCCCACATCTGTGGCTTTTTAAATTGCAATTAGTGTCTGTATAAATAGTTAATTAGTTTGTTAGCTCTCATGTGGATGCAATCAGCAGGTTAGATATTGAGCCATGGAGAGCAGAAAAAATGGATTTTTAATACAGCTTACCTGTAAAATCCTTTTCTTGAAGTACATCACGGGACACAGAGCAGCATAATAATGACTAATTGGGTTATACGCTACCTTTAGGTGATTGGACACTGGCAAGCAATAGTAAGACGGTTCCTCCCATATAACCCCTCCTATACCGGAAGTACCTCAGTTTTGTAGCAAGCAATGACGATCCCAGAAAAGATTGGAGGGACCTGTGTCCCGCGATGTACTTCAAGAAAAGGATTTTACAGGTAAGCTGTATTAAAAATCCATTTTTCTTTATCGTACATCACGGGACACCGAGCAGCATAATAATGACTAATTGGGATGTCCTAAAGCAATGCACCTGAGGGGGGGGGACACCATATCCCTAAGCCCAACGGGCCAGAGACTTACAAAGCTGCCTGCAACACGCTGTGGCCAAAAACAGTCTCCTTCTGAGATCTGACATCCACCTGGTAAAACCTGGTGAACGTATGAACTGAAGACCAAGCGGCCGCTTTGCAAACCTGAGCCATAGACACCTGCTGGCCTACTGCCCATGATGCACTAACCCCTCTAGTGGAGTGTGCTTTTAAACCTGAAGGCGGAGCCTTGCGTTTTAATCCATACGCCTGGATAATAGTCTGACGGATCCACCTGGATATAGTTGAACTTGTTGCCGGCTGTCCTCTTTTAGGACCTTCCGGCAGGACAAAAAAAAACAGTCAGTTTTCCGAAAAGAAGCCGACATCTTTAAATAAACCTTGATCGCCCTCACCACATCGAGCGAGTGAAGTGACCTTTCCTCCCTGGTTTTAGGGTTTGGAAAAAAGGAAGGTAGAATGATGTCCTGATTCAAATGAAATTTGGAAACTACCTTAGGTAAAAAATTTGGACGAGGACGCATGACCACTCTGTCCCGATGAAGAATCAAAAAAGGTTCTTTGCAAGAAAGGGCGGCTAATTCCGATACCCTCCTAGCTGAAGTTATAGCCACCAAAAAAAACAGTTTCCTAGTTAATAGGACAAACAGGATATGCCCAATAGGTTCAAATGGTTGACACTGTAAAGCCGACAGGACCATATTTAGATCCCAGGGACACAAAGGTGACTTAACCGGCGGCCTTAGGTGTGCTAACAAAGGTACGTACCAAATGGGATGCAATTGGTCTTTGGAAAAAAAACGATAAGGCCGAAATCTGTCCTTTAACTGTCCCTAAAGCCAGCTTCAAGTCTACCCCTACTTGAAGAAAGGCCAGGACTCTTCCAATCGTATATCTACGAGGATTCCATTTCCTTTCTTCACACCAAGAAATGTATGACTTCCAGACTCTGTAATAGATAGCTCTAGAAACTGACGTTCTAGCATTTATCAGAGTAGACAAGACTGAACCCATGACACCACGGTCTTTTAGTATTCTGGTCTCAATAGCCATGCCATCAAATTTAGCAACCGTAAAGAAGGATGGAATATGGGTCCCTGAGACAACAGATCCGGACGGCACGGAAGGACCAATGCCAACTGCCCCCACTTCACAATCTCAGAGTACCAGGATCTTCGAGGCCACGCTGGGGCCACTAGGATCACCGGCTTTCGTTCTTCCTGTATCCTGCGTAGTAAGTGCGGCAGAATTTGGATCGGAGGGAAAGCATATATCAGAGAATACTGGTTCCAAGGAACTACTAATGCGTCTATGCCGACAGCAAGCAGATCCTTGGTCCTGGATACAAACTTGTCCAGTTTGGCATTGAATCTGGATGCCAGCAGATCCACATCTGGGGTCCCCCAGTGTTGACAGATCTGTAGAAACACTTCGGGATGTAGGGACCATTCCCCTGGCAACAATTTCTGGTGACTTAAGAAGTCTGCCTGCCATTTGTCCACCCCCGGAATAAATACTGCCGAGAGAAACGGCACATGCTTCTCTGCCCAAGTCAATATGTAGTTTATCTCTCTTTGGGCTGCCCGACTCCTGGTACCTCCCTCGCGGTTGATATATGCCACCACTGTGGAGTTGTCGGACTGGACCCGAACACAGGGAGACCCCGTAACCTGGATGCCCAGAAACACAGAGCTAGACGAGCTGCACAAATTTCCAATAGATTGATGGGCAAAGTCCTTTCTGCCTGGGACCATACTCCCAGAACCGAAGCCTCCTCCAGTACTGCTCCCCAACCCAGGCGACTGGCGTCTGTAGTTACTACCCTCCAGACTGCTGGTGGAAAGGATTTCCCTTTTCTCAAATTGCTGGTTTTTAACCACCAAGAGAGGCTCCATTGTACCTGTGGGGATAGAACCATAGGATGATCTAAGATTCGAGCAGACCTGTCCCAGGCTCCCAGAATGCTGCTCTGGAACACCCTGGAGTGGAACTGTGCATATGGAATTGCATTGAAGGAGGACACCATTTTGCCCAGCAACCTCATGCACATCCGAATGGAAGGTCTTGGTTCCTTCTTTACCTTCTGGACAAGTTCCACTATGGAAGCGACCTTTAAGGGGGGTAAAAACACCCTCTCTTGTGCGGTATTCAAGACCAGACCCAGATACACCAAGGTCTGGGTTGGACAAAGGGATGATTTGTTCACATTTAGAATCCACCCCAGGCGTTGCAAAATCCGCACTGTTTTTGACATGTTTTGGATCAGGATAATGCAAGAGCAATTCCTCAAGACAAGATCGTCCAGATAACCTACCACAGAGATCTTCTGGGACCTTAGGAACGCCAATACTGGGGCCAGAATCTTTGTGAAAACCCTCGGGCCGTGGCTAGACCGAACGGCAGTGCCACAAATTGAAAATGACGGCCCTCCACTGCGAAACGCAGAACCTTTGACGTGGACCGAATATTGGTACATGAAGATATGCGTCCCTGATGTCTATGGACGCCAAATAATCTGACAGATTTTATTACTGAATGAACCGATTCCATACGGAAGGATCGGACGTTTACAAAAAGGTTGAGAGCCTCGAGATCCAAAATGGGCCTTAGCTCCCCATTTGGTTTCGGCACGGTAAAAAGGTTTGAGTAAAACCCCTTGAATCTTTCTTCGTGCGGAACCTTGATGATTACCCCTGTTTCACCAGATGCTGTAAGGCTAGGAATAGGCATTTCTTTCTTTCTGGATCTGACGGGACCCTTGAGTACAGAAAACTGTTTGGAGGGATTTCCCGGAACTCTATTCTGTACCCCCGTGTTATGGTGGAAATAACCCATCTGTCTTGGACCAGATCTTCCCAAGCCTCCAGAAACAGCCGAAGCCTGCCCCTCACCCGTGAGAGCAGGGGCGTCCCTTCATAAGGTTGACTTGGAGTTGGACTTGGCTGACTTTTGGTTCCAGGGCTTCCTCTGACCCTGAGGTTTTTTAAACCCTGACGGCTGAGGCTGTCGATGCCGCTTGAGGGAAGAGGCACTAGGACTTGGAGCATTGGGAATCTTATAAGAAGGTTGCTTACTTCTCCTCTTAGAAGGGAGGAGAGCACTTTTTCCTCCAGAGATCTTTTGGATATACTTATCCAGATCTTCGCCAAACAAGCGTTCTCCATGAAAGGGAAAAGCTGCAAGTAGCCTCTTGCATGGCGTCTCCAGTTCTTTAGCCACAGGACCCTGCGCATATGTACGGACAGTAACGCCAAACGAGACATCTGTTGAATTGAGTCTTTCAATGCATCTACTGCAAAACATAAGGCATGAGGAATCTCCGACAACTCCTCGGAAGGTTCCTCCTGACAAGGCAGGTCTTTTAATAACCTTTTAACACAGTCCTTTAGGGATTGACAAATCCCAATGGCTGCAACTGCTGGTTGAACTGCTGCACCAGCCACTGCAAAGGAGGCTTTAAACAAGGATTCTAGCTTTTTATTGGCCGGATCCTTAAATACCTGGGCATTGTCCACTGGACAGGTTAAATTCTTATTCACTGAAGAAATGGCGGCGTCCACCAAAGGTGTACCCCATCTCTTCCTGAACTTTTCCTCCATAGGATATAAAACAAAATCTTTTTGAAGGCAAGAATATCCTGTCAGGATGATCCCAGTCTGCATAGATCACCTGCTCCAATAATTGATGCAGGGGAAACACCTGAGAACCTTGCTGAGGTCGCAAAGATCCCAAAGTAGAGCAGGAAAGTCCCGACTCCTGAACCGAGGTAACTTAAACCCAGCTCGTACCATCTCAGACAGAGATTGGATAAACAATTTCTGGGACTGGGAGGTTGGAATTGGTTTTTCTGAACCTGAGTCCTCAGCTGAGGATTCATCAGCCTCTCCTTCTTCCTGGTCTTTCATGGCCACCTCCTCCAAATCCTCTGCCCACTCTGGATCCAGATCACCTGGACCTATTTGGCTATAAGAGTCCTGGTGCTCTAGTGATTCTCCACTTGGCCCTGGCTCAGGAGAGGGAGATCTATTACGTTTCTTCCCTCCCTGTGTTACAGTAGCAATCGTGCCAGCTATCTTGCCTTCAAAGCCTGCTAATGCCGATGCTAAATCATCTTTGGTAACATAAGCCGAGGCAGGAATATTGGTGGTGGCCACTATGCCTGACAAATGCAATGGCTGAGCCAGGCCAGATGCCGCAGGTCTTTCAGGGGAGACTGAGGCTGCATCAGCATGGGGCTGGTCTCCCGTTTTTAAGGAAGGTTCCCTTACCCCTGTGCTTGCCCTGCTCCCTGCACCACGTTTTCTGTAAGACATTGCTTACATACGTGGAAAAAAGTACTACCCACAAGCTGAGACCAGTGTAAACTTATTGCAACTGTGTCCAAAAACCTTCAGACTCACGTGCCCCAGTATTGCTCTGCATTATCCCAGCACAAGCCAGGAGCACCTGCTCCCTATAAAGCCTGCCCAGGACTGATCGCATAGCACGCCGCACAGCGTTCTGCCGTGCCCAGACACACGCCGCGCATCCGTGATGCGCACCGCAACGGCGCAGCGCACCCCTACGGCGTGCCTGCGCACAATGGTAGAGCGCGCGCGGTGCCCCGTGCACACGGCGCATGCGCACAGCTGTGCGCGTGCCATAAAAGCGCGCCATACCTGGCGCTCTGTAATCCTTAGACACAGTAAAAAAAAAAAGGCCACACCAGAAACAGAGGGAACATAGCTACATACACATAGAAATTCCCAAGGGAGTACTCACCATTCCCAGGCTGCAGGACCTGTTCATCAGGTCCAATCTTCCCCCATCACGGCGGGTAGCACCTCAGAGGACCTTCAAGGACCGGGTCCCCCATTTTTCTTTGGGGCCACACCCTTGGACCTGTAAAGCACCCTTCTGGTTTACCTTGCGCAATTTATGACCAGGAATACCAATTTAACAAGGGTCCAGTGCCATAGGCACATTACAAGCAAAACCTCGCTCTTGATACCGAGGCTCGGGTACCATCCACTTTAGCTTTCTTATGCAATCCAAAAGGATCCGATTATACATCCTCACTGGGACATTATTTGAAGAATTGAAGAGCTTCAACAGCAATGACATCACCTTCAAGACACTGGCGAAAAAACTGAGGTACTCCCGGTATAGGAGGGGTTATATGGGAGGAACCGTCTTACTATTGGTTGCCAGTGTCCAATCACCTAAAGGTAGCGTATAACCCAATTAGTCATTATTATGCTGCTCTGTGTCCCGTGATGTACGATAAAGAAATAACTGTCAAAAGACTTGTGTAACAAGGTAATGGAACTTTATAAAGATTGAAATGTATATAAAAAAAAAAATATCCAAAGCCTTGAACATGTCAGTCAGTACTGTTAAATAACTTAAGGGGAATTCTGCCCGCCTTTTAAAAATTTAAAGTCAGCAGCTACACATACTGTAGCTGCTGACTTTTAACATTAGGATACTTACCTGTCCTGGAGTGCAACGATGTCGGCACCGCAGCTGACGTTTCCATCGGCTGATCGGGTGCTGCCGCTGCTATTGAGGGTAAGGGAACACGGTCGCGTTCCTACTGCGCATGTGCGCTCTCTCAATGGCCCGGCAGAAAGGGAGGGAGGAGGAGGGGGACCAAGCTGCTGACGTAGTTCGCTAAGGCCTGGTCTCCCGGAAGTGGGGACAGGGTACCTGTAAAAAACAAAACAAAAAAAAAACAGGTATCCGTTCCCCCTCGAAAGGTGCCAAATGTGGCACCGGGGGGGGATCAGATAAGTGGAAGTTCCACTTTTGGGTGCAACTCCGCTTTGAGAAGTGGAAAATTCAGGGATCTCGATACCAAGCCAAGGTCAGGTAGACCAAGAAAGAATGCAGCCACAACTGCCAGAAGAATTGTTCAGGATACAAAAAAAAACCCTCAAATAACCTCAGGAGAAATACATGCTGCTCTGGAAAATGACAGTTGTGGTTGCTTTTAAGGAGCACAATACAATGATACTTGAACAAAAACGAGCTGCATGGTTGAGTTGCCAGAAAGAGATCTTTATTGCAGCAATGCCAAAAAAAAAAAGCCCGGTGTGAGCTGTGTCATAGACTTCTATGGAAACTTTGTAGATGCTCTGAAGCTCGAAAAAAGTGACATGGGGTATCATTTTTTAAGTCAAGGGAAGCAAAGCAAACAAAGTGTAAACAGGACTGTAAGCTAACCATTTCATTTAGCGACGGGGCTTTGATTGGCATTCAGAGCACTTTAATCACTTGCCAATCGCAATACGTATATATACACGTTGTGGTTTGCTGGGGTTATAGCTGAAGCCATCAGCCATATAACCTCATTTTATTTTTCTAGTTGTTGGCTGGCTTTCTCATGAAAGTGATCAGAATGGCTCATTAGCCGCTGGATCGCTTTCCAAAGCGGTGGGAGGGGACAGTATAAAAAAAAAGATTAAAGCGCCCCCATCCCTCCGCTCGCGCGCAGAATGCATACACAAGTCACGCACGCATATGTAAACGGTATTCACACCACACATGTGAGGTATAGACACGAACATTAGCGAGAACAATAATTCTAGCACTAGACCTCTCTTTAACCCTATACAGATAATGGAGATTTTTAAGTACCATAGTTTGTCACCATTCCACGAGCATGTGCCATTTTAAAGTGTGACATGTTAGGTATCTAGTTACTCAGCAAAACAACTTTCATATATTACAAAAAATGGGGTATAAATTGGGATAAATATATTGGGGTGATATAAAAAATTGCAACGTTTGACATTTTATTCCCTAGGTTCTCTGCTAAAAAAATATATATATATAATGTTTAGGAGTTATAATGATATTTCTAGCAAAAAATACTGATTTAAACAAAAAATGCCAGAAAAGGCCTGGTCTTCAAGTGGTTAAAAAACCATGTCCAATGCCACATTTTGAAGTAAGTATAAACAAGCCCTAAGAGTCCATTTCACATCATGATGCATCAGGATAATGCATGCACCACAAGGTGCAATACAGGTGTTGTTCTGAAACTCTGTTTTAAAAAAAAGGCAAATGTGTTTTTTTTCTCATTTTAGAAATACAGCAGAAAATCTTGCCCTACCAGGCTATGCCAACCACTTGCATATTTACCGTCGGGGCGACGAAAGTCTAGAAACCACAAGCCAAGAGTTGAAGTCAGGACTGTTGCAAAAATCACGGAGTTCCTCTAAAGCCTTTGCAGTCTCTGTATCGGCTTGTTCCCTGTATTCCTCTTCTGTGAGCAATTTCACAACAGGCTTCTTATGTATTATTAGTCTATCAGAGGAAACAAAAATAAATGTTGAAGACACCTTAAAACGGTTTTAAACACCAAAACAAAAATGTAATATATTGCAGCTTACCAGATTTTAGATGTGGTAGCTGCATTAGTTTTCTTTCTCTGCTTTATTTTCACCGTTTGATCAGGGCACTAACACACTCCCTGTTTAAGAAAGTTTGTTCATTCGTTTTTCTAATCATTAGTGGGTCAAATCAATGATCGTTTTTGACAGCAATGAGGAGAAACTTCGAAGAAGCAGGATGAAACATTTTTCCTCGAACAAAGGAATTTCTAACAGTGTATGGTCTTTGGTAAATTGTATTCACTTCAAAATCAAATGGTAAAAGCAAACGTGTTCTGAGAATTTCTGTACAAAATTTCCTAACAATTTTGATTTGAAATTCTACCCATCTATGGTTGGCTTTTGGCTAGCAGATTTACAGTAGACGGACTTGTCCAACACATTTTAGCCAAACTCCAGTTATGACTTTTTAAGCAATTAGTTTTTTCCCTTTTGGGTTAAAGTTTTTGGATAAATGAATGAAAGTAGACTATTGTAAGCACCCTGGTCAGGAGAATAATCAAATAATGTGAGGAACGGGAGGGCCAAGCTACGCTGTGTGTGCCTTAGATGCACACAGCCTGGCTTAGGAGCACGCCTGCACATGCGCCCCCTAGCAAGTGGCTTGCTATGGGGGCACAAGGAGAAGAGGAGGAGCAGAGAACACCAGTGGGGGACCCCAGAAAAAGAGGTACAATATTTTTGTGCAGAGCAGGTAAGTACAACATACTTTAGTATTGCTTAATGAACACATAAGGAATACCAGGAGAGGGTTCAAGGGCCATAACGTGTCAAAGCATTAAGCTATGTACCATAATACGGATCCAACAGGAACCCTCTTCATGGGTATTAACAAATACGGTCTGCACTGGAGGGGTAGCTACATAAAGAGGGAAATATCATGTCTAGAAACTAGATTGATCTATGAGCCGAGGACATTTATTCCCTATGGCCATACATTGAGTGGGATGTCAACGGTTTTATCAATAACAGTTGATATGTCCCATTCTGCAGACTACATGTATTTCAATTCTTTCATAGTCTCGGAGGGCAACATTCCTTTCTTCTGCTTTTTTCACATCTCTTAAGTTGATGCTCTTTACAGATCTTGTTTGACAAATAAATTGACCTGGTGTGACTTTACTTTCTGGCTCTCTGGCTAACTTTTTAACTTATTTTAGTGTTCATATATCTTCCAGCCCTCTGGCTATTTTTGCCGATTAGATTTTTTCCCCATATATTTAATATTTTCTATACTTTCCAATTTTTATGCATAATGGGAGTTTCCATATGTGCTTTTCTTTTTAATACATGTATTGATTACCAGTTCTGACCGTATATACATCTGACTCTCAAACACAAGCTGCATGATGAACATTGTGTCGTAGGTCTTCTGATGCCTTTTGATCCTTTTTTGAGGTCTTGATATTGTATGCATCATTCATGTGTGTATTTATATTGATGGGTCTTTAGTTGTCATTTTTCTCTTTCTCCTTTTTATATTTGGTCCCTTAGGGCCGGTTCACAACAGAATCCTACAGGACAGTGATCTGCGTTCCTGTGTGATTGTTGTGCATTCCCCTGCATTCTGATTTGGCAGCCAATTCACTTGAATGAGCTGCAAATTACACCAGAGCATACAAAAAAGTAGTGCATGTACTAATTTTGAAAAAACGCACCACACCAAATTGAATGGTACTGCCATGTGTTTGGGGTGTGGTTAACCACTTCATCACAGGGCACTTTTACCTTCTTCCTGCCCAGGCAAAATTTCAGATTTCAGAGCCGTCACACTTTAAATGACAATTGTGCAGTCATACTACACTGTATCCATATGAAATTTGTATAATTTTTTCACATAAATAGAACTTTCTTTTGGTGGTATTTAATCACCACTGTTTTTTTATGCTTTGCTAAATGAAAAAAAGACCGAAAATAAAAAAAAAACAAAGAAAAAAAACACGCGTTTTTCATTTTGCAAATAAATAATCTTTGATCAGAAATTTAGGTCAAAATGTAGTCTGCTACATTTTCTCTGTGAAAATAACCCAAATCAGTGTTTATTATTTAGTCTGTAGAAAAGTTAGAGAGTCCACAAACTATGATACATACCAAATGACCACTTTTTGGGAAGTAGACAGTCCAAGGTATTTAGTAAGAAGCATGGCGAGTTTTTTGTAGTTTCCTGTAATTTTCTGTCAATGTTTTGGAAAATAAGGAAATCATTTTTTTTTAATAATTTTTTTTACATATGGTCACCAGTACAGTGTTATCATTGGTGTGGCGGTGGTAATCAGGGACGCATGGTGCAATACCGGTCACAGACGTTTACTGATCACTACACCAGTATCATGTGATCGCTGTGACCAATCACAGCAAATCACATGACAATTGTAAACAATGGGTGGCTTCCTTTCATGCCATCCACTGAACACAATTGTGTTGCTAGCTATGATTGGCCCTGTCTAGGACCAATCACAGTCCATCTATACCATGTAATTGGTTTCTGCCAATTACAGCTAATTACAACAAAAGACACTGAATAAATCAGTTTCATTCAGTAAAAATGGTTGCTTATACCAATTTAAAAAAATAGAAAGAAAACTACATTTTTTTTCCTAACATACTGTCAACAGTCAGTGTCCCTGATCTCCGCCACACCAGTTATATGATAAGACTGTACTGCACTGGTGACAGAATGTTAAAAAAAAAAAAAAAAGTGATTTTTTTCCCCAAAAATTGTGACAAAAAAAATTACAACTTCATTGTTTACAGTTGCCATGTGATCTGCTGTGATTGGTCACAGCGATCACATGATACTGGCAGCGGGCCGGTGTAGTGATCAGTCCAGTGGACACAGCCGGTGACAGATTGCGCCAATGCGCGCCCCCCCCAGGAGGTGCGTTCTGGGAGGACATCATATGACGTCCACTCAGAACAATGTAAGTCTCACCCGGCCGACCTTTTGCTATAAGGTGTTAGCAATGTATTGGTAGCAGATTGCCAAGGCAGTGAATTTTAAAAGTGGTGTGGGAAACATGTATGGAACGCGCCTTTCCAGCACTGCGTTCTGGTGTGAACCGCCCTTCTATTCTAGTGAGGTTTATAAGTAGTGCTTTTGACTACAAAATTTCCATTGGGGGTTGTATTTCTAATTTATTATTTGTAGATATTATTGGCAATGATTTCAAACAACAACAGATATTTACACCTAAAATCTTTTTGAACCACTAGATGGAGTTGTCCTTCACTTGGCATTACCACTAATTCTCCACTGGACGACCTCTGGAAGATCTCTGCGGGATTAAGCTGCCTCCTGTCCTGGTCTTTGTAAATGTCCTACTAGACACACCTGTCTAGTAATGCTTTCTATATATTTGATCATATTCACACAGTGCACAAATTTATTTAATATTCCAAAAAGGGATTAGTGTGGCTAATTTATGTTGTATAGTAGTAAATGGTTTGTTTCAACCCTCTAAGACACTTTTGCTGGACATTTTTTTCTTATTTTTAAAGGAAGTTGAAAAATAATAAACATACTGACAGGATCTCCAGGTGAAAATAAATGAAAAAAGCCTAAAAAAAGAAAACTAATGCAGCCACTTTTGTTCACACAGGTCTCAGCTTGTAGAAGATCAGTATGAACAGCAAGCTTTACAGAGCATTTCTAACGTTTTTGGCAATCTTTGCTGAAGCCCTTAGGGTTCATTTACTCCTGCTTTGCTCTCTGAAGAGCGATCCATGTTTGTCAAGACCATGCCTTCTCACTGCCAGTTTTAACCCCCCGAATGCCAGACAGTGGTGTGTGGTGCGTGGTTGCAGAGTGGCCCCATTCACTTGAATGGACCATGCTTGGAGGGAGGTATTGGCCATCAAGCGCAACAGGGAATATCATTCCTGTCATAGCAGCAAAGCATCATGGCTGCGACTAGCGTACACCCCCAGCCGCTGCAGCAAAAGAGAACAGTTGAGGGGTGGTAAAAACATGGATCAACCACTGGGTTTTATCTACCCCCCCCCCCCAATTACAAGTGTAAACAAGTCCTTAAAGCACCATTTATCTCTAGTTGGAGAGGAATGTTAAAACACAGACTTTAATACGATTGAGAATTCCTACGGTTTTAGTATTTTTTTGAAGACTGAAGATCCTCTTCAATATAAATTCTAAGGGGAGTACTGTTCCTCCATAATCGGTAAAAACAGTTTTACTTTCTCAAACAAAGATAACTTCTGGTGCAGATACCTAGCTGTAAGGATACTATATACATGGTATATAAAAGTACCAACCTTTTCACATAATGAAGTACTTTAAAGGAATAGTAAAGACCCTTACAAGAAGCAAGACCAGCTATGAGTGTAAAGGCAATCTCAGAGACAGCAAGACCAAAGTAAATCAAGAAGCAGGCTATTATCTGCAGCGTCCAGGTGAATAAGGCGATACTCCGTTCACTGCTCAAGGGCCCATGTCTATAGCAGGATACAAAGCTCAGAAACCCAACTGTTATTAAATATCCTAGGAAAAACAGATGAAAACAACATTGTTCATAAAATTGTAAAAATAAGAATTATGCCATTACTACGTATACAGTTAGTAAAGATCTGATACAATGACAAGAGTCACTGTCAGTTGTACTTGCTGTGCCATTGCCATCTGTTTCTGTATGAATTTACTAAAAATATTCAACAGAATCTGCATAGAACCTTTTTTGATACCTTCACTGTGGATTCAGAAACTTGTTTTGGGGTAATTCATGGTACAGCAACACATAAGTATATGTGGATTGGGTTGTATTGTCATTTGTTCTGAATGCACCTAAACAGCAGACAATCGTTTTTTTATTCCAGTACAGTACAGAGAACGTATTTTAAATGGTTTTACACTATGTGGAGATCTCTTTACGCTTATGATGATTAACCAACCGTAGAGAAGTTCACCCTGTCTGAAGTGGAATTGGATCAGTGACCTGCCATACAGCAATAGGTTTGGGAGAGTTTATTCTCCCGATGCTCATTTGACTCAGTGTTGACAGCACAAGAGTCCATATAATCTGGTAAGTACATGTAAACCTTCTCATCATTGGCGGCTTACACACCTGGGTGCCTCTTTTTGGATTGGCTTGGTTCCCTCCTATCAAAACTGAAGTTCAACACATCTATGATATTCATCTCTAAAGATTTATTTTCTGATGTCACTTATGGACTCTTTTTTTATCTTAATTCACATTCACTGATCAGTGTGGATATTCATATGATTGTATGATATATTATTCTTTTATACACACACAATTTTTCAATATTGTAATTCTGATATAAGTCACTTAATATCACTACATGTAACAAGGCACTTTCTAACTTTTTCTGCAATTGCACAATTTTTTGTCAAATCGTGGTACCTGCAGCTGTTCAGTTCTTAATAGCACAGTATATTATTAGAGATTGACTTCTATCAGTGTCTGGCCAAGCACTGGTTAAAGCTTGTAGGAGGAGTTGTCATTCTCTGACTGTCCTTTGAGGATGCATGACCCCTGACCCTCTGTCTGGACAGTGCCGATTGGCCCTGTGCTGATCACATGCACAAAAAAAATAAAAAATAAAAATAAAAACCCCTTTCTAGCATTACACACCAAACTGAGCATGTGTAGAGATGGATCGGGGACAGTGGAAGAAGGGGAGGATTAGCGAAAACAGGATCAAACAGCCTTTTTACACAATGCAGAGGATTAACCCCTCAGGTTCCACAATGAGTATAACAAGCATGCTTTCCTGCATATACAGTCAGGTCCATAAATATTTGGACATTGACACAATTCTAATCTTTTTGGCTCTATACACCACCACAACAGATTTTAAATGAAACGAACAAGATGTGCTTTAACTGCAGACATTCAGCTTTAATTTGAGGGTATTTACATCCAAATCAGGTGAACGGTGTAGGAATTACTACAGTTTGTATATGTGCCTCCCACTTTTTAAGGGACCAAAAGTAATGGGACAATTGGCTGCTCAACTGTCCCATGGCCAGGTGTGTGTTATTCCCTCATTATCCCATTTACAAGGAGCAGATAAAAGGTCCAGAGTTCATTTCAAGTGTGCTATTTGCATTTGGAATCTGTTGCTGTCAACTCTCAATACAGTGGGGATCGAAAGTTTGGGCACCCCAGGTAAAAATGTGTATTAATGTGCATAACGAAGCCAAGGAAAGATGGAAAAATCTCCAAATGGCATCAAATTACAGATTAGACATTCTTATATGTCAAAAAAAGTTAGATTTTATTTCCATCATTTACACTTTCAAAATTACAGAAAACAAAATAATGGCGTCTGCAAAAGTTTGGGCACCCTGCAGAGTTAATATCTTGTACTGCCCCCTTTGGCAAGTATCACAGCTTGTAAACACTTTTTGTAGCCAGCCAAGAGTCTTTCAATTCTTGTTTGAGGTATCTTTGCCCATTCTTCCTTACAAAAGTCTTCCAGTTCTTTGAGATTTCTGGGCTGTCTGTCACGCACTGCTCTTTTAAGGTCTATCCATAGATTTTCAATAACGTTGAGGTCAGGAGATTGTGAAGGCCATGGCAAAACCTTCAGTTTACGCCTCTTGATGTAATCCCCCGTGGATTTTGAGGTGTGTTTAGGATCATTATCCATTTGTAGAAGCTATCCTCTCTTTAACTTCAGCTTTTTCACAGATGGCATCAAGTTACCATCCAAAATTTGCTGAAATTTTATTGAATCCATTTTTCCTTCTACTCGTGAAATGTTCCCTGTGCCACTGGCTGCAATACAACCCCAAAGCATGATTGATTCACCCCCATGCTTAACAGTTGGACAGAGGTTCTTTTCATTAAATTCTGTGCCCTTTCTTCACCAAACGTACCTTTGCTCATTCCGGCCAAAAAGTTCTATTTTAACCTCATCGGTCCACAGAACTTGTTTCCAAAATGCCTCAGGCTTGTCTATATGTTCATTTGTAAAATTCAACCGCTGATTTTTGTGGTGAGGACGTAGAAGAGGTTTTCTTCTGATGACTCTTCCATGAAGGCCATATTTGTACAAGTATCTTTTTATAGTGGAATAGTGTACCACAACTCCAGTGTCTGCCAGATCTTTCTGGAGGGATTGTGCAGTCAAACGTGGGTTTTGAATTGCTTTTCTCACAATCCTGCAAGCTGTTCTGTCTGATATTTTTCTTGGTCTTCCAGATCTTGCTTTAACGTCCACTGTTCCTGATGACTGCCATTTCTTAATTACATTCCGAACAGAGGATATTGACATCTGAAAACGCTTTGCTATCTTATAGCCTTCTCCAGCTTTGTGAGCATCAACTATTTTCAGTTTCAGTTTTCTAGACAACTGCTTAGAAGAACCCATGGTGCCGATTGTTGGGGCAAGGTCAGAGGAGTCTGGCCATTTAAAACCTTTGAGACTGACATCACCTGGTCTTCCCAGATGATGATTGAGAACAATCCATGACACTGGCAGGTCTCAGCTTTGCAAAGGGAGCAGTGCATGCGATAAATTCTGCAGGGTGCCCAAACTTTTGCAGACGCCATTTTTTTTGTTTTCTGTAATTTTGAAAGTGTAAACAATGGAAATAAATCTAACTTTTCTGACATATTATAAGAATGTCTAATCTGTAATTTGATGCCATTTGGAGATTTTTCCATCTTTCCTTGGCTTCGTTATGCACATTAATACACATTTTTACCTGGGGTGCCCAAACTTTCGATCCCCACTGTATGAGATCCAAAGAGCTGTCACTATCAGTGAAGCAAGCCATCATTAGGCTGAAAAAACAAAAAAAACCCATCAGAGATAGCAAAAACATTAGGTGTGGCTAAATCAACTGTTTGGAACATCCTAAAAAAGAAAGAACGCACCGGCGAGCTCAGCAACACCAAAAGACCCGGAGGACCACGGAAAACAGCTGTGGTGGATGACCGAAGAATTCTTTCCCTGGTGAAGAAAACACCCTTCACAACAGTTGGCCAGATTAAGAACACTCTCCAGGAGGTAGGTGTATGTCTGTCAAAGTCAACAATCAAGAGAAAACTTCACCAGAGTGAATACAGAGGGTTCACCACAAGATGTAAACCATTGGTGAGCCTCAAAAACAGGAAGGTCAGATTAGAGTGGAGAAAGGAAAGGAACTGCTCATGAACCAATGCATACCACCTCATCAATGAAGCATGGTGGTGGTAGTGTCATGGCGTGGGCATGTATGGCTGCCAATGGAACTGGTTCTCTTGTATTTATTGATGATGTGACTGCTGACAAAAGCAGCAGAATGAATTCTGAAGTGTTTCGGGCAATATTATCTGCTCATATTCAACAAAATGCTTCAGAACTCATTGGACGTTGCTTCAAAATGCAGATGGACAATGACCCCAAGCATACTGCGAAAGCAACCAAAGTTTTTTAAGGGAAAGAAGTGGAATGTTATGCAATGGCCAAATCAATCACCTGACCTGAATCCGATTGAGCATGCATTTCACTTGCTGAAGACAAAACTGAATGGAAAATGCCCCAAGAACAAGCAGGAACTGAAGACAGTTGCAGTAGAGGCCTGGCAGAGCATCACCAGGGATGAAACCCAGTGTCTGGTAATGTCTATGCGTTCCAGACTTCAGGCTGTAATTGACTGCAAAGGATTTGCAGCCAAGTATTAAAAAGTGAAAGTTTGATGGATGATTGTTAATCTGTCCCATTACTTTTGGTCCCTTAAAAAAAGCGGGAGGCACATATACAAACTGTTGTAATTCCTACACCGTTCACCTGATTTGGATGTAAATACCCTCAAATTAAAGCTGAAAGTCTGCAGTTAAAGTCTTGTCTTCACATCTTGTTGGTTTCATTTCAATTAGGGCTGAAACAACTAATCGATTAATTGACAACTAATCGATTATGAAATTAATCGATTACTATTTTCATAATCGATTAATCGGGCAGTAACACAATGGGGCTACAAAAAACTAAAATGAGCCCTTTATAGTACAAAAAGAGCAACTAATCACTACTGTAAGTAATACTTTCACAGTTCTACAGTAAAAAAAGAACCCCTTACAGTAGTGATTATCTGCTTTTTTTGTACTATAAAAGGGCTAATTTTATTTTTTTAACCTCATTATGTTACTAAACTAAAATGACCTGCATCACATCTATGTGTTTTTTTGGTGTTTTTTGCAGAAACGCACTACAGTTCATTTATATGTTTTCCTATGGGACACGTTCACATCTATGCTTTGTTCAGCTGCTGTGTATTTGGAAAGGGTCAGAGACTTTTTTTTTTTTAATGCAAAACGGTGCTTTTTTGGTTCAATATACTTCAAATGGAGAAGCTGCAGAAATGCATGTAATGCGTTTTTGCAGCAATTTGTGTTTTTTAATCTGCCCAACAACAAATTGGCCCAAAAAAAAAAAGCAAAAGCGTAAATCGCAACAAAATCACGTGCGCAAAAATCAAAATGCACAGCAAAAAGCACTGCAGAAACACATAATAAGCAAACTGCATAGGTGTGTACCGAGCCTTATGCTGGCCACACGAATCAATTTTCAGATGAGAATATTCATACAAAAAATCTTTGTACATTCGCTGAATGAAAGAATGTTGTTTGAAATTTTCACTTGTTTTTAACATTCTGTTTTTAAAATGAATGTAATTTCTGAACGAAAACCACATACACTGTCTGAAAATTCCTTTCACCAAGAAGTTTCCTATTATTTCCAAATTTTCCTGTCACTGTGGTTGAAAATGAACGTCGGTTTGACCCCACTAACGTTTAGAAAATCGAATGAACGTTCTTAAAATGACATTTTTTTTGAAGGAAGACATTGTTTGTTTTTTAAATAAAAAAAAATTGATCTGAGCCTGATGATATTTACCAGATTCACCCTCTAATAGTATATACAGTATATCTCTCCTCTAATAGTATATACAGTATATCTCTCCTCTAATAGTATATACAGTATATCTCCTCTAATAGTGTATACAGTATAGCTCTCCTCTAATAGTATATACAGTATCTCTACTCCAATAGTATATACAGTATATGTGCTCTAATAGTATATACAGTATATACCTTCTCATGGTATATACAGTATATCTATTCTGTCTGTTATTCTCAGAGTGGATTAGAGATTTTGCTCCCTAATCATGTAGTTGGTTATTTATATTTACCACTGCATATAGATATTTAAGAATAAATTGCCTTTTTAAAAAAAAACTTTTCATATTAACAAATTATACACCACACCTTTAAAAGGTTATTAACCGATTAATCGAAACAATAGTCGGCCAACTAACCGATTATGAAAATAATCGTTAGTTGCAGCCCTAAAATCCATTGTGGTGGTGTATAGAGCCAAAAAGATTAGAATTGTGTCGATGTCCCAATATTTATGGACCAGACTGTACACACTGATTTTACTGTTGTGAGTTTAATAACACTTTAACCTGAAAATCTATAACACCAGCTCGGCCATTACCCTGCTCAAGATGAGTCAGAGAAAAATGACCACATTACAAAGTCTTCCAATGGTTTTAATATTTGTTTCCATGCTCAGAAGTACAGATTTCATATATTCTAGCTTTCTTGCTCGTTTTAGCAACAAATATTGTTGTCCGTATAATAGAAGCAATCTTACCCAGTACATAATGCTTGTTGTCTGGCCATATCCAATTAAAGTTTTCTTTGAGGAAGTGCACAGAATATGCAGTTAAAAAGAGACATGTGCCCGCCAAAAGCCAAAATGTGCTGTGCTGCAATTACAGCATGAAGAGCGATTAGTACAGTTTATAGCCTTTCATTTATTTATTATCACAAATGACTTAGAGAAATGGCAAGAGACACAGATATGAATCGATTGCTGGTCTTTAGAGAGTGATCCACTTTACAAAGAACAGACACACACGTCATGACAGGTTGGAAATAAACAGAATTTAGGCCTGTGTCCATGCCATCAGTCTGGGAGGCTTCTGAGATCGTTCACAATTCATTGACAAGTGCATTTGAACTGCATCGAGGTTTGCATTTTCATAGACTTGTGTATGATGTGAACAAAAACCCTTCCACGGCCCTTAACATGATACATGCTTATGTGCTGCAAACATTCGGTTTTCATCACACTTTTCTGTATTTACAAGACTCAGAGCACAGACATGTTACCTTTATAAGCGAGATTCTGTACCTCAGCCATACCACTGATTTAACAAACAAACCAAAAAACAAAAGTCATGCATTTATAAAGCAAAGACATGTGCTGAGAGGACGACAGTGCTCTTCCTACAGATTCTGTACCTCTATGTGCAGCCGCAGAACCCCCTCAGTCTTAGTATTCAGCAGCTGGCTCCAGCCCTCCTCTGGTCCTCCTCCAGACCCTGCACTTTCTGCTTCCCAGCTCTAACCCCAGCTTCTTCCTGGCAGCAGCACAAGGTAAGTGTGGTGGGGGGGGGGGGGGGGGGTGTGTGCACCGTGATGTAAGGGAGGGTGGGGTGCTCTTGACACCTAGTCTTACAGATACAACCGGCCCTTTAAAAGACAAGCATAATGCTGTCGCGGCCCGCAATTAAACTGAGTTTAACGCCCCTGGTGTAGAACTTGTCATCTAACCTGTCAATCATGACCAGCTCTTTTCCAGTCACAGAGATCTCTCTGCTGCAGTAAACAGAAGACAAAACGCCATGAGCCATCTTAGGTTCTACACTGTGCCCCACATTTGATGAATACACCATAAAATGCATAGCCCTAGGGAGAATAATGGGCAGCGGATAGTCATATCCACTCTCTGCTATAAAACAATCACCTAATGTAGTTGTGTTTGATTGATCTTTACTAGGTATCCCATAACCTGGGGGGAAAAAAAATACATCAATCAGCCCTAACAATATGACCACTGATAGCTTAAGTGAATTACATTGATTATCTTTTTACAATGTCATCTGAAAGTGGATAGGCTATAATTAGGCAGCAAGTGAACATGTTGTCCCTAAAGTTGATGTGTTGACAGCAAAAAAGTGGGCAAGTGCAAGGATTTGCCCAACTTTCACTTGGGCCAAATTGTAATGTCACAGCAGCTCTAAAACTACAGCTCTTATGGGATGTTCTCAGCCTGCTGTGGTCAGAACCTACCAATAATCCAAAGAAGGAAAACCGGTGACAGGGTCATGGCCAGCCAGGGCTCATTGATGCACGTGGGGAGCGAAGGCTGGCCACGTAGCCCATTCCAACAAAAGAGCTACTGTAGCTCAAATTGCTAAAAAAGATTAAAGTATAACTCAAGGCAGAACTTTTTTTAGCATTGGATAGAGTGGGGAGGGATTAGAGCACCCGTCAGTTTTTAATTGCTGTCTGTGCCCCTGTTAGAGAGATTCGCCCTCTCTATTTGTCCTGTTTACCATTATCATTGAAAGTAAAAGAAAATCCCAAATTTTGGGTTGTCCCCAGAAAAGTAATAGAGGGGAACTCTTCCAACAGGGACACTAGTTCTTTATTTACAGGGATTTCCTCTGACTTCCTGTTTGGTTATGGGACAGGAAGTGAAGGGAAATCTCCACAATCGGACCAAAATTAATCTGACAGAGGTTATAACCCTCCCTTGCGCTATCCAAAATGAAAAAAAAAAAAAAAGTTTTGTCTATAGTTCTGCTTTAATGCTAGTTTCAATAGAAAGGTGTAAGAATGCACAGTGCATAACAGTTGTGTATGGGGCTGCATGTCCACAGACAAAAGCGCCCACAATGAGCATGTGGGCATCAGAACCATGAAAGAACATGGTCTGAGGGACAGGACAAGTTTGAGGTGTTGAGTTGACTTCCAAATTCTCCAGATTTCAATCCAAACAAGTGTCTGTGCGATGTTCTGGAAAAACAAGTCTGATCTATGAAGCCTCCACCTTGTAACTTACATGACATAAATGATCTGCTACTGACAGCTTGGTGCCAGATACCACAGCATACCTTGAAAGGTCTAGTGAAGTCCATGCCTTGACAGGTTATGGAGGGTGGTCATAATGTGATGAATAAATGTAGGGTTATACCGCGCTAGATCATATACAAAACATATACAGCAGCAACAAAGACTATAAGATATCTCCACAGAGCACAGAATTGTATAAAAATAGGTTGCACTTAAATAAATAACATGAGTGATCACAAAAGTGCAAATGAGGTACAAATATCAAAAGGAAAATATATACATATAGCTGTATACAAAAACTCCTCAGAGAAGGAGGTAAAATAAGGTAGTGGAACTTATTAATGACCACCTCTGGCTGACTCTCCCCATCACTAGCTCTTCTGGGTATCCAGGATGACGAACAGAGGCCTCAATGTACTAAATTGTTGATTGGGTATCTTTTATTTTATGCAAAGAGGGAATTGTTTTGAGGTGGAATGCCCCTACCCCTCCCTCTGTGGGTTCTTGGGAAAAATCAATAAATGCTGTTTTACCACTATATAAACTGACTTATATTAACAGGAACTGCCCCAAGAAGTTCAGTAAGGTATGGCAGCCATGGACAGCCTAGGAGGGATTTCTTCTCTGTAGGAGGACCTCGGCACTGGGGTGACTGCTATGCCTTGCTATTGCCCTAGTTAAAGATGGTTGCGATGCAAAATCCTCCTTGGGGGTCTTTCCTGTTCACTATGGACCGTTGCTTCTCAGATGTGTGCTTTGTCAACTGTTCGCCTGTACTTTGTCTTTTGCTTTAGTCCATTCTGGAAAAATGTACCATGTCTTTGATTGTATGCTCAATAAAAGGAACATTTTTTTACAAAACAGAAAGAAAAAAATAAAAAAAAATAAAAAGAGGAGGTAAAATAAAGATAAAAATAAAAATATAAATTGAGTCCACATAGAAAAAGATTCCACAGCGTGAAAGGGAATAGTTTCAATGGAGTGAAGTGTTCCAGGTTACTTCCACCGCTACCAAGGAGATAGGGGTTTCTTGAATAAGGAGGATGTTGGCTCAAACTTGTCTTGCATACACACGGTCACACAAATGTTTTTGGAAATTCCGAACGTAAGAACGTGGAGACGTAAAAGACATACGGCAAGCCGAGAAAAAGGAAGTTCAATAGCCAGTGCGGCTCTTCTGCTTGATTCCGAGCATGCGTGAGCTTTGTGCAAGGGACTTGTGTACGCACGATTGGACTTTCCGACAACAAGTGAAATTGGCGGAAAATTTGAGAACCTGCTCTCAAACATTTGTGGCCAGAAATTCCGACAGCAAATGTTCGATGGAGCATACACACGGTCGAACTTTCTGACAACAAGCTCACATCGAACATTTCCTGTCGGAAAGTCCGACCGTGTGTACGCGGCATTACCGGAACTGGTGGACCCCCTAAAGAGCAAGACCCTCTGCAGGGTCTGAAGATCATCCTTGTCCCGGGAGCTCTCAGGCAACCGCTGGAGGTCCTCCACAGTGTCCAGCTTAGAGCTAGGATAGCCCGTCTGAGGGACGCACAGGGCTGTCTGTGCGGCACCAATCGTTCCCAAGCTCTAACCAAAAACCGTGGAGGACCTCCAGTTGTTGCCTGAGAGCTCTCGTGACAAGGAGGACAAGGAGGACCTTCAGACGTCTAAATCTGCTGGCGCATACAACCTTGCTCTTTAGCAATATTTTACATAAACGGACTACCAAAACAAACTGGAAGACAATTAAAGTAGAAACAACCCCTCACCTCATAAAATGTGCTACACACCCTGACTTCACATTAAGGAGCAGACCGATTTTTATACAGACTTTAACCGTATAGGTCCTGCACCTATTTTTTCTATTGCTGTTCCTTGTGGACTCTGTGGGCCGGGCATACCCAATGGTTCTTTGATGTGATACTGCGATCCATTTAGATATATGGAAGAAATTCGATACAATATTCAACGTTAGTCCTAAACAAATGTGCCCATATATCGATTCACTCTTCATAAAACATTACTGAGTGGCATTATGGGGATCGGAACCTGGAGTGTCATTTGCTAAACCATCTATAGTTATCGTTCCATGAAACAGTTACAGCGTTGTGAACTAATTATACAATACAACCTCATAGGAAACCCCTGAAGAAGGAATTATACCTGTAACATTCCGAAACATGTTGGGTCTCCAAAACGTATCATGTATGCATGTGTTTATTTCAGTAGAACCCTCATTTACATGATATCAGTGCAATAGTTGTATGATATGTCTATTGTTTTTAACCTTTATTTTGTGATAATTTTTTAATAAAGTATATATATTTTTACTATTTCTGATCACTTGATCTTTACCAATCATATATTCCATATCGATTACAACCTCGTTTCTCTTTCCCCTCTCACTTGCAAAATCCCTGGGGCATTTCTTCTCAATTTTTGCTCTTTAGGAGGTCCACTAGTTCCGGTAACAGTCCCCACACACAGGGGGTTTCTTGAATAAAAAAAGACCCACTCTATCTCCTTGGTGGCAGTGGAAGTAACCTGGAACACTTCACTCCATTGGAACTATTCCCTTTCACGCTGTGGAATCTTTTTCTATGTGGACTCAATTTTACCTCCTTATCTGAGGAGGTTTTGTATACAGCTATATGTATACATTTTCCTTTGATATTTGTACCTCATTTGCACTTTTGTGACCACTCACGTTATTTATACACGTGCAATTTATTTTTATACAGGTTATAATGTAATGACTGATCGGTGTATTTACATGCTAGAGCCAAATAATGCATGTCACCTTCAAAGATCTGTGATTTGTGATTTCAAAAGGTTTCCCTGCAGTTTTCTGACTATACAACAGAAAAATCACTGTATATTATAAAATAATGGCTACCCTTTCCTAGTTTTCACGGAGATCAACAATACTTTTAAAGTAAGGCCTTATTGAAATAACTGGGTCTCGGTGGTGGGTGGGTAACCAAAGATGGGAAAAGTTGTACATAAGGGGACTATCAGTGCATTTAGCGGTTTGTCTCAAGTTCTACCAAAAGAATCCAATGCTGAAAATGAGACACTCAATTTAGACCGCTTTTCAGGGATTATTGACAGGTGGTGATGAGGTGATGTGACCCCTACTCACTGCTTGTCTCAACCTCATTTTTCTTGACAAACACGCAACAATAGCATGTGGTGTGTCCTTGTTTACCTGAATGTTTACCTGAATGGGTCGTGTACATATCGGGAAG
Organism: Aquarana catesbeiana; assembly: GCF_042186555.1. Taxonomy (NCBI): domain Eukaryota; kingdom Metazoa; phylum Chordata; class Amphibia; order Anura; family Ranidae; genus Aquarana; species Aquarana catesbeiana. The sequence goes on from NC_133329.1 coordinate 252,553,106, forward strand.
TTTTTGCTGCGGACACGAAACATCACTAACGCAGTATGTAAATACTTTCATCTGCTGCCTATTGCAACATGTGTGTGAGGGGAGTGGAGGGTAGTTAAAAACACGACTCAATATCACATTTTTAACTGCCCCCAACTGCACATCTAACTGAGGCCTTACAAAGACCAAGGCGGTTGGAGCAGGCTTAAAAATGTAGTCCTATAGATCATTCTGAAGAAATCCATGAGACACTTGAAGTTGTCAACCCACCGCCATCGAACCAGAACTCAGTCTAAATGCATTTGTTGGCATCAGAATTACAGTTCAGCTGCACAGCTATTTAAGGCTGGGTTCACACTATTGCGAATTGGATGCGGTTTCCCCGCATTTAATTCACAATAGCAGGAGATGGAGCCGGTTCACATATTTCCGCTGCGGCTCTGGTGCAAAATTGCACCAGAAAAGGAATGAGCAAGGAAATCCCATAGTGAAGTACCGTAGTGAACTAGAGACCATTGTCCCTTGGAAGACATCCCGTCGGACTAAACAAATGCGTAATGCAGAGTTTTGTGGCAACGTTATCACGCCTGCCCAGAGAGTCGGTGGTGCTGTGCGATATGCTTGTTATACTATCTGTTTGTGAATACCCACTTGGTTGTATAACAAATGTTTTAAAACGGTACTTCACTATGGGATTTCCTTGCTCTTTCCTTGGTATGTGTTTTTGCTGCTGAGACCGGTATTTGAGAAGTGATCCAGTGACCACTTTTGGGATATGCCCTTCATGACAGAGTGAGGCTTGAGGTTTGCTAAGGTGTGAGAGAAAGATTGCTGGAGCCATCCATCCATGCGGGATTTGTCATCTTTTCAATGCCGAATTAGACCTCCTGAGTTGTGGGGGTCTAAGGATTTGGTAAGCAACAATATAATCACTGGGTGGTTGGTGCACAGCAGTTGCATGAAGAAGAATTTGCACACTTTTGGTGGACCTTGATATTTTGTTTGTAAGATTTTATTTTTTGATTTGTTTATTATACACTATACAGTATATTGATTCAGAAGTTTTCCTGACAGTGCAACAATATTTTTTTCAGTTGTCAATTCACAGTCTTGTCCTGTTCTGCACATGCTTAGTTGCGCTCTATTCTCAGCACTGTGCCTAAAATCAAAGCCACTAGAGGACAATCAGCTGACAACTTTAAAATTTACTGTTGCTGAAGGGAGAAGAAAGCAACAGGAATGACAGACTGTGCTGAAGGAACACAGATTAGGGAGGAAGAAAAGAAAAGGCGGGAGAGGTGACAGAACAAACTCTGATGCCAGGGAGACGCAAGAGCTAAATTGACAAGGATAGGGTCTTATCCTACCTCCCTGATATTCTCTTCTTACTCCCTCATGGCAGCCTCTAAAGCTTCTGACAACCTTCCTCTATTTGAACCAAAACAATCAAGGCTGGAAATGTATTGCACACATTTTTTAGCATAATTCTTAATGTGCAATAGATGTTCTTTTGTTAAAGAACATTATATTGTTATCAAAGTGTAATGGGTAAAGTTCCACTTTAAAAGCAACCTCTATCTGCCATAATTGAACTTCAGCCCCAGTCAACAAAAATCGTCAGGTGACATTTCATGAATGTGTTGGAGCTGCAGTGATGAAATCACTGTCTTCCCACTGATACTCTCCCCCTTCCCACCACACTGTAGTGGCAGAAGCAATTAACATGTGGGAAAAATATTTGAGCTTTCTGCTTAAAGGAGATAAAAATAGCAGTCCACACAACTGCCAGATAATTCCTCCTTACTCTAAGTAATGTATAAAATCAAAGAAGAGCATTTTCATACCATGAAACTACACATCGTGGTCTAAAATGAAAGTATCCACTTCTTTATTAACACAAAAAGTGTCCAACGTTACCTTTGAAATGAACCTTTTCAGTACGATTACAAGTAGCAAAGGGGAAGCTGCCACTCCAAATATTATGCCAGCAACATAGAAAGCTGCAGAGGTCCTAGAAAAGCAAATAATAAAATAAGGAAATCTACTCACAAGCTATTTGCACTCAGTATATTTTTATCAATTTAACAAAAGTGTGGTAGAGAAAACATGTACAGAGTAACGTGAACAGAGTCATTTTGAATCATGCAAAGTGAGATATACAAATCACAATGGCCATAGAACCATTGTTGAAAAAAAAGAAAGGTTGTAAATTCTGTAGGTTCCATATTTATCAGCCGTTTTTGCAGAGTATGACATGCTACTCACAAGATATTTTAATAAACTAAAAAGGACAAATTCTTGAGAGAAAAGAAAAGGACAAGCAAGTCAAATACCAAAGGCCCTGTTTTCTGTAGTGTGCCATTTTGTATTCTTGTTTGTTTAGTGTGACTCAGTCACCACCAGATTTTTTTTTAAGTAAAACTATACTAACCATTCTGGCAGTCTGTGTCTTGTAATGACACCGCTTCACTGCCCACTGACCATTTGCCACACACTGGATCAAATTGGTCTGCGTGGCTGTCATCCCAGAAGGAAGCCTCTTCTAAAGATGATGCACAAGAAAGGCCACAAAACAGTTTGCGGAAAACAAGCAGACTAAGCACATGGATTACTGGAACCATGTCCTGTGGTCTGACCAAGATAAACATTTGGTTCAGATGGTGTCAAGCGTGTGTGGCGGCAAGCAGGTGAGGAGTACAAAGACAAGTGTGTCTTGTCTACAGTTAAGCATGGTGGTGGGAGTGTCATGGTCTGGGGCTGCATGAGTGCTGCCGGCACTGGGGAAGCTACAGTTCATTGAGGGAACCATGAATGCCAACATGTACTGTGACATACTGAAGCAGAGCATGATCCCCTCCCTTTGGAGACTGGGTCGCAGGGCAGTATTCCAACATGATAACGACCCCAAACATACCTCCAAGATGACCACTGCCTTGCTAAGGAAGCTGAGGGTAAAGATGATGGACTGGCCAAGCATATCTCCAGACCTAAACCCTATTGATCATCTGTGGGGCATCCTCAAATGGAAGGCGGAAGAGCGCAAGGTCTCTAACATCCACCAGCTCCGTGATGTCATTATGGAAAAGTGGAAGAGGTAGTGCTGGAAAATAATGGTGCCTACACAAAATATTGACACTCTGGGCCCAATTTTGACATTTTCACTTAGGGGTGTACTCACTTTTATTGCCAGTGGTTTAGACATTAATAGTGTTGAGTTATTTTGAGGGGACAGCACATTTACACTGTTATACAAGCTGTACGCTCATTACTTTACATTGTAGCAAAGTGTAATTTCTTCTGTCTTGTCACATGAAAAGGTATAAAAAAAAATATATACAAAAATGTGAGGGGTGTACTCACTTTTGTGAGAGACAGTATGTCACTGAAAAGGCAAGTACAACGCCTCTTTTACACAAGTGTTTTTTTTATTTTTTGTAAGTGACCCCTTGATGAATGGGTCACTTAAAAGAAAAAAAATATAAGGTAATACACTTACCTACTTAATTTGCCAGCAAAGCAAAACAATAAAAAGCCACTTATGAAGAGGGCAAAAAGCCGAGGATTGAACCCTAAAAATAAAATACAAAGATAGATGTAATAAGTCAGCGCTAGAACAAGGATATGTGAATAGTATTTAAAAAGGCAGCTAGCAAGAAGTATACAAAAAACCCACATATAACAATATTAAAATTGCAGCGTCTTAATATAGCGATAACAGATTAAATAATCAAGCGAATAATACATTGAAATATCCACTGTAAATCATGTGCATTAAAAAAAAAAAAAAAGTGAAGATTACATACAAAAAGATACATACATAAAACTAAAAAAAAAGTCCTTTGACTTAAAAAATGTAAGACTTTCACCATACAAAAACTGGAACGCCACGTGTGACTGAGGGCAAGACCGCACTCACCAGCTGCCAGTGCAGCAAGCCACACATTGGGAATGATCACTCTCAGCTTCCATTCTATTGACAACCAGCTCTATCCATCCACCTGAGGTCCTCTGGTTGTGACAGCAGTAGCTCACCACTGGGGGAGGTTAGAAAGACCCACAGTGCCACTTCTCCGCTGCCAGTTCCAATGTCTTCACTCTGCTTGCTCTCAACTCCTCCTCCTTCCTGTTTTTGGATGGTGGAAGTCTTACAATGCCTTGAAAAAGTACTCTGGCTGTATGTTTAGGGTCACATAAAATCCCAATAAAATACATTTACGTTTTTGGTTGTAACATGACAAAATGTGAAAAATTTCAAGGAGGTATGAATACTTTTTCAAGGTACTGTACATGGACATTTTTGGAGTCAAAAGGACTTTTTAGTTTATGTATGCATCTTTTTGTATGTGAACTTCACTTTCACGTTTTTTGTTTATGCACATGATTTACAGTAGCGGTTTCAATTTATTATTCACTTGATTATTTAATCTGCTGTCGCTATATTAAGGCGCTGCAATTTTATTATTCCAAAAAAAAAAAATGAATAAAAATATGGCAAACATAAAACAAAATAAAAAATACCAAAAACAAACAAATACTTACTTTACATCAACAGCTAATTTCATACACAACACAATGGCCATGATGCTGCTGATTATATGCAGTGTTTTTGGACATTCCTTATTGGCACAACAACTAAAGCCCTGTACACATGGGCAGAATGACGGGAGACATTTGCCATTACAAAAAATACCAGCTGACATTCTGCCTGTGTGTATGTCAGTCTGTCCGATGAATGGCCGGCTTTTGTTGGACGTGCGTGCTGGAAAACCAGCCGACAGACTCCCGTTGGCGGAGAGCGCTGATCAGTGTTGAACTAATTTTGCATAGCTGTCAAACTAATGTGTGCCTGGCTTTAACATAGCCTCTTGCAGGATACAACGTCCAAGAAAATCTTGTATTTAGCAGCAATGGCAAAAACAAAGTAGCATCAAACAATCATCTTCCAAAGCAAGAAACAGATTACCTTGTTTATTAAAGCACTGTAGGAAAATCTGAACAATTTTTGTATACTTTCTTACTGCATAGTTGCTCATATTTCTAAATATGACAGATTACTAATTTTTCTCCATTTAAAAAGCTATTATGACCATTACCAAATTTCCTAAAATAGACTCTCCTCACTATTTGTCATCTAAACCCTGCTTTATGATCACAGGGATTCATCCATACTGTGCCCACACTTACCATTGCATCATCACAACTAACATGAACACAGGAAGGAATGCCTCTTCCGGTTCATATATGCAGACCTTTTTTTCATTTGGCTCCAATTCAGACCTGCTAAAGTATGCCTTGAATGGGTCTTGCATGTTTTTTTTTGTAAATGAATATACACGATTTATATAGCGCCCACAGTTTGTGCAGCACTTTACAACATGAGGGCAGACAGTGCAGTTAACAATGCAATTCAATACAGGAGGAATCAGAGGGCCCTGCTCCTTAGAGCAAACTAAAAGATCTTTACACAAGTGATTTTTTTTTAGCCAAGGGAAAGCACTAGGAGGACGAGACTAGTTCAATGACTCAAAAATGCCTAAGATATGCCTGAAAAGTGCTTGATTCAAGTGTTTTCAGGCACTCTCTGGCAAAAATATCCAAATCTGCTTTAAAAGTAGCGCATGTAGCTTTTGGAGCTTGAGGAGTCATATGTGAACGACAGTCATCTTGGAAACACATGGGAAGCTGAAGGCTGAGCATTTTGGGAGCTTCAAGTTACTCAGGTGTGAATAGGCTTTAGCCCTCTTGCACACTGAGGGCAGGTTTGAAATCGTACGAGTTCAGTGAACTCGTACGATTTCAAACCCGCATTTCAGTGTGAGTTTGGGGGTGATTTAAAAGACATCTGCGTGGCTTCCTGCACAGTTGTCTATTGAAATTGCCCCCAAAGTCACCAAAAGTAGTGCAGGAACTACTTTTGGGAATCGGTGCAGCGCCACAAAGTCGGTGCCGTTGCCGGCAATAGGCTCCAATTTGGCATGTGATTTGACATGTCAAATTAGCACGATGTGAACGGGGGCTCATAGTTATATAATCTGATCAGTTTGGTTGCTAAGTGTACTTCGGGTTAATCTTTAAGTTGCTATCAGTAAGCTATAAATAAAGTACATAAATCAAATTACACTGACCTGCTGGAAGCCATGCATTTTAAGGGAGAAACGAAGAATTACTAATAACATACCCCTTTCCACTAAACACATGACAACTATTTCACTGTATTTCTTGAGGAAGTATAGTGTGTAGGGCAACAGTGGTGAATGTAAAGCAAGTATAACCAACTGTGGGGGCTAGAGATGACCTTTTGCATTTCCCTATACAGGTTATAGCTTTGGCTGACTAGGAGAGTGTGTGTCAATCAGCAGCCCAGCACTAGTGACTGTCAATCAGCAGCCCAGCGTACATGTTTTTCTTCTAAGCTCTGTGGCCCATTTTTATCTCCTAGATATTGGGTCCATATGAATGTTGAGTACAATTCCAGCATTATAGAGAATGTTTCTAGTGAACTGCAGGTTAATAATGAGGTTGTACCATTTGGGAGCTAGCCACCCCGAGCCCACCTTGAGCACTGCAACATCACAATTGACATATGGACACAGAAAGGGAAGCATATTGTGGTATATTATTTATTTATTTTTTTTCAATACTCCCGATTCAGACATGTTCAGGTGTACTTTGGACTGGTCTTACACTTGACTTAACCAGTCTTGGACATTTTGTTTGCTGCAAAGCCCTGCAAAAATATATTTGTCATGTGTAGTATGTCCAGCCTCTCCTCCTCCCCTGCGGCACTTCATCCGCATTTCCTCAAGCATGTAATAAACAAACAATGCAAAAATATATATAAATCATCCACCAATAGGAAAAAGGACCACCCAATGCCCCTGACCCCATTTTACCTCCAAAACTCTCAATTATACCCAGTCGAAGTTTGATAAGACCTGGCAGCCATGGCTACGGTACCTGGAGAGAGTTTAATGTGATCTGGGGATCTTGACCACATCTTTCCCGTTTCAGTCCTTTTGCTCTAAACCTTTTTTCCTGTTGCATCATGGCAGCACACACTGGGTTGTGACTCCGCCCCCACAACCTGATAGGACTGGTTAGTTAAAAGAATTGAAGAGAGACCCGTCTCCACATTCTACTTTTTTTTCCCCCTCACCTGGTTAGGACTGGATGGATGGCTCCATCCCCCTTACCACTCTCGCCCCAGCCAGGTTCTGCCTGTACAGTCTCTAAACAGAGTGGAGGGAACCCCCACTCTGATCGGGTGTTGCCTAATTATTTTTATACCATACAAGCCTTAAATAAACTTAAAATGCTCGTAGCGACCTCCATTTCATTTCTTTCCGTCCTCTTTACCTACCTTTCAAAAAAATGACAGACCGTTGCAGGAGTAAAACGGGCTCTCTGGGGGCTGCTGGTTCCTGTTTTTTCCTCATCTCTCCCTGCTGCTCAGTTGTCCCATTGTTCCTCTGCCTGGTGAGTTGCTTTATAGTCTTTATATTTTCCCTCACTGGCTTTTTTGAACTGTTTGTTTCTCACTCCTGTTAAATCTATAAAAGAAGCGATTGGTTGCGAGGAGTAAAAGGAAACACCACGCAAGACTTGGAAATATTTTCCAAATTTGAAAAAAAGAGTCAGAGACCTTTCCTTTTATAGAAAAGTTGGAGGACCTAATAAAAGATGAATGTCAGAAGCTGGAGAAGAAAGCTAGCCTTAACAGACTAGCAAAGTTATATCCATTAAAGGAACCAAACGTTAACCCACTCATATCTGCACCAGTCCCTAATGCCAGACACGTAACCTTGCCTATTGAAGACGCAGTAACTTTCAGAGACGCACTTGATCGCAAAATCAACCTAGACCCGAAAAGATCTTACTCAGCAGCAGGGGGTGACTAAAGGCCAGATATTGCACTGGCAGCAGTAGGAAGAGCAATCGCTAGCTGGTCCTCAAACGCGGAGAAGCTACTCCTGGAGGGAGCCGATTAGAAAAAAAAAAAGTGTCCGCCCTGCAGGAACTCACTTTAGCAGGAGATTGTGGCAGAAGCTTCAGTAGACATAATCAAGATGCTTGTTTCTGTGACAGCAAGAAGGGCTCTGTGGTTAAAGACATGGGTGGCGGACCCAGCCTCAAGACAAAGGTGGTTGGTAAAATACCCTGACGGAAAAAATCCGTTTGGCGAGAAACTAGACTCGGCCATCTCAAAAGTCAACGGCGGTAAATCAGGCCTAATCCCATCCGACAGAAGGCCAAAACAAAAAAATGCAGCACCTTTACAGAAGCAATCTACCTGAAAGGTATAAAGAAGCAAGGTCATATAGACCAGGAAAGGAGTTCAAGCGCAATTGGAGGAATACCCAATCTTCCTTTCTGCGACTACAAAAATCAAAACCCGCTAACACCGGAGATCAACAAAAATCCAGTTGAAGGCACGGTCGTCCAACCTGCAACTGTAGGGGCCAGACTTTTTTTGGACGGATTACATAAAAGATCCTTGGGTAATAGCCACTATCCGCGAAGGCCACAAGTGGCGGGTCAAGAACAGTCCTCCCAGTGACCATTTTCAACCTACCATATTCTCGGCAAAAGAGGAAAGTGTTGATCAAGTATGTGTTCCAATTACTTTAGAAGTGTGCAATTGCGCAAGTTCCCCTCAATCAGAAAGGAAGAGGTTCCTATTCTCCCTTTTCTCGTAAAAAAAGAAAAAACAGGAGACCTTCGCCCAGTCTTGGACCTAAAAAGGCTAAACAGGAAGATTTGTGTTGATCATTCATAATAAAGAGCCTTCAATCCATCCTGATGGCAGTAAACACCGGAGATTGGATGCTGTCAATCGATTGACGCCTACTTGCACGTCCTCATACATCCGACCTTCCAAAAATTCCTCCGCTTTGCGGTGAATCAACAACACTTCCAGTTCCAAAGCTTACCGTTCAGGAGATCGACTGCTCCCAAAACATTCACAAAGGTCCTACTTCCAGTCATAGCGCACTTCCACACTACAGCATTTCGGATGGCTAATAAATTGAAAGAAGAGCAACCTACAACCAAAAGATGATCTTTTTGGGTGCAGAATTAAACACCAGAGCAAACAGAGTAGAACTTCCCCAGGAAAAGATAAAAACTTTAACTCACAAAAGGAAGAAACTGATGGCAGCAGTTCACCTCCCAGTCTGGAGTATTCTGGGATCCATACCGACCACTTTCCCTGTGACCCAGTGGGCATATGAGAACATTCCAAAATTCATTCTTGATGCAGTGGGATGGAGTCTCAATGGGTCAGCTGATATATTTTCACGAGTCGGTGAAACAGTCGATATGGTGGTGGACTCGGACCTACAAACTAAAAGGTTATCGCCAAATTATTCCCCCTCAGCCGGAGATAATTACGACGAATGCCAGTCTAGACGGATGGGAGCCCACTACCGGGACCAAGTGGTACAGGACGTTGGCACTTCAGACTGATAGGGGTAGTTTTGAACATTTTGGAACTGAGGGCTGCTTCCAAGCTCTTATAACATTCAGTCCACTGGTCAGGGGAAAGAGTGTCTTACTTCGTATAGACAACAGAGTGGCAGTTGCCCTTCAAAGGAGGTAAAAGGAATCCCCTGGTAATTCTCCATGGAAATCAGGTGAGAAAGTGGAAAACAAACACACCCTGCACAGTGATCCTCCACCACCAAACATGTGCTTACCAGATGGGAAGCACAATAAGGCACATCTCAGGACTAGATCCAGTTCAAGCTGTTAAGCAGTACACCACTCTTCCAGATACCGCTATGGGTGATAAGCGTGTAAAATGGGTCCCGGTATCCTATATATGATATCCCTCCGTACAGCGTGGCTCCAACCATACAACAACCCGAATTAACCACTCTGAATCGGCATTTTTCTCCGGTAACTTGTTCTGAATGCTGTAGACTACCTGCATTCTTTGCACCAACAGTGACTTGTTGTAATGTGAAACTTTGTTATTTTCAATTCCCAGAACCAACTGTCTAACTGCCTCCTTTAGATTCTCCACGGTGATATACTCAACTTCATCGACAGATATGTCACCTGCACTAAGTCTGTTCTGCTGCATCCCAGGAGGTTTTTCACCTTAATGCATAGAACCTGAAGGGTTTACAACTCTTTTTATTGTATCCTTACCACTGTGAGCTGCAGTGTCAGGAGGGGAGTGCTGAGAAATGGATGCAGGAGGATTTGGCTCAGTCAGGGAAGGCTGCGGGAACAATTGAAGCAGCAGAAGTTTGATCTCCAGAACAGACTTAGTGCAGGTGACATATCTGTCGATGAAGTTGAGTATATCACCGTGGAGAATCTAAAGGAGGCAGTTAGACAGTTGGTTCTGGGAATTGAAAATAACAAAGTTTCACATTACAACAAGTCACGGTTGGTGCAAAGAATGCAGGTATTCTACAGCATTTAGAACAAGTTACTGGAGAAAAATGCCGATTCAGAGTGGTTAATTCGGGTTGTTGTATGGTTGGAGCCACGCTGTACGGAGGGATATCGTATATAGGATGCCGGGACCCATTTTACACGCTTATCACCCATAGCGGTATCTGGAAGAGTGGTGTACTGCTTAACAGCTTGACCTGGATCTAGTCCCGAGACTTGCCTTATTGTGCTTCCCATCTGGTAAGCACATATGTTTGGTGTGTGGAGGATCACTGTGCAGGGTGTGTTTGTTTTTCCACTTTCTCACCTGATTTCCATGGAGAATTACCAGGGGATTCCTTTTACCTCCTTTTTGTTTATGAACTTTATTATCATCATTTGTTACACTAATGATCTGATGTTATTGGATGCATAAGTGTGTGTTCATTGTTTATATTGATTTTATTGCATATATTGATTTTTTGCATTTTCACTTTATAGCGCAGTTTTTTTCTTTATTTTTCTGTTTGTTGTGATTTTTCCACAGCTAAACTGCTGCTTCCTTGGGGGGTTTTCTTTGATAGCGTGGGGATTTTTTTGTTTTTTCAGTAGCTTACAAAGACAAGGTGGGACCCAGAAGTCGCACACTCAGGAGGGAGGTACGACTGATTTTCGAATGGGCTCAGTTGTACTTGACGGATCTGAGAGCAGTTTCCATCCCAGCAGCCCAGAACTGTTTGGCAGACGACCTGAGCAGAACCTTCATTTCAAAACAAATGGTGCCTGAGTTCCCAAGCTTTCATTCTTCTAACACAGACCTGGGGAGTTCCCAACATAGATCTGGAAGCAAAACGGAAAATTGTACTCACCTTTCCTTAATTTTTCTTTCCTGATGCATCTTATGGCAACACAGATGACCACCCATTTTAAGGCGGTAGTTATGGAGAATGCGGTAGTTATGGAGAATTCTAAGAGCCCTTTCACACTGCCAGCACCCGAGCATCAGCAGTAAAGCGCCGCTATTTTTAGCGACGATTTACCGTAGTTTTTTGCAGCGCTTTTCGGGCATTAGCGGGGGTGTAGCGTCACATAAGGCAACCCATCACATTTGGCTACCCGCTGGAGTGGCGCATGCGTGATGCCACCATATGCGTTCCAACACTTTTACGACAAAAACAGCACACTAAAACTGCCCCCCCCCCCCCCCAAGTCCCCAAGTCCTTCTTCTTGAGCTCTTCTTTTTAAACCGTCAGATAATGTCACGGAAGTGACGTTACAGACAAGCTCTTCTTCTGTACAATTATTGATTGTAACACACCACTTTGCAACAGGGCCCCCTCGAGGGCTCACTTCACTCGCCAAGCTTCAGGCACGGCCTCGATTCGCTCGGCATAATTATAGTCTAACTCTATGTCCACTTGAATGGTGGGGGCTTGAACCTGGACTTAGGGGTGGAGCCGGTTTTAGTGTGCTGTTTTGTCGTAAGTGTTGGATAGCATATGGAGGCGTTGCGCATGCACACTCCAGCACGTAGCCAAATGTGATGGGTCGCCATATGGGATGCTACACCGGCGCTTTTAACCCCCACTAGCGGCCAAAGGGTTAAAAGCACCCCCAAAGCGCCTCAAAGAAGCTGCTTGCAGGACTTTTTTACATCCTGCCAGCGCAGCGCCCCAGTGTGAAAGCACTCGGGCTTTCACACTGGGATTGCAGATGAGGCTT